>NC_132781.1:61516824-61825377 GCF_048418805.1 Vulpes vulpes
TCATTGTACTGCGTGATCATTGAATGATTACAAATGGATTTACATGGTTTTATAAGTTTTTAACATTAATGTTCTTCTCAGGTGTGGAAAAAGGAGATAACTATACACAACAGACGTTTAAGTTTGAAACTTCCTTGTCTTTCAATCTCCCAAAGTTACTTGAATTATTTTTAAATTTAAGTCTCCATAAACTTTACCTAGGATCACCAAATTTATAAAGTCCCGGGGGTAAAAATACCTAGAAGACAGAATGGAATCCCACGAAAACCCTAGGAATATTTTTTGACCGATACTCTTTTGTTTGTTTGTTTGTTTAGCACTACCATTCACAGACAAGTAAAAAATTGGTAGCAAAAGCAATAAAACAATAGTTATTAAAGTCTTTATTTTAATGGTATTGTATATTACTGATAATATTTGACTTAGGAAATCTTACCAATAAAATTACGCACAAATAAAATTACACTCTATCTTGTAATACACTTTCTCTATAAGGAATTATTTATGTAAATTGTTAATTTGTTGTTTGGCTGGCTAGACACAGGTTCTCACCCATGGTTTCACTTAAATTCACTTGATCAGCTTCAGAAAAAGTAGATGCTTGGGCCTTATCTTCTCAGAGATTCTGATTCACTTGGTGTTAGAAGGGCCTTAAATAAATTTATTTTTACGAACAGTCAGCCTGAAGTTTTAACTAAAATATGGAAGGAGAAGTAATACTAAAGCACACATTTAAGATCCAAGTTCTAATCCTGCCTGAAAATAAATTGTTGGGTGATCTTGTATAGGTCACTTAACTGGGCCAGACTCTTCTCATCCTTAAAATGTGAATTTGAACTACATGATGTCTAATGGAATGGCTTCCTATGACCTCTGAAATATCGTACTAAGATGGAACACAGCTTTATTATCTCTTGCTTTTCTCAATTTTAGGCAAGTGTGCAAAGGCATTGGCTTAAATATCCCAGAGTGATAGCGGAGATAATAGCCTCAGGATATTCAAAGGTACTTAATCTTATAAACAGGCTTCTCCAGTTTTCTAAAATCCTGCTTCAATCTTCTCTGAATTTTTGTTTAGCTTTGTTTTCCTTTTTTTTAAAAAAAAATTATTTCCTGGGGCGCCTGGCTGGCCCAGTCAGTTCAATGTCCAACTCTTGATCTCAGCTCAGGTCTTGATCTCAGGGTCATGAGTTCAATTCCCACTTTGGGCTCCACACTGGGCATGGAGCCTACTTGAAAAAAAAAAATCTTCCCATTGCTCACAACTTAAGAATCATGAACTTCATAAAAAACAAAAAACAAAAACAAAAAAAAACTGGGAATTTAGAAACTAGAAAATCTAGATCCTGTTGGACATAAAGAGGACTGTATTGTTGTATGACCCAAACCATATCCACAGAGAAAGTTTCACTTTCTGATGAAAAAACAATGTAAGACTTGGAGATAATTATTTCTGTCTTTCATGCACCTCAGTATTTTCCTGGGACTCAAATGAGATAATGTTTAATGAAATTGTGATATTGATTGTTGATATTAATTAATATCAGACATGTATTTAGTACCAAGATATATAACAAAGCTAAAGAAGTTTATTGAAAGTATAATGCTGGTGCCATATTCCCAAAGCAAAAGGAAGTGGGAGTTCCAAAGAAGAAGCAGATGCATCATTAGGTGAAGCAGTGAGGTCAAGATGGTAGGAATGGAGAAGAGATTTAGCAATTATGAGCTCACTGGTTGGTAACCTTTCAGGAGAAAGTTCAGTCGAATGGAGAGGACAGAAGTCAATACCAAAAATTACTATCTGAAATGTGTTGTCTCTGAGCCTCAACTCTCATAAATGGTCAAAATTAAGTGTAAAACTCACATAATAAAGATGAGTCCTTCTTCCATGGGGGCCTTTGTTTAGTCCAAATGAATGAGATAGAGAAGCTGCTTATGCTGGGTTTTACTATGGCATACATTTCTTATCTTTTCCTTGCTTAATTTAGACAGAAACCGCAAATAATTTTTTTTCAATATCACATAAGCTCTGAGAAGATACCCTCATATACTGTAATAGAGGGATTAGGGACAAAGTGATTTTCTGAGATACTGAGATTCTATACTTACTATCTCACTCCTTATTTAAATGTATTGGTCTTCCCTTATTTATTCCTTTCCCACCGATCCCTATTCTACTTGGTGTGGGGGGGGGGGGGCACAGAGATAAAGAACAGATATTACATATATATGTATGTATATGTATGTATATATGTACACACACATATATGTACACATACGTATATACATATACATACAGTTATCCTGTCATATCTTCAGTGAGGGCAATAGCTGACTCTAGAGAATCAGACATGAGTCAACATCTGCAGCCTTTATATGGTGCTTTGGAACATAAACTGATTTGGACTTCAGACATAAGATCAGAAAAGTGATAACATGGAAAAATATCGGCTTTATCACTCCTAGATACTACACTTAAGTTCCTGTGTCTCTTGGACCATAAATCCAGACTCAGTATCCTTCAAAACTGCTGTCATCCCACCCATAAACCCCACAAACTCCCTGGAACAGGATCAATTTTCCTTCCTCTAAAGGCACCTCTTAACACATACCTATTTATGAAATCCAGTTATCTTTCTACCTTTGTACGAGATGAAATAGTATTTTAGATTTATTCTTCCTGGTTTAGTACAACCACTGCATACCTAAGACTTTATGAAAAGTGAAGTTCAATAAAACCCCAAATCTCACTGAAAGAAAACCTGAGTTTTACATGAATCTTGAGACAATTTCCTAAGGGCCTTCTGTACCCTACCTAGATGACAGACTGTATCTTTGGATTTGGAAACTTATCACCCATGGAGCTATGGGGTTCCAAAAAGAATGGTTGTAAACTGCTCTTCTCTTTACAGCTACCCTGTGCTCCCAGTCTTACAGTTGATAGTATGGCACCCAAAAAAGAAACCTTCTGCTCTTTGTTACAATATCTGTTGTACCATAAAACTTATCAGTTCTTCATGCGTTTGCTTCTTTGCTTCTCCCACTAAGAGATTAATTCTATGAGGAAAAGATCAACAACTATTCTTACTGAGTAATTTATATGCCAGGCCATGCTTTAAAACATGAAGTTAAAAATTTTAGAAGCCTTTCCCCTAAGATCAGGAACAAGACAGGGATGTCCACTCTCACCACTGCTATTCAACATAGTACTGGAAGTCCTCGCCTCAGCAATTAGACAACAAAAAGACATTAAAGGCATTCAAATTGGCAAAGAAGAAGTCAAACTCTCCCTCTTCGCCGATGACATGATACTCTACATAGAAAACCCAAAAGCCTCCACCCCAAGATTACAGCAATTTGGTAGCGTGGCAGGATACAAAATCAATGCCCAGAAATCAATGGCATTTCTATACACTAACAATGAGACTGAAGAAAGAGAAATTAAGGAGCCAATCCCATTTACAATTGCACCCAAAAGCATAAGATACCTAGGAATAAACCTAACCAAAGAAGGAAAGGATCTATACCTTAAAAACAATAGAACACTTCTGAAAGAAATTGAGGAAGACACAAAGAGATGGAAAAATATTCCATGCTCATGGATTGGCAGAATTAATATTGTGAAAATGTCACTGTTACCCAGGGCAATTTACATGTTTAATGCAATCCCTATCAAAATACCATGGACTTTCTTCAGAGAGTTGGAACAAATTATTTTAAGATTTGTGTGGAATCAGAAAAGACCCCGAATAGCCAGGGGAATTTTAAAAAAGAAAACCATATCTGGGGGCATCACAATGCCAGATTTCAGGTTGTACTACAAAGCTGTGGTCATCAAGACAGTGTGGTACTGGCACAAAAACAGACACATAGATCAGTGGAACAGAATAGAGAACCCAGAAGTGAACCCTGAACTTTATATTAGATAAAGGAGGAAAGACTATCCATTGGAAGAAAGACAGTCTCTTCAATAAATGGTGCTGGGAAAATTGGACATCCACATGCAGAAGAATGAAACTAGACCACTCTCTTGCACCATACACAAAGATAAACTCAAAATGGATGAAAGATCTAAATGTGAGACCAGATTCCATCAAAATCCTAGAGGAGAACACAGGCAACACCCTTTTTGAACTCAGCCACAGTAACTTCTTGCAAGATACATCCACGAAGGCAAAAGAAACAAAAGCAAAAATGAACTATTGGGACTTCATCAAGATTAGAAGCTTTTGCACAGCAAAGGATACAGTCAACAAAACTAAAAGACAACCTACAGAATGGGAGAAGATATTTGCAAATGACATATCAGATAAAGGGCTAGTTTCCAAGATCTATAAAGAACTTATTAAACTCAACACCAAAGAAACAAACAATCCAATCATGAAATGGGCAAAAGACATGAGCAGAAATCTCACAGAGGAAGACATGGACATGGACATGGCCAACACACACATGAGCAAATGCTCTGCATCACTTGCCATCAGGGAAATACAAATCAAAACCACAATGAGATCCCACCTCACACCAGTGAGAATGGGGAAAATTAACCAGGCAGGAAACCACAAATGTTGGAGAGGATGCGGAGAAAAGGGAACCCTCTTGCACTGTTGGTGGGAATGGGAACTGGTGCAGCCACAATGGAAAACTGTGTGGAGGTTCCTCAAAGAGTTAAAAATAGACCTGCCCTACGACCCAGCAATTGCACTGTTGGGGATTTACCCCAAAGATTCAGATGCAGTGAAATGCCGGGATACCTGCACCCCGATGTTTATAGCAGCAATGGCCACAATAGCCAAACTGTGGAAGGAGCCTCGGTGTCCATCGAAAGATGGTGGATAAAGAAGATGTGGTTTATGTATCCAATGGAATATTCCTCAGCCATTAGAAACGACAAATACCCACCATTTGCTTCGACGTGGATGGAACTGGAGGGTATTATGCTGAGTGAAGTAAGTCAGTCGGAGAAGGACAAACATTGTATGTTCTCATTCATTTGGGGAATATAAATAATAGTGAAAGGGAATATAAGGGAAGGGAGAAGAAATGTGTGGGAAATATCAGAAATGGAGACAGAACATAAAGACTCCTAACTCTGGGAAACGAACTAGGGGTGGTGGAAGGGGAGGAGGGCGGGTGGGGGGGGGGTGAATGGGTGAGGGGCACTGAGGGGGGCACTTCACGGGATGAGTACTGGGTGTTATTCTGTATGTTGGCAAATTGAACACCAATAAAAAATAAATTTATTATTAAAAAAAATTTAGAACATTGTCTGGCAGATATGAGTTTTCAGTAAGTATTGACTATTGTTACTGTTAGTGGTGATTAAAAAGCTGTATTCTTTATTTTAATTTTTTTTTAATATTTTAAGTAATCTCTACACCCAGCGTGGGGCTGTAACCTATAAGCCTGAGATCAAGAGTCATGTGCTCTACCGACTGAGCCAGTCAGGTATCCCTAGGAGTTGTATTCTCAATACCAAATTCGAATATTCTTGAAGTCAAAGTGATACCTTGCTTGTGTTTGGATAATCCACTGCTGTGTCTTGTTTGTAATAGGTAACAAATACATACCTGTTGAATGAATTTGTTGATTACCAAAGCTGAATTCCATATTATAAATTATAGGAAGAGAAGGAAATTATGTTGGGACTCAGTCGTCCTATATTTGGTAGTGATCAGACATTACGATGTTAATAATTATTGCCATTGTAATTCCTATTATATTAATGATGGGCATATTATCTCAACTAGCTCCTGGACCAGTTTTGTTAGACACCTATGAATCAGATTTAGGGCTAATGGTGAGGAAGACTTGTCCATTAAACAGGCCTCTTAGCATTACTTCTTGGCATTCATCAGTACCACACACAAGTCACAGTGCCATAGAATGGGTTTGGTGTGGATAACTAAAGGCCTAATGATCAGAAGAAGAACTCAAGTCTTTAGAATATGCTGCTTGTTGAAGATTCTATAACGTCTTGAACCACACTGAGACCTGGTCAGATGATGAAATAAATCATTTTCACATACACTACAGCGTTCTTCTATTGGAAACCACCAATTAGGAGCTCAACGAACACAAGACCCTGTGCTCCAAGTGAAAAAGACTTGCTAACATTTGGATGCCCATACTATGAAAATTACCACAGGAATGATCCTGAGACCTGAAAGATAAACATATCCGCCATGTTATTAAAAGAAGTGGCATCACCAACTCCATGGATTAACTAAGTTACTGTTACTGCCATTTTTTACATTTCAAGAATCTGAAATAGTTTTACATGTGCATCCCTCCCTGATTTTAAAGGACATAGCGGGTGCAGCCACTCTGGAAAACTGTGTGGAGGTTCCTCAAAGAATTAAAAATAGACCTGCCCTACGACCCAGCAATTGCACTGTTGGGGATTTACCCCAAAGATTCAGATGCAATGAAACGTCGGGACACCTGCACCCCGATGTTTATAGCAGCAAGGGCCACAATAGCCAAACCGTGGAAGGAGCCTCGGTGCCCATAGAAAGATGATGGATAAAGAAGATGTGGTTTATGTATCCAATGGAATATTCCTCAGCCATTAGAAACGACAAATACCCACCATTTGCTTCAAGGTGGATGGAACTGGAGGGTATTATGCTGAGTGAAGTAAGTCAATCGGAGAAGGACAAACATTGTATGTTCTCATTCATTTGGGGAATATAAATAATAGTGAAAGGGAATATAAGGGAAGGGAGAAGAAATGTGTGGGAAATATCAGAAATGGAGACAGAACATAAAGACTCCTAACTCTGGGAAATGAACTAGGGGTGGTGGAAGGGGAGGAGGGTGGGGGGTGGGGGTGACTGGGTGACGGGCACTGAGGGGGGCACTTGACGGGCATTGGTGTTATTCTGTATGTTGGCAAATTGAACACCAATAATAAATAAATTTATTTAAAAATAAAATAAATAAATAAAGGACATAGCTACTGTAATAGAGAGCACAAGAGGGCCCAAGTAATTCAACAATCTTAGATTTGAAATTAAAACACTGCTTTTCATTGACAGGAAAAAGTTTTAGCATGGCACTTATAATTAATAAATTATAAAAAAAATTAAATACAACATAATGCTTTTTTGACCCAGCTACTTCTTTTTATTGTTAACAAAAATTCTTTTCTCCAACTTCCTCACCAATTGACCTACACCTATGTTCAATCATGCATTTTTTCTGAATAGAGTTCCATTTATGTAGAGTTGTCATTACAAAGCCATCTTACCAAAATGTTATCATTTTCATGAGGTTTCCCAACCTCGCAAAGTAGGTAGACTTTTCTGGACTGAGACCTGAATCAGTTTATATTATGATGCAGTATACCCAGGAATATATATTCATATATATCAGAATTAAATACTTTAAAAGCAATATGTTATCTTGTTCAGGTGCACTCTCGTTCAGATCACTCAGGTGATGTTTTCTGTTTTATTTCAGGGGAAAGAGTAAAAAAATAGCAGACTCATTAAAATCTATTGAATGACATATTAATTGATTGCAATATGCAATTTAGAAGAAAAACAAGTAAATCAGCAGTGGTTTTCCTGTCGCTCCTGGAGCTCTATGAGGGATGTGAAGGGGTGGAGGACTCAGTCTCTGTAGTGGTCAGAGATGGCAGAGCAAATGCATATCCATGGAGTGGATGGTTTCTACCTTTTCACTCTCACTTTTGATATGTTTTGTTGTGTGCCTGGGTCTTCCACATAAAATTTCACTTAAAGAAACATATCATTGGCTTAGAAGGTTTGGCAGTTACCTCTGTACATTATAATTTCCTTAACTTATAGGTCAAATTCTGTTATGACAAAAACCACTGCTTCTGAAATAATTGTATAAAATAAAAGATTTATCCTATGATGTTCTGTTTACTTCAAGTACTTCAAGTACTCTAGGCACAAAGTTTCGGTAAAACTCAAATATTTGCCTGGGTCCTTAGTATTTCCTTATAATGCAGTTTTCCTTACATTTCCTGACATTTTCTACCTGGCATCAGGTAAAATTTCGAATTTATATTGTTAGGTTGTGTTAATCTGGTTAAATAATTTGCATGGATTTTAATCCCTTTGCTCAAAATTCAAGGCTAAATTTTGAGGGGTCACTGTTTTTGTTTCTGACAAGTGACTCTATTCTTTAGAGGTTAAGATAGTTTATTGATTGTTTTATTCTTCATGCTGTTGCATAGAAAGAACATTTCATTTCAGTCAATGAGAAAAGTCAAATATTTCTTTAGACATTATCAGTTGACCAAAAATGAGAAGAGAATATTCCCAAAGAGATATGTGATATTTTAAGCACAAGAGTGACATCCTATGGTTTTAAATTAATTGGAAAGAATTTAGAATGGTTATTAGAACTTCCTAAAATTACGTGTCTTTGGAATAGAGACACAGAAGCAGTTTATAAAGATGAATCAAGATTCGGATGGAGTTGGGGGAGGAGAGGCATAGGAAGCAAAAGAAGGGCGAGAACTTGTGTTGATTGATGGGCTATCTGTGAAACATTAAGCTAAGAGCATGACACATATTCCTTCTTTTAATCCTACAATATGAGGCGCCTGGGTGGCTCAGTTGGTTAAATGTCTACTTTCAGCTCATGTCATGATCTCAGGGCCCTGGGATTGAGCCCTGCATTGGGCTCCCTGCTCAGCGAGAGCCTGCTTCTCCCTCTTCTCCCTGCTCATCCTCTCTCTCACTTTTTCTCTCTTTCTCAAATGAATAAAATATTTAAAAAAAAATACTGCAACAACCCTCTGAGTAGATATAATAATCATCAATTTACTGAGACTCAAATAACACATCCAAGGTCATGCAGTGATGAAGCCGGGTTTGAAACTCAATTTGTTAGATTTCAAATTCCTGGTCTTTCCTGGTATTCTCTTTGCTTCTCAAGACCAGTCTACTGGTTCCCTAAGTTGCCTTCCTCTCTCCTGCCTAAGCACAGACTCTCTCACTGATCATGGTCAGAACCCTGAGCCACATTCATCTCACTCTCCCTCTCCTCAGCCCACTTATGGCCAAGCCTTTCATGGTTCCTCCTCCCATTTGGGGACCCATCTCACCATTCAGAGTCAGCTCTCTTAATCCTTAGCTTCCACTTAACCCCGTTTTAGTTTTAACTTTTGACTACACAGCATAAGGCTACCTCGGGTTAATATGCCTCTTGGTCGAAAGCCGTACTAGAGCCCCACTTGAGTAATTCCTCCTGTAAGAAAGTCACATCTCCAAAAGGAGAGGATTAACACTTACGCAGACACTTCACCTCCTTATGACTCAGGCTTTGGAGAGAAAGTATTCAGGCCTAAGATTTGAGATTTGAACTGTTAAGAACAGGTCTATTTGCATGAGGCTTTAGAGGAGCTGGAAAAATTTTTTAAAAGATTTTATTTATTTGAGAGAGAGAGAGAGATAGTGAGAGAGAGGGCAAGCAGGGAGAGAGGGAGAATCAGGCTCCCTGCTGGATCCCAGGACCCTGGGATCACGACCTATGCCAAAGGCAGAGGCTCAACTGACTGAGTTACCCAGGTGTCCCGGAACTGGAGAATTGAGACTACTTGAGGTGAATATCTAGCTCCCAATGAAACCCTCAGGGGCATGCAGAGCGGAGTCAACCCTTTCCTCTACCCCAAGCCATATATCAGGTAATGAAGAGAGTCATTCAAAGGGGAAGATGGTAAGGTGTCCTTTGCCTGAAGTGGAAAAGAACTTGGTGGTTGCGGGTGATAGACTACTGGGTACATAGAAGGCAGAAAATTAAGAATGCTTTATAGAAGGGCTTCAGAGGCTAAACAGAAAATGCTGGAATTGTGAGTAAGTCAACCACAAAGCTATAGCATCCTGTTTTATAGAAAGCTGAGAGTATAGGGACATAGTTTCTTTGTAACATAACAACAGAATATAATGCTGTGAGGGAAAGGAGATTTCTCCCTGCTTTTAATCTTGAGTAAAAGAAAACAATGAAGAACTTTCTTCAAGTGAAGTATAGATCCTCAGGAATGGAAGTTTATTGCAACTAAAACCCTACTGACCATCTGGAAAACTATGGTGTATAGTGTATAGAATTCCCAAGAGAACTTCCTCTTCTGTAGACTGGAGAAGGACATGGGGAGGGTACTCAGTTGCCCTAGGCCACACTAGAAAGGCCTGAGGAACACTATTTTAAAGTTTCTCTCCTTTTCTGGATGGTGAAGCAGGCTCCATGTCTAGCACTTTTTTCATCTTCTGTAGCACCTGGCTCTGTACCTGGAGTGTAATCAATGCTCCATCAATGTTCTTCAGGGTTGGGCATTAAATGATCCCATTTAATGGGATATGAAAGCATGGAAGAGGGGGGATGGTTAAAAATCATGGATTTTGAACCAGATTTCCTAGGTTGAAATCCTACTACTCCATTTACTAATAGGGTGACCTTGGCAAGACACTTAACCTTTTAGTGCCTCAGTTTTTCCCTACTTATAAAGTAGAAATAATATTACTGTGTTTTAAAGATGTTATGATTCTTAAATAAGCATGAAGTGTTCAGAACTGTACCTGGCTCACTGTAAGAGTTCGGTAAAGCTTAACCACTTGGAACTTAGCAACTTGGAAACTATAAATTATACAAGGTTTTCATTGTTTTTAAAATGACTGAGATTGGATAAAAAGCTACTGTGATACAGTAAACCCATGGCATTTGATTGTTTAATAATTTCCATTTGACTGTTTATTCCCATACCTGATTGTAACTTGGAGTAATTTGTAATTTGACTTGGTCTTGCATGCAAGATGAATCTTTTCTCTGGAAAGTGTGCCCCAAAACATCATCCTCAGCACCTGACACCTCCTATAACTACACAGTCTTTATCTATTTTCCTAATAAGCAATTTAAGAACAAGGATAAGGTCTGTCTTATTTCTAGAGCCTGAAACAATAATAAAAATAGCTTAAAAATATGATGCATCTACTACTTGGCAGCTACTATATAATTGACCTCGATATCTCATTCAATACTCACAACAATCCTTTGAAGTTGACACCATTATTGTAATAGACATTGTTCAAAAATATTCACTTCCCTTCCCCCACTTACATGTGTCAAAGGTACTTCCCTATGTCTTGATTCTGCTTTCAGCCATATGACTTGCTTGGACAAATGAGATGTAAGCAGATCTGATGCTAGTTGAGGCTTGAAAAGCATGTGCATGGGTGCCCTTGCTTTCTCGAAGCTCTACGGTTATCATGAGAACCAATGACTAGTCTACCCACTGGCCCCAGGGGAAGGATGAGGGACATGTGGAACAGAGAGCTAAGTCCCTAGCCAACACCAGTCAAGATCAACCCACCTCCAGACTGATTGCAAACTCATGAGGAAACTCATCCAAAATCAACAGAACTGGGCAGCCCAGGTGGCTCAGTGGTTTAGCGCTGCCTTCGGCCCAGGGAGTGATCCTGGAGACCTGGGATCAAGTCCCATGTCAGACTCCCTGCATGGAGCCTGCTTCTCCCTCTGCCTGTGTCTCTGCCTGTCTCTCTCTCTCTCTGTATCTCATGAATAAATAAATAAAATCTTAAAAAAAAAAATCAACTGAACTTCCTGGCTTCCTGTAGAGGCACTGTATCCTATCAATTTTAATAAGTTGTATTTTTATTTTCACTTAGTTCAAAATGTTTTTATTTTCACTTGAGACTTCTTTGACTGTGTGTCACTTAGAAGCATGTTGTTTAATTACAAAATTTTGAGGATTTTCCAGCTATTTTTGTTACTGATTTGAAGTTTAATTCCACTGTGCTCTGAAATAATTTTTTGCATGATTTCTATTTTTTTAAGCTTGTTGAGGTATGTTATATGGCCCAGTATGCGGTCTATCTTAGTGAATGTTCCATGTGAGCTTCAGAATAATGTGTTCTCTGCTTCTGTTGGATGGAGGATTCTATAAATATCATTTAGGTCATTTTGACTGATATGATCTTCAGGTCAACTGCATCTTTCTGCCTGCTTGACCTATCAACTACTGAAAGAGAGTTGTTGAAGTCTCTAACTATAATAGCAAATTTGTCTATTTCTCTTGTCTATTTCTTCTATCAATTTTGGATTGAATTTTTTAATATTCTGTTACTGGATGCAGACACATTTAGGATTGCTTTGTCTTCTTGGAGAATTGAACACTGTACCATTATCTAATGCCCTCTCTATCCCTGGTGATTTTCCCTATTCCAAAGTCCGCCTTTCCTGACATCAATACATCCCCTCCATCTATTTTCCATTAATTCAACATGGTATATCTTTCTCCATCCCTATACTTCTAACTTTTCAGAGTTTTTTTATTTAAAATGAGCTTCTTACAGACACTGTGTAGTTGGGTCACTAACAATCTGTCTTTTAATTGCTGTATTTAGACAATTCTCATTTAAATTGATTTTGTATACAGTGGGTTTAATATTGACCACACTTATATCTATTTTCCATTCATTGTATTTGCTTCCTGTTTCCATTCATGGCTTCAACTATTTTTCTGTCATTTGCTTTGTTTGTGTTTATTCTTGCCTTTTATCATATCTTGTAATTTTTTGTTGAAAGCTGGGCATTATGTATCAGGAAATAGAAACTGAGGTAAACTTTAGTGTCAGGTTTTATGTTAATCTGGCTAGTTAATTGGGCTATATGTAATGTTTCTTACAGTGGTCAGTGTAACAGGCTTAAAAATTCCTCTACAGTATTTGTGTGTGTGTGTTCCCTCATTACTTTGGGCTTCCCTAAGTACTTTTCTTCAGAGAGTCTGCATATCTTGCTGCTCTTTCAGCTATAATCTACTCTTTTATACTGGAATCCCATTGCGTTGGTATAAGTTTGTGGGAAGAGAGATGTTCTATAATCTTATGATGAAACCCGCTTTTTCATGAGTCTTTGTCTCTGGGCTGTGAGCTTGACAAGTGTTCCTTAGATTGTTTTTTCCTCTGTCAAATGAGGTAAGAAGACTAGAGGGAGGTAGAGTGACATAAATGCCCTTGCCCCATGTGGGATAAGGCTGTGGTAAAGTATTTCCTGTGGAAAATAGATGTTTGTTATGGAGAATGCTCTATGCATATTTTGTAAGGTTATACTTCCTGTTCTCAGTCAGAGCCAGGAAGGTCTCTTTCTTAGCTCTTCACCAGGAGAAACTTACGGCTTCCTGGAGATAAAACCCATTAAAGTAGGGAGCCCCCTCTCTTCTCTGCCAACAATACAACCCCCAGACATTTCTCACTCCCAAAGAATTCCATACTCAGCCTCTAACAAGCCATCGGAATTACCATCTATTTACTAGCAACATTTGATGAATTACTTATTTGTCAAAATTACTATCAGTGTGTAGCTCTAGGGGCATCTGTTTCAGATAGAAACAGCAGATTTCAGCAGTGATTCTAAATTCATCTGTCTCTTTAGATTTGGGTAGCAGTTTGTCTAGTGACCTTAGTTCTCTAATAGATCCAAGAAAATGTGTTGATTTTTAATTTGCTCAATGGTTTCTTTTTGTCAGAAGTGATGCCTTCTAAGCTCTTTACATGTTGGAACTGGAATCAGATAACCATCAAATCATTTTTTAAGTAGTGAAGATGTTAGTCATAAATTACATTCTTACTTGAAATAGATTAATCTCATTCTTTTTTTTAATTTTTTTTTATTTATGATAGTCACACAGAGAGAGAGAGAGAGGCAGAGACACAGGCAGAGGGAGAAGCAGGCTCCATGCACCGGGAGCCCGGTGTGGGATTCGATCCCGGGTCTCCAGGATTGTCCCCTGGGCCAAAGGCAGGCGCCAAACCACTGCGTCACCCAGGGATCCCAGATTAATCTCATTCTTAACAGCATTCCTCAAATAAACTCTACTCATACATTTTCCAATTTGTAAAAAGTCCATTAAAAATAATCTGAGACACAACAGTTTTGACATTAAATATCAGATTAGTATGTGTATTTGTCTTCTATTGGTGAACTTATTTTCCTCTTGGGCCCACACCCATCCCAATGGAACCTGTGATTTTAATTGTGTGATAAAAGTGTATAGTAACATCAGAGACCAGATAAAGACAGTTTCCAGAGAAGTGCCTATGAATCCACTGTTTGTACCTGGAAACAAAGACAATGTTGGTCATGCAAAGAAGCTATGTAATAACAATTATTATTATCATCACATAAGAATGAACAGTAATTATGTCATAGATATGGTTATAGAAATATACTGGTAAAAATACAGGTAAAACCCATTGGATTTCTTTCATTTATCTATTTGGACAAATTTGTATGTATTTAAACTCATCCTATTTTCCTGTTCATCTTCTTGTTTAAATACTCATACAGGTATTTAAGATATCCTGAGTAAACCCCAAGAATTTAATATCCAGCCCAACTCAGAGTCATTCTCATTTGAAATAAAAGCATGGATTAAGGCTGGCAGTTAGTCTGTTCATGTAAGTGCCAGATAGACTCAGAATTTACCAGAACTGTGATTTGGAGGCAAGATCACCCTGGAAAGCCATGGTGAAACCTGAGAACAGATTCAGATCAGTGTCTGTGTTGGAATTTCTGGGCTGAGCAGAAAACCAAGAACAGCCACAGGAATAGGGTGTGTTGAATGGAAGGAAAACCTTTAAATTTAAAACAAAACAAAACAAAACACCTTTAAATTTTGAGTCGTGGTGAACAGATTTTCTCTCAGTTGAAATGAGACAAATCAGGATGTCCTCAAAGGGTAAGATGTTTCCAGCAGGTACTCTGGGTGGTAAGTATAGAGACTGGACTAGATCACAAAGGATTGGTGCAGTTGTTGTCTTTAAAAACAGAGGTGGGGTCTGGCAGGCAGATGGCTATCTGTGGTTGGGGTGAGATTTTGCCAAAAGACAGCAGAATGGATCAGATAGCTTCTTGAAGGTATTGAGTCTGCTATTGATGATTTTCACTCTTTTTAAACTTCAGCTCTACACACATTAGTGTGAAATTAACAAACTTGAATCAGTTTTCTCTGTAGAATGGAGCTAACAGAACATTCACCGTGGGACACTTTTGAGGTTGAAATAATTTCACATATTCAGAAGAATTCCTGACCCATAGAAGGTACTCAAGAAATGATATGTCAATTCCCCCTAAACACACACACATACACAGTAATCAAGAAACAATCATCGTCCATGATGAAGATCACAGATAAACAGTATATGCCAAAATGTCAGAAAGGGCCCTTTAATTTTAATCTAAAATAAACAAAAGTTTAGCAGATATAGATTTCCTCATTGTACGGAGTGTTGCAATACTGTGACAGTTTAAGCAATATTTTCACATATGCATAGTTGCTGGATATCAGAAGGATACTTAATTATAAACAATGAGAGGAGGGGCAGATGGCGGAAGAGTAGGGTCTCCAGGTCACCTGTCCCCACCAAATTACCTAGATAACCTTCAAATCATCCTGAAAATCTACAAATTCGGACTGAGATTTAAAGAGAGAACAGCGGAAACGCTACAGTGAGAAGAGTTCGTGCCTCTATCAGGTAGGAAGACGGTGGGGGGGGAAAAGAAAGAAAGACACAAAAGGCCTGCGAGGGGGAGGGGCCCGCGAGGAGCCGGGCTGAGGCCAGGGGAAATGTCCCCTGGACAGGAGAGCCCCGTCCCGGAGGAGCAGGAGCTGCACCAACCTTCCCGGGCGGAAAGGGGCCCGCAGGGAGGTGGAGCAGGACCCAGGAGGGCGGAGATGCCCTCGGGCTCCCGGGGACACTAACAGGCACCTGCGCCCCGGGGAGAGTGCCCAGGGCGCCGGGACACAGCCCAGGATCCGGCCTCGCCCGGGACAGGCAGAGGCCGGGAGGGCCCAGGACAGCAAGGACACTCCTGCCCGGGGGTGAGCAGATCAGAGGCCCCGCCCTGGAGCCCCCAGGCCCTGCAGACGGAGAGCCCCGGAGCTACTGCGGGGGCTGACTCCAGGGCTGCAGAGCTGGCCCCGCCACTGGGGCTGTTCCTCCTGGGGCCTCACGGGGTGAGCAACCCCCACTGAGCCCTGCACCAGGCAGGGGCAGAGTAGCTCCCCCAAGTGCTAACACCTGAGAATCAGCACAGCAGGCCCCTCCCCCAGAAGACCAGCGAGACGGACCAGTTCCAGGGGAAGTCAAGGGACTTAGAGTATACAGAATCAGAAGATACTACCCTGTGTTTTTTTTCTTCTTCTTCTTGATTTCTGTTTGCTTCCCCCACCCTTTTTTCCCTTTCTTTTTCTTTCTCATTTTCTTCTCTTTTTTTCTTTTTTTCTTCCTTTTTTCTTTTTCTTTCCTTCCTTCTCTCCTCTCTTTTTCTCCTTTTCCCAATACAACTTGCACTGAGCAAAATGACTAGAAGGAAAACCTCACCTCAAAAGAAAGAATCAGAAACAGTCCTCTCTCCCACAGAGTTACAAAATCTGGATTACAATTCAATGTCAGAAAGCCAATTAAGAAGCACTATTATACAGCTACTGGTGGCTCTAGAAAAAAGCATAAAGGACTGAAGAGACTTCACGACTGCAGGATTTAGATCCAATCAGGCAGAAATTAAAAATCAATTGAATGAGATGCAATCCAAACTAGAAGTCCTATCGACGAGGGTTAACGAGGTGGAAGAACGAGTGAGTGACATAGAAGATAAGTAGATGGCAAAGAGGGAAACTGAGGAAAAAAGAGACAAACAATGAAGAGACCATGAGGATAGATTAAGGGAAATAAACGACAGCCTGAGGAAGGAAAACCTACGTTTAATTGGGGTTCCCGAGGGAGCCGAAAGGGACAGAGGGTCAGAATATGTATTTGAACAAATCCTAGCTGAAAACTTTCCTAATCTGGGAAGGGAAACAAGCATTCAGATCCAGGAAATAGAGAGAACCCCCCCTAAAATCAATAAACACCGTTCAACACCTCGGCATTTAATAGTGAAGCTTGCAAATTCCAAAGATAAAGAGAAGATCCTTAAAGCAGCAAGAGACAAGAAATCCCTGACCTTTACGGGGAGGAATATTACGGTAACAGCAGACCTCTCCACAGAGACCTGGCAGGCCAGAAAGGGCTGGCAGGATATATTCAGGGTCTTAAATGAGAAGAACATGCAACCAAGAATACTTTTTCCAGCAAGGCTCTCATTCAGAATGGAAGGAGAGATAAAGAGCTTCCAAGTTCCAGGCAGGAACTGAAAGAATATGTAACCTCCAAACCAGCTCTGCAAGAAATTTTAAGGGGGACTCTTAAAATTCCCCTTTAAGAAGTTCAGTGGAACAATCCCAAAAAACAAGGACTGAATAGATATCATGATGACACCAAACTCATATGTTTCAATAGTAACTCTGAACGTGAACGGGCTTAATGACCCCATCAAAAGGCGCAGGGTTTCAGACTGGATAAAAAAGCAGGACCCATCTATTTACTGTCTACAAGAGACTCATTTTAGACAGAAGGACACCTACACAAGAATTGTGATTTAAATAAATGACTGTTGATTTAAAAACACACACACACACACACAAAAACACACAACAGAGAATTGTGATTTAAATAAATGACTGTTGATTTAAAAAAAAAAAAAGAAGAAGGACACCTACAACCTGAAAATAAAAGGTTGGAGAACCATTTACCATTCAAATGGTCCTCAAAAGAAAGCAGGGGTAGCCATCCTCATATCAGATAAACTAAAATTTACCCCAAAGACTGTAGTAAGAGATGAAGAGGGACACTATATCATACTTAAAGGATCTATCCAACAAGAGGACTTAACAATCCTCAATATATATGCCCCGAATGTGGGAGCTGCCAAATATATAAACCAATTAATAACCAAATTGAAGAAATACTTAGATAATAATACACTTATACTTGGGGACTTCAATGTAGCTCTTTCTACCCTCAATAGGTCTTCTAAGCACAACATCTCCTAAGAAACGAGAGCTTTAAATGATACACTGGACCAGATGGATTTCACGGATATCTACAGAACTTTACATCCAAACGCAACTGAATACACATTCTTCTCAAGTGCACATGGAACTTTCTCCAGAATAGACCACATACTGGGTCACAAATCGGGTCTGAACCGATACCAAAAGTTTGGGATCATCCCCTGCATATTCTCAGACCATAATGCCTTGAAATTAGAACTAAATCACAACAAGAAGTTTGGAAGGACCTCAAACACGTGGAGGGTGAGGACCATCCTGCTAAAAGATGAAAGGGTCAACCAGGAAATTAAGGAAGAATAAAAAGATTCATGGAAACTAATGAGAATGAAGATACAACCGTTCAAAATCTTTGGGATGCAGCAAAAGCAGTCCTAAGGGGGAAATACGTCGCAATACAAGCATCCATTCAATAACTGGAAAGAACTCAAATGCAAAAGCTCACCTTACACCTAAAGGAGCTAGAGAAAAAACAGCAGATAGATCCTACACCCAGCAGAAGCAGAGAGTTAAAGATTCGAGCAGAACTAACGAAATCGAGACCAGAAGAACAGTGGAACAGATCAACAAAACCAGGAGTTGGTTCCTTGAAAGAATTAATAAGATAGATAAACCATTAGCCAGCCTTATTAAAAACAAGAGAGAGAAGACTCAAATTAAAATCATGAATGAGAAAGGAGAGATCACTACCAACACCAAGGAAATACAAACGATTTTAAAAACATATTATGAACAGCTGTATGCCAATAAATTAGGCAATCTAGAAGAAATGGATGCATTCCTGGAACGCCACAAACTACCAAAACTGGAGCAGGAAGAAATAGAAAACCTGAACAGGCCAATAACCAGGGAGGAAATTGAAGCAGTCATCAAAAACCTCCCAAGACACAAGAGTCCAGGGCCAGATGGCTTCCCAGCCGAATTCTATCAAACGTTTAAAGAAGAAATCAGACCTATTCTACTAAAGCTGTTTGGAAAGGAAGAAAGAGATGGAGTACTTCCAAATTCATTCTATGAGGCCAGCATCACCTTAATTCCAAAACCAGACAAAGACCCCACCAAAAAGGAGAATTACAGACCAATATCCCTGATGAACATGGATGCAAAAATTCTCAACAAGATACTAGCCAATTGGATCCAACACTACATTAAGAAAATTATTCACCATGACCAAGTAGGATTTTTCCCTGGGACACAAGGCTGGTTCAACACTCATAAAACAATCAATGTGATTCATCATATCAGCAAGAGAAAAACCAACAACCATATGATCCTCTCATTAGATGCAGAGAAAGCATTTGACAAAATACAGCATCCATTCCTGGTCAAAACCCTTCAGAGTGTTGGGATAGAGGGAACATTCCTCGACATCTTAAAAGCCATCTACGAAAAGCCCACAGCAAATATCATTCTCAATGGGGAAGCACTGGGAGCCTTTCCCCTAAGATCAGGAACAAGACAGGGATGTCCACTCTCACCACTGCTATTCAACATAGTACTGGAAGTCCTCGCCTCAGCCATCAGACAAGAAAAAGACATTAAAGGCATTTAAATTGGCAAAGAAGAAGTCAAACTCTCCCTCTTCGCCGATGACATGATACTCTACATAGAAAACCCAAAAGCCTCCACCCCACGATTGCTAGAACTCATACAGCAATTTGGCAGCATGGCAGGATACAAAATCAATGACCAGAAATCAATGGCATTTCTATACACTAACAATGAGACTGAAGAAAGAGAAATTAAGGAGTCAATCCCATTTACAATTGCACCCAAAAGTATAAGATACCTAGGAATAAACCTAACCAACGAGGTAAAGGATCTATACCCTAAAAACTATAGAACACTTCTGAAAGAAATGGAGGAAGACACAAAGAGATGGAAAAATATTCCATGCTCATGGATTGGCCGAATTAATATTGTGAAAATGTCACTGTTACCCTGTTCTTCAGAGAGTTAGAACAAATTATTTTGAGATTTGTGTGGAATCTGAAAAGACCCCAAATAGCCAGGGGAATTTTAAAAAAGAAAACCATATAGCTGGGGGTATCACAATGCCAGATTTCAGGTTGTACTACAAAGCTGTGGTCATCAAGACAGTGTGGTACTGGCACAAAAACAGACACATAGATCAGTGGAACAGAATAGAGAATCCAGAAGTGGACCCTGAACTTTATGGTCAGTTACTATCTGATAAAGGAGGAAAGACTATCCACTGGAAGAAAGACAGTCTCTTCAATAAATGGTGCTGGGAAAATTGGACATCCACATGCAGAAGAATGAAACTAGACCACTCTCTTGTACCATACACAATGATATACTCAAATTGGATGAGAGATCTAAATGTGAGACAAGATTCCATCAAAATCCTAGAGGAGAACACAGGCAACACCCTTTTTGAACTCAGCCACAGTAACTTCTTGCAAGATACATCCACGAAGGCAAAAGAAACAAAAGCAAAAATGAACTATTGGGACTTCATCAAGATTAGAAGCTTTTGCACAGCAAAGGATACAGTCAACAAAACTAAAAGACAACCTACAGAATGGGAGAAGATATTTGCAAATGACATATCAGATAAAGGGCTAGTTTCCAAGATCTATAAAGAACTTATTAAACTCAACACCAAAGAAACAAACAATCCAATCATGAAATGGGCAAAAGACATGAACGGAAATCTCACAGAGGAAGACATGGACATGGCCAACAAGCACATGAGAAAATGCTCTGCATCACTTGCCATCAGGGAAATATAAATCAAAACCACAGTGAGATCCCACCTCACACCAGTGAGAATGGGGAAAATTAACAAGGCAGGAAACCCCAAATGTTGGAGAGGATGCGGAGAAAAGGGAACCCTCTTACACTGTTGGTGGGAATGGGAACTGGTGCAGCCACTCTGGAAAACTGTGTGGTGGTTCCTCAAAGAGTTAAAAATAGACCTGCCCTACGACCCAGCAATTGCACTGCTGGGGATTTACCCCAAAGATTCAGATGCAGTGAAACGCCAGGACACCTGCACCCGATGTTTCTAGCAGCAATGTCCACAGTAGCCAAACCGTGGAAGGAGCCTCGGTGTCCATCGAAAGATGATGGATAAAGAAGATGTGGTCTATGTATACAATGGAATATTCCTCAGCCATTAGAAACGACAAATACCCACCATTTGCTTCAACGTGGATGGAAACGGAGGGTATTATGCTGAGTGAAGTAAGTCAATCGAAGAAGGACAAACATTGTATGTTCTCATTCATTTGGGGAATATAAATAATAGTGAAAGGGTATATAAGGGAAGGGAGAAGAAATGTGTGGGAAATATCAGGAAGGGAGACAGAACATAAAGACTCGTAACTCTGGGAAACGAACTAGGGGTGGTAGAAGGGGAGGAGGGTGGGGGGTGGGGGTGAATGGTTTTGGGCACTGAGGTGGGCACTTGACGGGATGAGCACTGGGTGTTATTCTGTATGTTGGCAAATTGAACACCAATAAAAAAATAAATTATTAAAAAAAGAAAAAAATTATAAACAATGACTCTTCAAAATTTAGAGTGGGAGGATATCTTCCTTTTATAAAAGAGGGCTGAATAATAGGACATTTTTTCTAATGTCTAAATTTGGGGGAAATGAATAATGAAGAAAATAGAGGAGTATATTTACCATCAGGAACAATATGTGAACTATTTTTACTTTCAGCTATTTATATCATCCTACACATCTAAGCATAAAGGACAAAAAGAAGAATTAATTTGGGATGCCTCTGAGGCTCAATAGTTGAGCATCTGCCTTTGGCTCAGGGCGTGATCCTGGTCCGGGGAACGAGTCCTGCATCAGGCTCCTGCATGGAGCCTGCTTCTCTCTCTGCTTCTCTCTGTGTCTCTCAGGAATAAATAAATAAAATCTTAAGAAAAAAAAGAATTAATTTAATATGTTTTCTTTCTCTAGTTTTTGTTTGCTTGTAAGTGTGACATCCATCTAAATTTTGGTTGTTAATTGACGTCAATTTTATTTTGTAAATGCTGTAATATAAACTCTGTAAACCTGAACTTAATTTTTTCCTTAGAAATTTTTTCAGAAAGCAGAAACATTACAACAGGTTTGAAATAGCAGCATATTTGAAGTTTTATTTTGTTCAAGGACATATGAAGTTATTAAACAAGACTGGATAAAATCCAGAGTATAGAACACTTGAAAGCACAATGTTACTGATCTAAAGTTATAAAAGTTGTAAATATGCATCCTAAACAATAGCAACATTGTAGGCAACCTGAAAGATTCAGTAATCTATAAATTCTGTAGTTATCATAAAACTACAGGTTAACTAATATTGACTACAAATAGCCTCACATTATTTTTTCACTTTAAACTTAGTCAGAGGCCACAGTATTTTATTGCTAGCATTAACTATAATGAACTTTACAAACAATTATTTATATTTAAATAATTATTTTTATACCTTTACTATCTCTACTGGTTAAACTAATTGTATTGGTTTCTTTAGAGTGAGAATAATTTTGCACTATCAAGATAAAAAACATATCATTTGAAACAGAAATGGACAATGATTTGTGTCCTGAGCTGAATTTTGTTCCTCCAAAATCCTTTTTTTGTTTTGTTTTATTTTGAAGTTGTGGAATTCTATTGGTTTCTAATTTATAGGCCTCATCAGTGCCCCTGGTGGTACTGTTGAGACCAGTTTACCTAGTTTAGAACTAAATGGAGATTTTTCCATTGCAGTCACTTTCTACAGAAGTTAAGTTGTAAGACATTTCACTTAGCATTGTCATAAAATACAAAGTGTCCTGTATGCTTTCTGCCACACTTCAAAGCAGCTTGAGAAACTGATTTCCCTTTCATAAAGCAAAAGTTTTAGGATCAAATAGGGTCTTTCAAGAATGCTCAAATGGTCAAAATTCACATAGCAATATCTCAAATTTGCCAGCTTTTCAAAGCCAAGAATTTAATGGTTGTCACCCAAATACTGTTAAATTCACAATATGTTATAAATTACCACTCATTTCTCAAGAGCTCTTTGCTTTTCATCCTGTTTATCAACTTCAAACTGTCATCTTTCAATATTCCCTTCATTAGGCAATGTTATTGGAATGACACTTAGCAAAACCTCTAAGACATTTTCAGACTAAAAACAAAGCTTACACTACACTCCAGTCCAAATGGATCCTTACTCTCATTAGGTATTTCCCATTGCACCTCTTCAAACTTTGGGTTTACTCTCCAGTGCGGTAATGTTCCCTCTTCACCCAATCTTGCTCTTTAAAGATGAAAATTCCTACTTAAAACGGATTTCTAAGTTCTTAAGTGACTGTGAACTCCAGTAGCTTTTCTTCTACAATCTAGATACAATTAACACTACTATGAAGTAAAATGTTATCAAATGCCTCTCATTTTAGGGTATTTTTATTTCAACATTTGTAAGTGTGACAATGCATTCCAGTAACTGAGAAAACTAAAACATGACATTCTATTAACAAGTTTACTTCATAGAGATAGAATACAAATTTTATACACAACACACTGACTTTGGTATTACAGAATTTAACCTGTTTTATAAACTATCTTATGCTGTTACTTATAGTGTTACTTATGGTGTTACTCTGCTTATCTAAGAGAAAATGTGTTGCACCAACACACCCCCTTTTCCCATAGCATTGTTTTCACTATGTATTTAAATAGTTTTTCCCCTTAAACAAGGTGAAAAACCTCAAGTTCCCACCCAGGAAAACAGTTAACCGAAATTTTAGTTTAAACACTAGAAATAGGTTCTGTGCAACTCTCATCTTTTACCTCAATACTATACAAGGTTACAGTGTTGACCAAAAGAAGACACAGGTTTCTCATTAAATTTTTGTTTTAATGGGTCTCAAAATTCTGTGACAGATTTTTGGTCAAGTGGTTTCCAATAAAAAGTACTGATTTTAAAACTAATAACTTAAAACTGCCGCACACGCACACACACACACACACACACACACACACACACACACACACAAACCAAACGGTCCACAAAACAGTGTCCTTTCCTTCTGAAGGTTTTACGATGCGTTGTCATCATTAACCAGACTTTTACTATTAAACTTCAGTGGCCCATTGACCCAGTCCTGAGACCTTCTTCCACCACTGATTGAGACTGGGGTGCAGGTGTCGGGGATGATATTCATTCCGCCTTCGGAGCTTTCTGGGCAGACCTGGTGACTTGGCCAGCCCCAGCGGCCTTCTTGTCCACTGCTTTGATGACATCCGCGCAACCGTCTGTCTCATGTCGCGAACAGCAGAACAGCCCGGAGGAGGACGGTCAGAGAAGCTCTCGACACACGTAGGTTTGCCAGGAACCACATCAGCAATGGCAGCAGCCCCAGATTTCACGAACTTGGGACCATCTTCCAGCTTTTTTCCAGAATGATGATCTGTCTTCTCCTTCAGCTCAGCAAACCTGCCGGCGCTGTGAGCTGCGTGACCATCAGCACAGGTGCGTGTCCAGCGCCGACCTGGCCCGGGTGGCTCAGGATAATCCCCTGAGCCGGGAAGCTGCTGCTTCCATGGGTGGGTCATTGCTGCTGTCGCTGGCCACGTTGCCACAACGAACATCTCTGACAGATGCGCTCTTGACCTTGAAGCCCACGTTGTCCCCAGGAAGAGCCTCACTTCATGGTGCATTTCCGCAGACTTTCCTTCAGCTGCGACATTGACCGGAGCAAAGGTGACCCCAGCGCCAGGCTAAGAGCACCAGGCCCGCTCGGCCCGGGGCCAGCACCGACACCCCCGATGCTGTGGACGTGCTGGAGAGGCAGGTGCGAGGCCTGTCGGGCGGACGAGTCGGCGGCAGGACGCAAGCCCGGGCTCCAGCAGTGTGGCCCGCGGGCTCCCGTCTTTACGGGGGACTTTCCGTCCCTGGAACCGAGGCCTGTGAGCGCTTGGCTCCAGCACGTGGTCCCCATTCCAGCCAGAAGCTGGCACCAGTGCTCCTGTGTCGGGGTTGTAGCCAGTTTTCAGAATGTAGGTGCTGACTTCCTTAACGATTTCCTCGGATCTCTCCTGGCTGTAGGGTGGTTCCGTGGAATCCTTCTGTTAACACCAACAATTAGTTGTTTTACACCCGGTGTGGAAGCCAGAAGGGCACGCTCACGGGTCTGCCCATCCTTGGAGACACCTGCTTCAAATTCACCAACACCAGCAGCGACGGTCAGGCCGGCACAGTCAGCCTGAGATGTGCCTGGAATCATGTTTTTGATAAAGTCTCTGTGTCCTGGGGCATCAATGATGGTCACATAATACTGCTGGTCTCGAATTTCCACAGGGAGATATCGATGGTGATACCACGTTCACGTTCAGCTTTCAGTTTATCCAAGGCCCAGGCACACTTGAAGGAGCCTTTTCCCATCTCAGCAGCCTCCTTCTCAAATTTTCCGATAGTTCTTTTGTCGATCCCACCACATTTGTCGATCAGATGGCCAGTAGTGGTAGACTTGCCCGAATCTATGTGTCCAATGACGACGATGTTGATGTGAGTCTTTTCCTGTCCCATTTTTGGTTTAGGTTTAGTGGTGGTTTTCACAACACCTGTTTTCTGGCAGCAAACCTGTTGTGAAAAAGCTGTCCTTCCAAAATTCTTATGTTGACATCCTAACTCTCAGGCTCCCAGAATGCGACTGTATTTGGAGATAGAGTTTTTGTAGAGGTAACTAAGTTAAGATGAGGCCCTTTAGGTAGGCCCTAATCCATTCTGGCTGCAATGTGTATAAGGAGAGGAAATTTGGACATGGAGTGGTATCAGATATAAACACCTGCACCAAGCAAAGAGCATGTGAAGTCATGGCAGGAAGGGAAGCCCAGGAGACAAACCTCAGAAGAAACCAAACCTGCCAATACCTTGATCTTAGATGTCTCAGCCTTCAGAACTATCGGAAAGTAAATCTCTGCTGTTCAACCTACCTAATCTGTGGTATTTTGTGACAACAGCTCTAGCAAACTAATACAGTTTTGATTCTTACAAACGCTTAGGAAGAAAGTATAGCTACTACTTTTTAAAATTTGTTGTTATTTTATAGAAAAGAAAAGAAAAAAAAAAAGCACAGGAACCAGGGTTTGATGTCGGCAGTAAAAAATCAGAGTCTTGCCATTGACCTCCAAGCTTTCTTGTTCCTCTTACTGCTTATTATATACAATGCTATTAAAACCATATTTACATTATACATATTTTATTGTCGAATTGAGTATATTGTTATTAAAAAAAACAAATTATAAGTTATGATAGGAATAAAGAAGAAAAGAAAAGAGAAAAATGCAGGTTTAGAACATTCATAAGAAAAATATTTCCACTGAGCAGATAAAAACCATGACAATATATTGCCATAAACTTACATGGCTTGGAGTAATAATCAAAGTTCACGTAGATAACATAGAAGACCTCAGGACCTGTGATGAGACAACAGAATGACTGGAGGCACATTGTCAGCACTCAAAAATTATATAGAAGTAAACTTTCATATAAATGAACACTTTTTGAAATAGCAAGAAAAAAAAGACAATATGCTTAAAACACATAAGGGACATAGAAGACAGAATCGAGAAACACAAGTGATATAATGTATATAAACAAAATTACTGAGCAGAAAATCTTAGTTTATTTAAATTTTACAGTAATGATAAAAAGTGGAGAGACTATGGTATGTGGAATTAACCTCTCCACTCAGTATAATTAGAAAGACTGAAGCAAAATGAAAGAAGGCATTGATCTGAAGACATCAGACAGTAGGCCAGGCAGAAAGGAACTGAGGGACCTGCATCTAGACAGACCACTTTGGACTGCTCTTCCCTTGAGATGATTCCCAACACAGAGAATAGTGGATGAGGGACTGAAAAGCTGACATACTTACCAGGATGGAAACAAAAATTAGACTTTAGAACCAAATAAGAGGTTCCCTGTTAGCACATGTCCAGCCTTTCACTTGGGACTTGAAGAGTTACACGCAACTAGTGAGAAAGAACCGGAAATATACCAGGCCTCATATTTTACGTCAAGGAAACAGATATACAGAAAGGTTAAGTAATTTGCCAAAGGTCCTACAATTAGTAGGAGCAGAGCTGGTATTTGAGCTTGGCTAGTCTGGCTCCAGAGTTCATGCTTTTTACTATCACTATGCAGTATTATCTCTGTATAATATAGGCATCCAAATCCAACAACAACAGCACAAATGAGACCTTAGACCAATTTCACATATAAATTTTGATACAATAATCTGGAAAAAAGACAGAAAACAAAATTCAGCAGCACATTAAATGAATGATATAAAAAGAGCAGGTGTGATTCATGCTAACAGGGCAAAGAGGATTTACCATGAAGAAAATTATTAATTTAACCCAAAATACTAATACAAGGGCAAAGTCATAATAATCTCCACAGATGCTGAAGATTCTTTTGATAAAATGCAATATTCATTTTTATTTTTTTTAAATATTTTATTTATTTGTTCATGAGAGATGGGGGGTGGGGGGCAGAGACACAGGCAGAGGGAGAAGTAGGCTCCTTGTAGGGAGCCTGATGCGGGACTCAATCCCGGGTCTCCAGGGTCATGCCCTGGGCCAAAGACAGGCGCTAAACTGCTGAGCCACTCGGGCTTCCCTCATTTTTATTTCAAAAATACTTAGAGTAAAACATAAATGAAAAGTTGTTTTAATTATACATAGATGAACTCAAGAGTCCATAGTATGTTAGTGGAAAACACTAGATATACTAAAGTTAGAAATGAGACAAATTATTACTAGCTAGTATAATAGTTAGCATTAGATGAGAGAAATAAGAGGCAAAATATTTGAGTAGTGGGAGGTAACTTATCATTATTAATAGAAGAAATGATTTTATATCTTTAAAAGACAAGAGAATTGAGTACTAAACTATTGCAATCAAAGAGATATTTCAGTAGGATGGCTGAAGCAAATTTGATATACAAAATTTGATGGCCCTTTTATATATAATCAATGACCAGTTAGAACATAAAATGGAAAAAGATTCAACTTATAGTAATACCAATACAATTTTTAATATTTATGAATAACTTTAACAAGAAATGTGCAAGACCTCTGTGAACAAAATATTTAAATGCTATTGTTTGATATAACAGAAGACTTGAATCAATTGGAAGATGTGCCCTAGTCTTGGACAAAACACTCAATATCATAAGAATGAATGGATTAGAAGTTCTCAAGAAATAATGGCTAATGACTTCCAGAATTGAAGCAGAACATCAACTCTCACATTGGAGATGTGTGCCTTCTCTTGAGATAAATGAGTAAAAACAAGTCCACACCTAAACAGATCACAATCACATTGCAGAACATGAAGGACCAAAAACTCTTAAAATTTCCCAAGAAAAGTAGATAGGTTGTCTAAAAAAGCCAATTAGAATAACAGCAAATTTCCCATCAAACAGATTATTATTATACAACAGAATGAAGCGAAATGAAATACTAAAAAAATATTTAGGTAGAATCAATGCCACCACGGAATTCTACCCCCATTTAATAGTAAGAACAAAATAAAGACATTCAGCCACAAAGGATGTTGATGCTTTCTAAAAAGTGTAATCAGACCACTTAGACATAATTGAGATTACGAAAATGCAGTGAAATCCTACATAATGGATTTATTTCACATCTGTTTTCTATGAAGCAAACATAGTGTGAATAGTTCACTGGAGCAAATATTTTAGCAAATGTAGTTTTTTAAAACAAACCTTTTGGGTCTCTAGGTTACAAGTTAACCAAACCATACTATATATACTAGTTTTTGTCTTTTATCTAACATCATATCTTTGCAGATTTTTTCATTCAAGTGCATCCAAGGCTGTATGATTTATTCCAGAGCTTCACTATATTAATTAACTGGTTTTACTTGATGTAGACTTACTTTGGAAGTCTTCATGCCTTATACTTCTTTTTCTCTGTGCTACATTCTAGGTCATTTCTTCAGATCTTCCCTCATTTTGGTGACTCTCTTTATTGTGCCTAAACTACTGATTAATCTAGCTACAGGATTTTATTTAATCCCAAAGACTGAATTTAAGATTTTCACTTGTCTATTTTTCAATTCCTTACTCTTATTTTTATGATTTACTTTATCTCTTTGAACAATTTTAGCTACACATTTTAAAAAGTGTTTTAGATCACAAGTCCTCTAATTACTTAAGTGTTAATTCCACAATTCTTGGGTCTGTGGACTCTCCTCTCTGATATTCTTCAAGTGCTTTCTAATTTTTGTTCATGTGGTCATCTTAAGTGGGAAACATACTCTCTGGAAGGCCATCATCTATCTACTCTTGGCTATGGAGATCTCTCTATAAGGTATCAAGATGAACACAGCTTAGGTGCAATTAGAGTCATAGGCTTAACTTTTTTGTTTTTTTCAAAAGATTTTATATATTTATTCATGAGAGACACAGAGAGAGAAGCAGAGACATAGACAAAGGGAGAAGGAGACTCCCTATAGGGAGCCTGGTGTGGGACTCGATCCTAGGACCCCAGGATCATGCCCTGAGCCACAGGCTCAACTATGCTCAACTACTGAGCCACCCAGGCATCTCAGGCTTTGAATCTTTCTCTCTTTTGTCTTACATTCAATTTCTCAGCTTGGTTGTCCCATGCTATATGAGTAATGTGATTTCTGGCCCCTGTATCATTATTTTGTATATCTTCAAGCTCTGCTCTCTTGAAATTGATTGTTTCTACTCACAGCCTAAACTGGGTATTTTTCCACCAACTGGGATCTTAGTTGACAGGTGGAACTTTTCTAGTCCTTGTACATAGATAGAGCAAAGCTTTTCGAGCTCAGGGCTCTAAATATTTACCCAGAAGAAGATTTTAAAATCCTCAGCCCAAGACATGAATCTATTATAGATTCCAATCACTTATCCCTTTCTTTCCATATAACTTCAGTTTCTACTCCATGACTCTGGGATCACTCTCTTTTTGATACATAATCATATCCATTTCTTTCTTATGAGTTCAGTCATGCAACAGCAATTTCTGACACTAACATCATTTTCCAGGTTAAAATATAAGCATAAAAACAAAGCAATTGTGATGATATCAGAAACCATAGAAAAAGAATTCTATGAAGTTATGTTTTGAACCCCTGTGATAGCATCAGACTCTGCAGCTGTGTTAAGTGACAATACAGCAGATCTATATGCATAGTTTTGTTGTGACAGAGTTGTCTTAATGGTAAATGATCATTCCACTGAAGTGAGATTATTGAGATTCAGTCTGTCTCACTTTGTACTTCAAAGTTTACAAAGTACTTCAAAACAGAACTGAAAACAAAAACAAAAACAAAAACAAAGCAGAACTAATAGGGCAGCCTGGGGAGCTCAGTGGTTTAGCACCACCTTCAGCCCAGGGTGTGATCCTGGAGACCTGAGATCCAATCCCACATCAGGCTCCCTGCATGGAGCCTGCTTCTCCCTCTACCTGTGTCTCTGCCTCCCTCTCTCTCTCTCTCTGTTTCTCATGAATGTATAAATAAAATCTTTTTAAAAACAAAAACAGAACTGATAGTTGAAAGGCCACCTATACTTTTGAAAAGATATTGTTTGAATAACATGATAGGCAATGAAAGTCAAATTACAAAAATGAAGGTGCTGAAAGGTAGCAATTTGACACAAAAGAAAGTGTAGAACATTCCTAGTGCCAGCACAACAACGGGATTCAGAATCAATTTACATGTCAGAACATTTTCAGATCTATTCTAAAAAGGAAAAATTTCCCCGCATTTATTATGGTGAAGGTGACACTAACCAAATTTTTATTTTGTCTGACAGTCCCACATTAATAAGAATTAGCATGTGAAAAATTTTACATGGATGACACATAGGAAAAGCCATGACACATAATTTTAACTGCAATAAGATTTATTTCCTATTTTATTCATGTTTCCACTCAACAAGCTAGAACCAATGTACTCATATATAATTTTAAAGCCAAAAAAAAATCTTATAGCTAAATTGTTCATAAACATTTCTACTACATACTGTGAACAGGGGCTTTTAAGAGCAATCTGTTTGAAAATCTCTGATGCTAAATATTTCAAATTATTTTTCCTATCTTTTAAAAACATAAAGAATAAAATGATAGAGTTAGAAGCAATATTCCTCACAAAGAAAACTATCATATTGCTTGTTTTTCATCTCTACTATCAAAGAACTCCAACAATGTGTTTCTATGACTAATTGGGAATGGGGAGGAGGAGATACAGTACCATTGAAACTTCAACTCCTAGGACTGTCTCCTGGAATTCTGATTCTCTTGATCTGTGTCCGAGTTCAAAAATATGCATTTTAACGAATATCCCTTCCATATGATTCGTGGGCACACTAAATTTTGGCATAAAAATACTGATTGAAAGAGACACATGCACTCTGATGTTTATAGTGGCATTACCAACAATAGCTGGCTGGGACGCCTGGGTGGCTCAACGGTTGAGCATTTGCCTTTGGCTCAGGGCCTGATCCCAGTGTTCTGGGATCGAGTCCCACATTGGGATCCCTGCATGGAGCCTGCTTCTCCCTCTGCCTGTGTCTCTGCCTCTCTCTGTGTGTCTCTCATGAATAAATAAATAAAATCTTTAAAAAACAAAACAATAGCTGGATTATGGAAAGAGCCCAAATGTCCATCAACTGATGAATAGATAACAAAGTTATTCGTGTGGTGTATAATGTGTATATATATATATAAAATCTGTGTGTGTATATATATATAATATATATAATATTCCATTATTCCATATATTTATAATGAAATATTACTCAGCCATAAAAAGGAATGAAATTTTGCCATTTGCCATGACACAGTTGGAGCTAGAGAGTACTATGTATGCTAGGCAGAATAAATCAGTAAGAGAAAGACAAGTACCATATGATTTCACTCATATGTGGAATTTAAGGAAAAAACAGATGAACATAGGAGAGAAAAAAAGGCAAACCATAAAACAAACTCTTAACTATAGAGAACAAACTGAGGGTTGCTGGAGGGGTGATTGGGTTAAATGGGTGATGGGGATTAAGGAGTGCACTTGTATTAAGATGAGCATTGGGTGTTGTATGTAAGTGATGAATACTACATTGTACACCTTAAAATAATATTACACTGTATGTTAACTAACTGGAATTTAAATAAAAACTTGAAAAAGAAAAAAAGACCAAAAAAAACAAAAAATATTATCCTGCAGTTTGAAATCCATACACAATGCACCATATCTGAAGAATTAATTAGAGAATATTTTTCAGGGAGAAATGGCACCAGAGAAGTGTTTAAAATGTAAATTAATAAAAAGAAGAATGTCTGAACCATAGGGATTTTGATGAGTCAACCCTAATATATCTGTTGGGAATTACTTATAATTATTATAATTTTATGATGGATTAGGTAAAACACACACACACACACACAAATTACTAGAATTTATAATTTACTTGAATTCAAGTAAATTGAATATACTACATTATCAGTGGCAGAAATTAACCCATAAAGTAAATGCTGAAATTACAATCAAATTTATTATTCATGAAAACATTCACAGTACCTGATTGAGCAGTTTTATTTGTTAAATAAGCCAGCTTTTAAACTTAATGCTATTAAGATAAGCCATTAATTCATTTTCCATTTTTAGCTTTTAAAAATTCATTGTTGCAATATTATTACTTTTTAATCATTAATATAGAAAACTATTACTCAATTTTAGGTTTGAAAACTGACAAGCACTTGTGTTCCTCTATACCAACATATAAGTGGAACAAGTTTTCAAAGCCTTCTTATTTTATTGCTTATTAATTAATTTTCACTGTATTACACATTTGTCTAAAACAAAAACATTAAAACTTCTGTCATTTTTTATTTTGTTTTGTTTTAATAAATGTTAATATTTATATGAACCCATCAGACACATGGAGAAAAGCATGGAGCAGACTCTTTAAGACAAGGAGAGTCCAGCTACAGCACACAATGGCTTTGATATGGACCATCCCATCAGGAATTGTGTGTATAAATTTTATCCGTAGATGTATACATTGTACCTTTTTTCCAATCAATACCAAGGACCAAAAAACTCTTTAAAATGTCATTGGTTGTTTTACCATTAAGCAGTTCAGAAATTTAAGTCTTTACCAATGTCACCCACAAATTTAGTAACAACAAATTTTTTTTTAAGATTTTATTTTTTATTTATTCATGAGAGACACAGAGCGAGAGAGAGAGGCAGAGACACAGGCAGAGGGAGAAGGAGGCCCCATGCAGGGAGCCGGATGTGGGACTAGATCTCAGGTCTCCAGGATCACACCCTGGGCTGCCCTTGGCACTAAACCACTGTGCCACGGGGCTGCCCAACAACATATTTTATAGCAGTGAAATTTTCTGCTTCCATCCAATTTTAAGTTTAAGGAAAATTGGATTGAGCTCAATCTTTTAATCATTTGTTACTATGTGAGTTGTTTTATAACGGCACCTTCTTCAGCTTGGCTTCCGCCTATCGCTGCATGAGCAACATTCTTCAATCCAATTTATTATCCAAGGTGATTCTGAAATTGACTTTGAAGGAAGTTTTAAGCAATTGTAATTTGGCCCTCTGATTGGGTTTTCTATTCTACCAGGGGAAGACTTTTTTTTTCTTTGAAGCTGCAAAATAGGATATTTTTCAAATGTACAGGATAGTATAAAATAGCAAGATGGATGATTTCATAAAGTTATATCTCTGGATTTTAACGAGGGTTATAAACTTGAACCCCACGTTGGGTGTAGAGATTACTTAAAAATAAAATCTTTAATAAAATAAAATAAAATAAAAAGTCCAGGGACAGAGTTAGAACCTCCACCATAGCTCAAATGAGGGGTCGAAATCCCTTCCCTGTTTCTCACTGCTTCTCTCTGCTGTAATTTCCTTCTTAGGCAGGCTATTGTCATATGGCAGCAATGGTGGCCTTGACAAAAATCCAAGATTTCATTCTGCTAATTTAGCTATCCAATGGAAAAGAGAGAACTTTTACAGTAGAGAGTTCCAATAAAAACCCAAGGTTTAGGACACCTGGGTGGTTCTGTTGGTAGAGCATGTGATTCTTGATCTCAGGGTCATGAGTTGGAGCCTCACATCAGGTACAAGATTCCAGAAAAGAAAAGAAAAGAAAAGAAAAGAAAAGAAAAGAAAAGAAAAGAAAAAAGAAAAGAAAAAAGAAAAAAAGACACCCAATGGCTGATTTTCATTGACTTGAATTAGGTCACAAGCCTGCATCTCAGTGAGTAGCTCGTATTAGGGGTGGTGGAAGGCTTTTGAGTGCCCCTGGGATTAGGGGTGAGGTAAGGACAGCTAACCCAGTTTTGGTGAAGGTGAAGGAGGATGGTACTCCCAAGCACAATAGGGGTGCTGTTTACAGAAGCAGCATGGATGCTGGCAAGGCAAACCCATGAATTTTTACTGCATGCTACTACATGCCATATATTTCCTCAGCCATGCAAACAAACCACTGGAGGATAGTCAATCCTGATCTGAGGAGCATCTGAAGGTCTGCCCAGTGGCAGGGAAGCACTCCTGTTCCTCAGGCACATGGACTTCACTCTGCCCAGAGGCCCTGTTTGCAGACACACCTCCTTGCCCAGCCCACTCAGACAGGCCTGAGCCATGAACAGTAGTGCTTTAGGCTCAAGCTGAGGACTCCAGCATATGCCAAGTTTGACTTTTCCTTCTTAGGAATTTCCTTTGGCTTAAGGGCCCCTTCTTTGTCATTCTGTTCATTCTTAAGAAGTCCGTGCTGCTAGAATGTCTGCAAGTTAGCATAGTTTATTGCCTAATATAGACTGCTGCAGGAAGCAAACTTTTTTTCCCCTTCTGCATCATTGAAAGATGTTTTAACAAAAGGAACAGTTTCCTCAGAGGGTGAGAAAAAAAAATAGGAAGGGAATAAATCATAATGAAAGGAAGAAAAATTGGATCTCTTCCCATTTGTACTGTAAGTCAGTAATATTTGGAGGAAAGCCATCTTAGTGTTAATTAATTTAAGAAGGGAAGAGGTCATGAGGTTTTCTATCCATTTAAGAAAGGAGCAAACACTATAATAACAAGTTTGTCTGAGAGAACTCAAATCCACAGTAACAGGGTCTTTGGAATGATGTCCTTGACATTCCTGTTAAAATTTAGTTGAGGAATCCCCCTTTAGTGCCTAATATAATCAGAATACTTCAAGTGCTTCATAATTATAATTAAGGTAGGTCGAGAGACAAAGGTTGTGATAATTTCAAGGTATAGTCAGTTCTGTTTGAAAGCTTGTTTTGAAAACATCAATTTATTTTAACTTAAAGGGATAATTTGAGCAGAATGAGGCTAGAACTGCTAGGGGAATGCACAGAGCTGCTGAGTGAGCTGAGTGGGCTACTCAAACACACATACACGTGCCAGGATCTCAAGTATAAACCAGCTACCTTGGTTTATGTTTGTGTTATGAGCTATACCCATCCACATCTGTTGGTACAAGTCTCCATCCCATTTCCATAATGCTTCCTCCATTACTTGACGTTAATTCACAATCAATCAATACACAATTGTGTATTTACAATCAATGTGGGACCAGCGCTCTCTATCTTCTATTTTCCAAAGGAAGCTTAAAAAAAAAGCTAGATTTTTAAAAATATATTAAATACTGAACTATTTATTTCTTAACCGTTTAAAATGTACCACACTGTGCTGTGGTTTTTATTAGTTCTCATTTATTTCCCTTAAATGTATCACTGACAGTTTTTGAATGTCACACCCCTAACCTCAGTTTTACTGTAAGCCCTATGGTTTTTATTGCTCAATTTTGCAGGGTGATGATTTTTAGGAAGATATATGTCACTTTAGAATAAAATCAACTGTATCAAGTATCAAAAAAGCTTCAACAGAAGTTCTCAATATTAAATAATTTTAAGTAATATTTATTGAATGAGCACTGTGTTCTAGATTTTTACATGTATTGGTTAGCTAACTTAGGTGGGGTTTTTTTGTTTTGTTTTGTTTTGTTTTGTTTTGAGAGAGAGAGAAAGAGATAGAGTGCCTGGCATGTGTGCACGTTAGCAGGGGTGTGGAGCAGAAGGAGAGGGAGACAGAAAATCTTTTTTTTTTTTATTTCTTTATTTTTTAGTAAATTAATTTTTATTGGTGTTCAATTTACCAACATACAGAAAAACACCCAGTGCTCATCCTGTCAAGTGTCCCCCTCAGTGCCCGTCACCCATTCCCCCCCAGCCCCGCCCTCCTCCCCTTCCACCACCCCTAGTTCGTTTCCCAGAGTTAGGGGTCTTTATGTTCTGTCTCCCTTCCTGATATTTCCCACACATTTCTTCTCCCTTCCCTTATATTCCCTTTCACTATTATTTATATTCCCCAAATGAATGAGAACATACACTGTTTGTCCTTTTCCAATTGACTTACTTCACTCAGCATTATACCCTCCAGTTCCATCCATGTTGAAGCAAATGGTGGGTATTTGTCATTTCTCATGGCTGAGGAATATTCCATTGTATACATTGACCACATCTTCTTTGTCCATTCATCTTTCGATGGACACCAAGGCTCCTTCCACAGTTTGGCTATTGTGGACATTGCTGCTAGACAGAAAATCTTAAGCAGGCTCCACGCCCAGCATGATGCCAATGCAGAACTCTGCATCTCAAAACCCTGAGATGTGACCTGAGCCGAAATCAAGAGTCAGAGGCTTAATGACTGGGCCACTCAGATGGCCCAAATTTAACTTAGTCTTAAAATGACACAAGTTAGGTGTAATTATTATCCACATTTTATAATAGGATTTAGAGCAATTAAATACTTTATTTCCATCACAGAACTAACAAACAGTTGGGATTCCAGCTCTCTGAGATTGCAGATCCTGCTTTGACTAGCAGGGCCACATATCAGCCATGGTCAAAGTACTGTGCCAAGGGAATCAGGCCCTGAAACTGGACATCCTTGAGGTCAAATCCAGGTTTCACCACTTAACTAGGTGTATATCATTGAACAAGTTACTAGAACTTTCTACATTCAGTTTGCTAATCTGAAAAATGGAAGTCAATCATAATAAAAAAAGCTAATATTTATTGAGTATGTCTTATTTCTCTCAAAACACTTAGGAGATAGAAATATGATCCCCTTTCTACAAATGACAAAACTCAGGCTTAGAAAAGTTAAGAAATTTGATCACAGTGGCATAGCTAGTAAGCAGTGGAGCAGGGATTTAACCTCAGTCTGTTAAACTCCAAAGACTCACCTGAACCACTATCTACCACAACCTCCAATAAAACCTTTCTCCTAGTGGGGTGCCTGGGTGGCTCAGTGGTTGAGCATCTGCCTTTGGCATGTTCCCAAGGTCCTGGGATCAAGTCCCACATCCGGCTCCCTGCGAGGAGCCTGCCTCTCTCTCTGTGTCTCTCATGAATAAATAAATAAAATCTTTAAAAACAGAACAAACAAAAACCTTTCTTCTGGCTCTCTGAGGTTTGAAAGAGAGGATCTATAAATTACTTAGCATTATGCCCAGTCTAAGGGATAAACTCAGTGAATGAAGTACAGTATTATTACCACTGGAAATTAGCCAGAAACAAAAATCATTATAAAACAAGGTAAAATGTAAACAGTGTTGGGAGATGAAAAAGGCACAGTGTTGGGGCAGGGAGATGGGGGCCATGAATATCCAGGGAGTTCAAAGGAAGGAAACATGATATTTGCAAAACAGGCAGACAGAGATGTTGGAGGGTCGGGTATGTGGAGTGAACACAGAGACCCCAACACAGATAGGACTCGTGTGGAGTCTGTTCAGGGAGCAGAGTGCAGCTGTGGTCTGTGTAGGGAACCCTGGAAGGGTAGATGAGAAAGAGACCTACTGGGTGTCCCCGGGGAGGGCTTCAAACTGCTAGGAGAGGAGTCTTTGTTGAATCTGGTGCATGATGGGGAGTCAGTTTGGTTTTTGAGCATGGAGGTAAGGTAAGCAGGGCTGAGCTCTGAGAAAACAACAAATCTGGTGAGGATTATAGCAGAGAGCGACTGAGGGCGTGGGCAGGACAGAGGGCTTGAGTCATCAGATGCCGCCCCTGTCAGCTTCCAGGTGAGTGTGGGCTCTCCCAGAAGCACCTTCTAGGCAGCCCGGCCTCTGATGGTCCTTTCTGGCTTGTTCGGTTTGCTGTACAACAAGGCCCTCTGCAGGCAACCTGATGGCTACACTCAGAGGAACGGAGATGATGCAGGATCTTAAAATCAGTCCAAAGAACTGAGGGTGCAGACTTGAAAGGCCCATAAAACCCTGAACAAGTAGCAGCATGACAGAAGCGGGCTAGGTGCTGAGAGCAAGCGCCTCACCAAAGCACTGCAAGCATGTGGGACCAGCGCTCTCTATCTTCTATTTTCCAAAGGAAGCTTAAAAAAAAAGCTAGATTTTTAAAAATATATTAAAATACCTAGATTTCTAAATGTGAGCTTGTTTTAAAATAAACACCATGAGGGTCAAAGGAAATGTATCTTCAGGCTGGATGTGCTGTAAAGGCTGCATGTTTTCCACACACAACTTTCACCCAAAAGGGGAATGTAGAGATCATCCTGAGAGTCTTAACTCCTCCACTTAACAGATGAGGACATCATGTGCGAAGGGCCCCGACAAAGTTAAACTATCATGCAGCTGGACCAGATCGCAGGTCATTCAAGTGTCCATCCCTTGCATCAATCCTTTTAATGTTGCTTCCAATTTTTGCCCCTTGGTGGGCCACTGTCATTGAGCATCTTTCTTTAAAGTGTATGTGGGACTTGGGGTAGGATTGTAAGGGTGATGTGGTGGGAAGGAGATTAATAAAATTTTTCTGTAGATGGGGAAACCACGCATTCCCCATCCCCTCACCAAACTAAGCCAGGTGTGTCCCAATTAAGGGTGTCCCTTTTTCACAGGCTGGGGTCAAGTGTTCCTGAGTGACCTCCTCATCCTGGAGTCCTGAAGGTAAAACAGTCAACAGCCTCTCCCCAGAATGTACCTTCATCTGTCAGCGGGCACTGGAACCCTGTTCTGACCCCACCCTAGGGATAGTATGCAGATTTTTTTTTTTTTTAGATTGTGTTTATTTATTCATGAGAGACACACACAGAGAGAGAGGTAGAGACGTAGCAGAAGGAGAAGCAGGCTCCATGCAGGAAGCTCGATGCGGGACTCAATCCCAGGACCCCTGGATCATGCCCTGAGACACAGGCAGGCCCTCAACCATTGAGCCACCCAGGTGTCCCAGTATGCAGATCTTAATAATCAGCAGATGATAGCAAGGAGTTTCTGTGGTTGATCTATGACAAAGATTATTATTTTATATAATTTAAAGAACTTTTTTTCACTTGCATACAAACCACTTGGATATTATCTCTAAGCTAATCAAGAAACAAACCCCTTAACATCAATATTTTCCATAAAATATTGGGGAGCATTATCATACGGAGTTTAGATGTGGGGCTTTGGCATTAGGTCTATCTGTTCAAATCTAGGCTCTGCCACTGAAAGGCTAAGTGACCTTGACAAAGATTAGACTTGTCTCTTACCCTCGATTACACATAGTTGTGGATTCACTAAAATAATGTTAATAATGCTTTTCAAACATTGTAAGTGCTCGTGATTGGTAGCTATATTACACTATCAGTTTAACTCGATTTGTGAGGAGACTCAATATTGAATTGATATTTTCATGCAATTTTAAAGATCTATAGATGCCTTCTTTCCAGAAAGCTTGAAGCCTATATAATATCCTCTTAAAGATCAAAAGCACTGCTGGTTTGATACCTGCTTGACTGTGGTCCTAACCGAATTTCAATCTAAGTGATTTATGCTCCAATAACACCTGAGACATAAAAATTATAAAGAAAAGCCATGAGATATATTATAAATGAAACCCAACTAAAACATTCAATTCCCTATAATCACACTCATGATCTTTATAGGATGTTTCTTTGGAGGCTGTGGGTGTTGCCCACAATCTGGAATAGCCATCATGCTTAGTCTTGGCAGAGGGGTGAAATAAAATGGTGGGACTCATTCATTCAGGTGGATATTCTATAGGGGCCTAGCCTTTGCATTTTTAGGAAATGAACTGCTTGGCCTCTTGTACGCTGAGCTGTGTACTCATGGACTGAATAATTAACAGAAATCTGGAGGTGAATTTGGAAGATCTGCTCCTGAATGTGCTACTGAATGGGGCTGCGCCAAGATTTGGACAGAAATGTGGACTCACCCAGATTAGCAGTACCAGACTGACAAATTAAATTTCAACACTTCTAGTTCATCTTGGCAGATGCTAGTAATCTGATGTCATGCAGCCATGATGTAAGCCAGAAAGAGTGGTATTTTGCAATAGAAAGATTCTGGTAACCCTTCCCATGAATGTGGGTTGTGGGATATCAATATTTACATCACACTACAGAGAGTCTGTGACATCTTGCAATACCAGAAGTTAGATGGCTTACTCATGGTGTTCTGCAGACAAAAACTGTCCTTATGTCCAACATCAAATGCTTAAATTGCTGATGTTGGCCTTGTTATTTTCTTAAAAAAATTTTTTCAATTACATATAAGGAACAGAAATCTTCTTGATGTCACCAAAGTGGACAATTCAAAATTAAAGGATTAGGTTTTGTATTGTGCCAGGAAACACTAAAAGATAATCTATGTTTTAATTTCATCCACTTCAAACATCACAAAAACATAATATGCAAAAAGTAATTTGGGATGGGGCACCTGGCCAGTTCAGACAGTAGAATATGGGACTCTTGATCTCAGGGTCATGATTTTAAGCCCCATGTTGGTATAGAGATTATTTAAAAAAAAAAAAAAAGTAATTTGGGGAAAGAGGATACAATAACAAGTAATTAAAATTCTTTTTTGTTAATTTACTGGTTCACATATGACTGAAGTTACAGTGTTTGCTCCTACCCCTAGCATGGTCCAATATACTAATTAATGAAGCACTCATGAATATCGAGACTTAAGAATGTGTTCTCAAAGATTGAAGGATAGACACAGGAAGAAGACAAAACAGGAATTGAATGAAATCAATGAACTCCTTATCCAGTTTGATTTAGTCAAAGATGCCAGAAACATTCCCATTTCTTCCCTAGATGATCCACCTCACCTAATAATTCATGACTGAAAGCTGTAAAGGTAGTGCTGAGGCAGGGCTTCCCTGGCAGACTTTTCCCAAGGTCTTTATTGCATACAGAGAAGAGGAGAAAAAAAGACGAAAAATTTGCAAAACATCTTGTATGTTTTCTCACTCAAGTTCTACTTGCATATGTAAATATTGCTATAGGAATGCCAAGATTTCTCCCTGCAAAATTAAATCTAGGTGTTATGGGACCTGAAGACTATTTTGTATGATGGACCACAAACAGATGGCTTCTCTTAAGCCACACTCTACATTTCTGTCTCTCATGGGGTGAGGGAGGACATTTTATACCCTGAACGCACACTATTCCACAGTATTGGATTCTCTATTGGTCTCTGTTTTGCTTTGGCAATCTGGAAATTTTAATTCTCTGTCTGGTGTTATTTAATTTCAGTTATATTATGTTTACAATTTAGACATATTTATAGACAGCAGATATTTATAACTTTTTAGGTTATCACCTCCCCAGATTCTGGCATTAATTCCTCTTTCCTTTCATCAGGAGGCAGTCCTTAATTAAGCTTTATTGCTTCTTCCTGGACTCTCCTTAGCTTTTTAACACCTTTTTGAAATGCCCAGGAAGAGCATAGCTTTCTAGGTGCGGTTGCTGGAGTCACTGGGAGGAACCTTCACCTCCCCACTTTTTGGTATGATGTAACCTTTGCATACTTTGTGAGGACAAGCAGAAAGTGCTGACACGCACTTCATCTGCATTAAATTCCTTATGGAGGAAAAACAAAGCTGGAGAAATACCTTCTACTCAAAGGAGACAGCCTGTAAAGTTTTGTTTAGGAGTGAGCGGAGGGACGCCTGGGTGGCTCTGTGGTTGAGCGTCTGCCTTTGGCTCAGGTTGTGATCCTGGGGCCCTGGGATCAAGCCCTACATTGGGCTCCCTGCATGGAGCCTGCTTCTCCCTCTGCCTGTGTCTCTGCCTCTCTCTCTCTGTCTCTCAAGAATAAGTAGGTAAAATCTTTTTTTTTTTTTAAAGAACATTTGTGTTTGATTCTCTTTTAACCCATCTTGTGATCAGAACTGTTTTGCTTATCCACATCACAATGGAGGAAAACAAAGTCCATAGTTTCAGACTGAATCCAAAAGAAAATTAGTAGATAACATTATTCTTCAATTTCATATTTCACTTCCTTGCAAAACAAGTTTTTAATTAATTATTTTACAAACCAAACATTAAAATGCACATCTGAGATGATATCCAGTGGTGTGTCTAGGGACTAGAGGTGGCACAGAGGACAGAGGTGGGGTTGAGAATAATCCCACTAGCAGAACAAACACAGAAAACACTTTCAAATTTTAAAGCTATCAGGGCCTTGTAGAAATAAAACCAAAGCCCGAAGAAATTAAAGGACCTGCACAAGACTATTCGACTTACAGGGAAGAAATAGGATTAAAGAGGAAGGACTCTAATTTAAAAACAGGCATTTCTGCCATTGTTCCATTATCTCTCGCTCTGTGCAAATCTGCTATCAAGTATCCAGAAATGGGAACGAAAGTTTCCAGATGCTGTTGGCTGATGAAAAAAATTCCTATGTCCAGTTCTTCAGTTTCTATTTCAGGGCAAATGGTAGCATTTTATTTATTAGTAGAATTCTAGAATTTCAGCCAAAATGGATAGTCACCAGGTAGTTCCACTAACAACAGGAAGAGGCGATGAACATAAACATTAGGGGAGCAATAAGTCCAACACAGAGTTTTATAATCCATGCAGAAACAAATGTTTCGCCTACTCAGGACTCAATTTCCAGAAAGCTTTCAGTCATTAAAAACTCTTTAGCTTATTCCATATTTCACAGATAAAGGCTACACATTGTTGTCACAAGGTGGGCATGATGTATGTTTGCCTTGGACATGGCATTTTCTTTTTTCTGGTTTAGGCTTCAGGCACATGCTTGCATCCCTGGAGGGGTCATAATACTGACCTCATCTAGACAGTTGACATCACGTTCTTTTAGTTACCTTGAAAGCAGCATGCCTGGGATGAGGTCCACAGAGCATTGATACAAAATACTGGCGGTAGCAAGGACATGAAGAGCCCAAGCTTGGCACTGCTTTGACTTGCTGCAAGCTTGATCATTATTGCCATGAAAACTCACATCTGACAGGGCCAGAAGCGTGAAACTCAGTCCTTCTGCAATCAGAACAATAACCACATAACAACAGCAACAAATCCAGAGTAGGACAATGAACCTGACTTCTGTCACTGTAGCTTGTTCCCTCGGCTCCCATGGCACCCTAACAATGACAAAGTCTGAAGACCGACGTTGAAACTTATTCCCTCATTTCATCATGATTCCAACTTCCGTTATTTTCCAGTCCAGTCAGCTTGTTGTTTCAGTTGAAGATTTCAGTTTGGGGCCCGCTGACTTTTATAAATGCCTCATGAGAATTTCTTACAGAGGCCTCACAGGGGTCTTCCTCCAGAACAGATGTTGTAAGGTGATTTCAGTTTTAGACACCTAAAACAGAATGTTGGTTTCCATGTGAATCTGACTGCTGTCTGTATAATTCATTGAGAATGACATCTATCCTGTGGTATAGCTGTTGCTCCTGGTGTCCCCACCTCCAATCTGTGGGGTGGACCTACTCCCCACCCCCACCCCTCTGGGGCTATACCTGTCAACAAGCTCACAGCTGCCTCCTCCAGAGGACGGCCCTTGGCCAACAGGGCACTTAGCCTGAAGATTCCTGGGAAATTGCAAGCCCTTGCCTTCTTTCCCACCGGGAGCACCCTGCCACCCATGCTTGATGACATAGGGCACTAAAACCAAGATCTGGGATGCTTGGGTGGCTCAGCGGTTGAGTGTCTGCCTTCTGCTCAGGGCATGCCAGGGTCCTGGGATAGAGTCCTGCATCCGGGCTCCCCACAGGGAGCTTTCCTCTCCCTCTGAGTCTCTCATGAATAAATAAGTAGAATCTTTAAAAAAACAAACAAACTCAAGATCCTTTACTCTCTTGGGAGACCGTTTATATTTTAGGTCTTCCTATGCAATTGGGCCAAGGCTAGACAGAGTGAAAGTCATGTCCTCATCTTTGCTCACTTTCTTCCTCTAGTCCATTTTTCCATTCTCCATACCAGGGTTCACTTGGAGCACGCCCTTGGCCAATGACTTGCACAAGAATCCCCATCCTAGGTTTTGCTGCTAAGGAATCTGACCTCCAACAGTAGTCTTGTTAACATTAAAAGGTCAAGGGATGGATGGCTCAGCGGTTGGGCGTCTGCCTTTGGCTCAGGTCCTGATCTCGGGATGCAGGATTGAGTCCCACGTTGGGCTCCTTGTGGGGAGCCTGCTTCTCCCTCTGTCTCTGCCTCTCTCTGTGTGTCTCTCATGAATAAATAAATAAAGTCTTTAAAAAAATAAAAATAAGTGGGGATCCCTGGGTGGTGCTGCGGTTTAGCGCCTGCCTTTGGCCCAGGGTGCGATCCTGGAGACCTGGGATCGAATCCCACGTCGGGCTCCCGGTGCATGGAGCCTGCTTCTCCCTCATGGAGCCTGCTTCTCCCTCTGCCTATGTCTCTGCCTCTCTCTCTCTGTGTGACTATCATAAATAAATATAAATTTAAAAAAAAATTAAAAAAAAATAAATAAAAATAAAAATAAGTAAAAGTTACTTCCTATTTTTTCTCTTCCTTTCTTGGTTTCTTAGGCAACTGACATAACGAAATCAATTGGTAGGACTGATTTTATATCAGTTGATCTACAATTGACATAACAGATGTTCTTAGATGCTATTACTAAGCAAACAATCTTTTTCTATTTTGTGCAATCTGTTTTGGTGATTTTAAAAATGGCAACTTAGTGAATAGGATACAGCAAAGGAAATGTATTTGCACTTTTTTCTTTAATGTAGCTCACATTATTTCTTGCCTTTTTCCTAGTTACATGGATTTAAGAAAAGATTACCAGTGCGGATAACACAAGTAATGTGGATCATTGTGGATCAAGCTTATTTTCTTAGGCTTTTAGCAGTAGACTAGAATCTCCTGAATAAACCCTCAACTGAAACCTGGAAAAAAAAAAAAAAAAAAAAGGCCCATGTTTGCCATACATTTTCTTTCTTTTTTTCTTCTCTTTTCTTCTTCTTCTTTTTTTTTCTTTTTTAAAAAGATTTTACTTATTTATTTATTTGAGAGAGTGAGAGGGAACATGAGTGAAGGGAAAGGCAGACTCTCTGCTGAGCAGGGAACCCGATGTGGGGTTCAATCCCAGAACCTGGAACCAGGAATCATAACCTGAGGCAAAGGCAGATGCTTCACCGACTGAGCCACCTGGCTGCCCCTGCCATATGTTTTCATTCCTTTAATACTCATTTCTTGATTTGTTCATTCAGCAAATATTTGCTGAGTGTCTACTGTATGCCAGGCACAGTATTTAGCACTGAATATATAATTGCAAACAAGACATGCTTTACCTCTTCTCTTGTGGGACTTACTGTCCTCCTTACCTATAACTTTGACGTGGGCAGACAGAGATGAGGATGTAGGGAAATTGTAAATTGGAGCTATTCTAATGCAATTGCAGGTAAATTTGTACTGCTTCTCTGTGTTTATAAGAAAAAGCATCAAAACAAATATGAGGAAATTGACATATCTGCAGCCATTTTTACTAAAAAATTATACATGTCAGTACTTGGTACATCATAGGGGCTCAATAAATATTCATCAAGTGAACAAGTGCCCAGTGACTTCCTATTTTATTTTTCTCATACCTCTTTCTTATGTAGCAGTAAAAAATAGCAAGAAAACCACTTAATAATAATCCAACGCCAATCCCAATTGCAATGTATTTTTCGTAAGAATCCACAGCATATGAAGTTAAGGTCAAGTGCTCACATCTTTCTCCAGTATAACCAGTAAAACACCTTTAAAAAAAGAAAAGAATATATAATTGTAAAACTCATAGTGGTAGAGATATAAAGAAATGACCAATTTCAAAGAATGAAAAATTTCCACAGAATGTAATTTAAAGCAGAAAATGCCAAATGAAAGCCAACTGTTAAATGTATTGAAGAAGCTCTGTATTTCACAATAATCAAATCATTAAAGCCCCATATATTTTTTTAAAGCCCCATATTACTGTAACTTCCCTCATCGGTAGAGGGGCAAGATAGTCCACTTCCATGGGTTGATCAAGAAAATTGTTAATCTACTCTTTCATAGGAGAATGCCTAGCAAAGCAATGATCATAAAAATAGTACTTAATTGCTCTAGAACTTTATATTCCTGTAGTGTGTTGCTATAGAGTCTTTTTCACCTCATTCTGTAATCAACCGACCCCATGAAAACTCAGAATCATCCTTGCATACTGCTAAAGTACACATTTGGACTCAGTAGTTTTGAGGTGGACCATAAGCTTCTGCATTTCTAACAAGCTCCCAGGTTACACAGAAGCTGCTAATGTGGGAACCCTACTTTTGAGTAATGAGGATTAGGTAGTTTAGAGAAAGACTCCTTAGATATTCAAATACAGTGAATCATGTTCAGATGATGCACCCTTTTTACTAGATAAGAGAGAGGTGTGTGGAAATGTACTATGTGAAACGCATAGAAACATGTGAAACATAAATTCATCTCCTCCCATCTCTAGGACTTGGAAAGTTCTTTGCAATTACGTGCAGATGGCTTTCTCCAGCTCATGGTGGAATGCGCAAACACCATTGATGCAGTAACTATTGTGGTCTTCCAGGCAAGGATGTGAGAACTTCAAGGCTATGGGTCCTTCTGTGTAGTCAACTAGGAAAAGGACATACAATGTTAACAGATGAAGTGGGTCATACTTTTATAGTATATTTGTTACACATATGTAAAGAGATCTTTAATTTTAAGGATATTCTTTGGGTGCTCTGCCTTTTAAACTGTTGGCTAATTCGGTCGGCAGGTTATACTCACAAAGTTTAGGTTAATATCATTTAGACATATTTTTTTAAACTTATTTTTGTAATTTTTATTTATTTATGATAGAGAGAGAGAGAGAGAAAGAGAGAGAGGCAGAGACACAGGCAGAGGGAGAAGCAGGCTCCATGCAGGGAGCCCGACGTGGGATTCGATCCCAGGTCTCCAGGATCGCGCCCTGGGCCAAAGGCAGGCGCTAAACAGCTGCGCCACCCAGGGTTCCCCCATCATTTGGACATATTATTAATTAATTAAGGGGTGGAGGTGGACCGATGATCTGTTCTTCAGAAGCTGCACAATGAGGTATAGATACAAGTTTGCCAAAAGGTGGCAGCATTGATTCTCGTTTTTTAATTCTCCGCTTTACACCTAAGGAGTCAGCACTTTGGAAATTTGGGTTTACAGAGATAATGAACTTGAGAAGATGACCTCTCCTGCGGACCACCACTTGAGAGAAGGTAACTGCAAAGTAACTGTGCCTGATTTCAGAAGAGGCATTGTTATGACCTATACAGGAAGCCAGAAATAAGTTATAGCTCAAGCTTCACGTAGTTGAGACAACACCTTCGAATATTAATTGGAAATTGTACTCAGTTAAGAGACATTATGAGATAGTGGGGAAAGCCCTCGAGACAGATAGAATGAGAAAATCTGGGTTTTGTCTTCTAACATCATGCAAATGACCGCATCCGGCAAAACTTTTGTGGTCAAGTGCCAGAAGTCTCTATGGGAAGTTTCCCTTTGGCATAATGCATTCGTTTCAGGATGCTTACTCCTTGTTCCCTGGGGTACTGAAGATACATGCCTAAGCCAATCTTGGGGTATATGCAGTGGGAATGACACTTGAGTCCTGTTTGGTAAAAACCTAATTACTGATTCTTAAATTTGTCTCAAGCATAATTAGTGGCATTTTATTTTGTCATTGTTATGAATAAACATATTTCCTCATCCTTAGTTATCATGTGACATCGTATTTGCCTTGCTAAGTAGATTAACAGAATCCTACTTACTTGTTTTTAGGGGAAAAAAGATCTAAAAAAGCGTATTTTTTATATTGAAAATACTAAATCTTAGGTAAGCCGCCAATAAGATACTGTCATATAACTTCATTTTGTTTGAGAACACACAATGTTACCTTAAAATTCACCTCCTTTTTTTGAATGTGGTGTTGTGAATCTAGTATCTCATTTTTTTAGTATCTCATTTTAATAATTAACTGTAAGCTAGTAAGAATTTCCCTTTATAAACTGTGTTAGGTTCTTCCTGCTTCAAGACTAAATAGATTGAATGAACCAAGCCTGAAGCAGGATTTGCCAGAAAATATGAGAATTGAAAGGAGATATCTTCAAACAAAGAGTATGCTGGAGAGCCTCATCTTTCTCCTAAGGAGAAGAATGTTAGTTATAAATTTATTAAAAATTTCCTGAGGTATTGGATGCAGATTTTTAAATTAAATTAAAAAGGGGAGGGCAGCCCTGGTGGCCCAGTGGTTTAGCGCCGCCTTCAGCCCAGGGAGTGATCCTGGAGACCTGGGATCTAGTCCCATGTCGGGCTCCCTGCATGGAGCCTGCTTCTCCCTCTGCCTGTGTCTCTGCCTCTCATGGATAAATAAAATAAAATCTTAAAAAAAAAAGGGGGGGGACTGAAGCTCTCCATCAAGAAAGCAAAGGAAACCTGTAGAGATGATATTTTCTGTCCCTTGTTTTCTATTATTATTGTCTGCAACTTGGAAAACTTTCACTATTAAGGAAGTAAAAAGGTGGTGCTGGGTGCACTGTTATGAAGTAAGTCACTAAGGGAAACTTGAATTTTCTGTAGTATTTATCTGCCGGTGAAGAACTTTTCTCTTTGCTCAAAGGCTCAGGAGACATGAAGAAGTTTGGCTAAAAATTATTCTAAAGCTCACACTGATTTTGTTTTGCAAATGGATAGATATTCAAACCTCAAATGGGCAAAATATTATAAGTAAGTTATTTTTAATTTAAAAATTATTGGTGAAGTGAGCAATGTTTAAATATTACTTGCCTTCATATTCAGGAACAAAATATCTATCTGACTTGATTTTTTTATTTGCCTGGCTCTGAGAGCAAGATACGGTGTTTCCTCTGTCCTATGTCACATTACCAATCTTCACAAGGGGGGGTGGGTAGTGATTTGTGTGAGAACCATCACCACCTGGTAACAGGTCTTGGCAGGTAACAAGTTTTCCAAGTTCACCTCTGAGAGTTCAAACAGGCTTAAAAAAATACTGATGTTCAACAACAGCCAGAAGCTATTCTAATAATAATAGTCATAGTAATAATATAGGAAAGAAAATATATCATCAAAATTGGGTCTAAGTGGTTAGGACATATAGCATAGGCTAAATAAAACAACAACAAAAGGCCCCCAAAACAAAACTAGAAAAAAGATCTTTCCAAAGATGGATTATGGCTTCATTTTGTCATAATTTCTTTGGCTTCAAAGTCCTGGTCACAGATTAAAATGACGATATCAAAATACCAGTCATCAAGAATGCCAAAACGGAGACAAAGTGCCTCAGGACATGCATGGGTTATTGGGAACCAAACAGGAGCCAAGCAGAAAATGTGTCATGAAAAAAAAAAAAATAAAATAAAAAAAAAAATAAAATAAAATAAAAAAAAAAAAAAAAAAAAAAGAAAATGTGTCATGTTTCACATTCAGGGCAGTAACGAAAGACAACTTCTGTGTCTCTCATTTCCTTTACTTGCCCCTTTTAAAAAGGGAATCCTTTGCTGGCACATTTGCCTGTCACTTTCATTTAACAGCATTCTGCTAAAAGAATTGATTACTAATAATAAAATATATACTTAAAAACGTCCAATGTTGCTTTTTATCACAATCCAAATATCTCTCAAAGATTAAAAAAAAAAAGTCACTTAAAATAACAAAAGTGTAAAGAAAATACCTTCTGTTTTGTTAGCTGTCCAGTTACTTTGCTGGATTGTGGTTGGAGGTGTTCCCGGCATGGCTGCCTCTTGAGTCAAGGCCGTCATTGCTATATGAAGGGGTAGGGGAAAGGCATCTTTAGCAGGTGAGCCTCCTATGTGCAAGCCACAGATCAAATGTTATGCACAAGTCACAGATCAAAAATTAGTCTACTTCTTCCCATTTGTGTACATTCTTAATTCATTTACATTTGAGATCCAAAACCTGACAGGTAGTTTCCTGACAGTTTCCCATCCGTACCAATTCTACTGGCTACCTTATAATTCCAAAAAATAGAAATACATTAATTTTTAAGAGGAAGTGGGTACATGTGTATAGTGATTCAGCCACAAGGATACCATGGCATAGTAGTTAGAGTATATCAACTGCTCTTCAGCTGTATGGAGCAAACACACAGGTCTCAAAAAAGGGGGTCTCCCAACCTGTTAGGAGCCAAATCTACATTCCATAAGGAACTCAATTAATTCACAGATTCCTTGCTCCCTTCTTTGTCACGAAAAAACGACTGTTAAAAGCCAACTTCTCATTAATTCGGAGAAAACAAATCCTCTTCGTATTTTACAGGGATACAGAATGAACAAGGCAAAAAGGAACTACCTACCTTTGAATAAGAGATAGACAGAGACTGGAACTCCGAAAGCCATTTCCTGCTGCTGCTAACAGGATCCTTCTTATCCTCCTAGACTGACGGTGGAAGGTTTTTAATGCGCTCTCCTGAGTCTTTCTTGCATTTATATTTCATGAAGCGTCATCTGCTAGTTCTTACCAATCAAAAAAATATGTACTTCTGGCAGCAGCTGTAGGTAGAGCCCTCGAGGCGCTCACGCACTTGTTTAGAATACCTGTGTTATCTAGCAATGTGATCAAGTTTTCTTTTGAAACACTGGTTTCCTGTTACCTGTGGGCATAATCGTGTATGTAAAAGTACTTAAAACAACAAAAAAGAATCTAAATTCGGGAAAGGCCCCATTGCGGAACAGACTTGTACCAGCTCCAAAGCTGCTAGCCACCTACCTAGGATGCCACGAAGGAGAGGTCTGATCTTTGCAAACCAGGAAGCAGCATGGCCGGGATATGAATCAAACATCTTGAAACTGTTGTCACTGACATGACACCACCTCTCGGCACAGAGGCCATATTCCACTGCAAGTTCAGATACTTTGTAATTTAGGAGCAGGAGAGAAAATTAAATTGGGGTGAAAAGAGAGGTTTCATACTCCATTTTATTTTTTGCTACTTTGTTTTGCCATTACAAGTTCTGTAAAAATAATTATTTTTAACAGCATAACATTTGCCTTTATGTCATTCTGCCATTTAAGAAGTTTCTGAGTAAATGGATCAGGCTACCAATTTCCTTAGAGCTGCAAAGCTTCAATCTATGCTCGATTAGGCTAGAGAGAACCAGTAAAGTACCAAAGTGGTGATGATGATGTCATCTCCACTAAGATAAAATATTGAGGTTTGGTATGTCCAAGGAACAGAAAGTTTTTAATGTAACATGACATTCAAATTTTTCTCACTGTTAATCTAGTTATGATTATCAAAATGCCATTTGAAAGGCCAAAAATGTGATTATTCCTATTAGATCTTGTGAATATAGAGAGCTTCCCATACATTTTCACTTGCCCCAAATTATTATAAAGAACTTCTATAAACATGGTTTACTGAGGTGTTGTGCCTTTCTACCAGGAATTTCAATTGCTTGTATTTTCTGTACCTTGAAAACCTGTTGTTAGGATAGGTTATCATTTGCATCATGTCCATCCAGCAAATATGGTTTACCAGAAAGGATCTCTTTCACTACCGAAATATGAATTTGGCTTTAGAAATCACACAAGAATGAGCTTGTTGTGAACTCATTATAACTTGGGCAATCACCACAGGAGTCCTCATTTTACAGTTAAAAGAATATATAGCACTTGGCTCACTTTAAATGTGCATACATTTTGTATTTCTACTTTTGTGGATTTTTAAAAACTCCTCATTATTAAGACAATTCTGGACAATATTTTTTCCAGGCAAATAATATTTGAATTATAAATCAAATAATCATCCTCTGTGCCACTGGTGTGAATTTAAGAAGACTAACATTTACAAAGGATTAAATAAACCCTTATGACAAATTGCAGTCTTTGGAGGGAAATGCTGGGACTGATGTTAAATATCTTTATTTGTAAGACTAAGACATAGTACAACAGCCATCTTGGTTGTAATTGTTAACTAGAGTTTCCATGGTGCTTTGCATTTTGCAGAAGGCTTTCACACACATCTCAGTGATTTCTTCAGTAATCCTGGCCCCAATGAATCCAGTGCCTAGCATATGCTATTTACCTAATGAATCCATCTGAGTCAATAAAGAAATAAACAATAGGCATTATTTCTATTCCCTTGTGACAACGGAGGGATGGAGGCTCAAAAGAATTGAGCAATGAACCAGAGGATATGCCCTACAGTCAGGACTGGAATCTGCCTTCGGATTCCAGATCACATGTCCTTTCTACTTTTCTAGCTGTGTTCTCCGGTAGGAATCCGTAATACTGATCTCAGAGGAATTCTCCTAAAAATCAAACTTTGAATAAATCACCTCTATCCTAAGAATTTAAATATTAAATGAACTGTGGCTTTCACATACATTTGGGCTGAAAGGAGTGGCCCATGCTCTTTCCTGGTGTTCCCCTACTCTGGTGCGGCGAGCCACATAACACAGAAACTCGCTTACACTTTCCTGAAGACTTATACTCCACTTCCCGGAAGACTTATACAACAAAATAGCTCTAGTCTGCTCACACGTGTCTTGCCTCTGGGACTCATACTGGGACTCATACTGCTGGATCCCATTTACACTCTCTTTAAGAGAGTCCCCCTCTTTCAACCCTCTCACGAAAAGTGCCTTTCCCAATCCTGAAGATTGGGGAAGATGGGCACTACAAGGTGGCCTCACTGACTATCTTCATTCTTTCTTGATACATATTGGAGCAATCTGCTCCAAGAGAAAGGGGAAAGAAGGCTAAGTACACTACACTTTCATTCTTCCCTTCTACCACTTTTTCTTTTTAATGTATTCATCTCTCTCCTCTTGTCATAAGCATCTCTGAAAGTGTCTTCCCTCCACCTCCTTTCCCCACTCCTCACTTCCCCTCCTTTGTCTTTTTTTTTCCCTTTTTTTCTTCTTTCTTGCTCTTTCACTAATTCAACAAAAATGTTGCTAGACATTGGCAGGAAATCAGTCCATTGCCTTATCTCTCTCGAAACTTATTCTGTAATTCTCATGGGTGCAGTTGCCATTCATTCATTCATTCACTTATTCATTCATTCATAAAATATCGAATGCCTAGAATATCCATAGCACTGGGCTGGATATGGTATTAGCAAGACAGACAAATCATGCATGGACTCTGACTTTCAGGTGCTGAAGAGAGTTAAGGAAAGTGCATACATAACTACAAAACTAGGTAGGAATTGATAAGTGCTGCGAATGTCTGCAGAAATAACTGTGGGAGGGATCCCTGGGTGGCGCAGCAGTTTGGCGCCTGCCTTTGGCCCAGGGCGCGATCCTGGAGACCCGGGATCGGGTCCCACGTCGGGCTCCTGGTGCATGGAGCCTGCTTCTCCCTCTGCCTGTGTCTCTGCCTCTCTCTCTCTCTCTCTCTGTGACTATCATAAATAAATTTAAAAAAAATTAAAAAAAAAAAAGAAAAAAAAGAAATAACTGTGGGAGTTCAGGGGTAGGACTTAGTCAAATTCTTATGGCAGTTTTCATGAACAAGTTTCATTTGAGGTGAATCTGGAATAACAAGTAAGATTTAGATGTGTAATAAGAGAAAGGACTCCGGGTGGTTGGGGAGGGCACTGAGGGAAGCAGTGTGGTGTAACGGAGAGTGAGCTCTGGCTCATATCATCCCAGACCTTGTTTTGAATTCCAATCCCACATCTACTATCCATTTAGCCCTGGCTGAAGGTTTTTAATAAAGCCAAGGGTCAATTTTCTCATCTGTCAAATGGAGATTGTCAATAACAACAAGAATCCGTAAAGCATTTAGCACATGCCAGGTGTTCTCTTAAGGATAGCTGTTACATAAATAAATAAATAAATAAATAAATAAATAAATAAATAAAATAAAGGGATAGCTGTTACGATTGAACAAGAGTAAAGGGACAGAGGGGGTGTATAATGGTCAACAAGGTCAGGAATTTAGTGGTTGATACATGGAATGGAGGGGCGCCTGGGTGGCTCAGTTGGGTTAAGCACCTGCCTGCGGCTGGCCATGATCTCAGGGTCCTGGGATGGCCAGGCATCAGGGTCCCTACTCAGCTGAGAGTATGCTTCTCCCTCTCCCTCTCCCCTTTCCTCCCTTCCCTCAGTTCATGCTCTTACATTCTCTCTCTTTCTCACGCTGTCTCCTTCTCTCAAATAAATCAATAAAATCTTAAAAAAGAAAAAAACCCCACTACAGTACTGAGTCCTAAATTTTCATTAGTCTCTTCCCAGACTGACGTTATGTCAGGACTTCTCTTTATGTATCATGTTATCATCTGGTACTCTTAAATTGAACATAATCTCTCCTCCAGAATCAGCTCCCTTTTACACCTTCCTTGTGATAATTAGTGATAACATCTTCCAGGGTCTAACTACAATCCAGGTACTCTCTAATCTATCCAGTTGGGCTTCTACCACTCTCCAACATACGCTTTTCATTTTAGTCGGACTCTTGCTTTCATAAATATATATATGCCAAACTCATTCTCACCTCCATATCTTTGTATTATTGTTCAATCCCCTTACTTCTTCAGGGTCCTTTTTTTATAGATACTCGCAGGAGAAGGAAGGTTACTTCTCCAAAGCTCCTCTACATGGCCATGGTATATCTATCTTTCATGCAGTCCAAATACCCATAAATAAAGTCATGGTACCAACAAATCAACTTTATCTTTATCTCCTTTATGTATTGACAAAGTCTTCCTTCTTGACTGGACTTCAGTCAGATTCCTCTGAGTCTTCTTGACTAGGCCTGCTGAGCCCCGTTTTAGCAAAGAATGCTGCTGGGTCAGTTAATGAAGACCACCCTCCCCACCACATCTGATCAAGTTCTCATGCCCCACCCTTGATATCTGGTCTGCCTTCAGCAAGAGTCCTGGTAAGTTAGTTTACCAAGACTCCCTCTACTTTTGATATATAATCCATTTCCTCTTATAGTAATTTCCCACCTACTGATCTCCTTACTCACTTACTGGATGTAGATCCATAGCTGTCTTTGCTGTATTTGGAGTTGAGTTGAATCTTCTCTATTGCAATAGTCTTGATCCCATTGCAATAGTCCTGGATAAAGTCTTCCTTACCATTTTTAACAACTATCAGAACAATTTTTCATTTACACTATTTTAAGTCTCTAGAAAGATTCACTTCTGAATTTTAGCCTAGCCAAAGGTCAGAAACCTTCCAAAAATAACTCCTCCTGTACTTTGAGGGGTTGGAGGTGGTAAGCTCAAAACTGCAGACTTCACCTTTTGCAGGTACCTGTACTTTGGGTCATTTTGTCTGTTTGGGGAATTTGGGGCCCTTAAGAATAAAATAGGCCCTTTCTGAGATGTTTGCTGGGAGCTTTGAATTTAAAATCTGTCGGCGTTATCAGACAAAGATTGGTCTGGACTGATTGTAGAATGGGCTGTAGAACCTTTTCTTACATGCTTAAAAAACCTGTACGTTTCCTCAGCATGTTGGTAAAGAAATAGGTAACAATTCTACTCCTTTAAAAAAATTTTTTTACTTATTTATTCATGAGAGAGAGAGAGAGAGGCTGAGACATAGGCAGAAGGAGAAATAGGCTCCCCATGGGGAAGCCTGATGTGGGAATACTTCCCAGGACCTCGGGATCATGACCTGAGCCAAAGGCAGATGCTCAACCAGCATCTGAGCCACCCAGGTGCCCTACAATTCTACTCCTGAAACTAATATTACACTGTATGTTAACTAACTGGAATATAAATAAGAACTTGAAACTACAAAAAAAAAAAAAAAAAAGAACAAGAAGAAGGAGAAAGAAATAGGTAACAAATATATATTAACAAAAAAACCACAAATATCTTAAGGAAAAAAGACAGGTATTCTTCAAATTGCTTTTATTATACAGTTGAAATACTATTAATTATAAGTATCTAGTCTATTTTCACACAATTGATCAGAAACACACACTGATAAAGACATGCATTGGGTAAGAATCATTGTTGGTGCATAAACACACTGGAATTGGACATGAAAACAATACAATGAAGTGCTTAGGGTAGTCTCAGAATAGCCTTCAACTGACATTCATGTGTATTTCCTAATTTAAATGGCGTTAGAAATATGGCATCTACTTTGAGAACCAAATGCCATAGCAGAAGAGGTAAGAACAGTGGGGAACAAAGCAGTAGACTTTTTGTCATAGCCTAAGACTTAGCTTTGGCACATTTTGTTAAGTGTCTTATTTTCCTTTCTGAATCTGTGAACAAACCTGACAGTTTTTCTTTAATGCAGTTCTCACTCATTCTATACTATATTTTTCTAATATTTGTGGGAAAATACAACCATAGCTTTGTTGTATATGTTTGGTTTTGGATTTTCCATTATTCTTCAAGGAAGGTATTATCCAAATATTTTTCTAGAATAAGAAAGAAATTACATGTAAACCTAACATATTCTTATCACATTTTCACCATAGAAAGTAGTCATTGCAATTTGTAATGATCATTACCTTTCTAAGTGGCTCTGCATTTTTTGCCTTCTTTGTTTATTTTTCTTTCCTTGAATAGAGTATCATTTCTCATTAAGGGGCCTTATAGGATCCATTTGAGGAATATATGAGATCAAGATCTTACTTTTAATATTTTATCTTTCTTTTAGCAAGTAAGCTCTTTTTCAGCATATGATAAACAAAATATATAAAAACTGAGCATACTTATGTCAAAACCTAAATTACATTTTATAAGGGCACCCATTTGGTTGACAGGACATTTGTTGAAAACATAGTGTGATATTTGTGTCAAAAATATATTCATTTATTATGAGCCCTTTATTGTTTAAAACTATGAACAAATATTATCCACAAAATAAACCGCTGTTACCAAAGCTTTCACTGGAATTGGTTTTTTTTTCTCCCTAAAACTCAAAATCTGTTAGCAGGAAATGCATCAAGTTGTATGAATCATCTGATCCACAATGATTCCATCCATGAAAAAATAAATACAATGTAGAAATAAATAGCTTTGTAGTAAAATATAAAGATGTTTGCCCTTTGTCAAATAAATAAATAGCATGATTTCATTTTGCTTTATTATTTCACGTGATCTAGTAAATGAGTTTTTTAGCTGCCAGAAGGGTGTTCTTCAGAAGCATTGCCACCGTCATGGGTCCCACACCTCCTGGAACTGGAGTGATAAAGCTAGCCTTCTTCTTAACAGCTGATGGAGAAAACAGAAAGCAATCTTTATTTTTAATTTTTTCATATTTTTAAATAACCTGAACTGTTAAAAGGTAAACAGAGGTACATAAAATTTTTTAAAACATTTTTTAAAAAGTAATCTTTACATTCAACATGGGGCTCAAACTTGTAACTCTGATACCAAGAGTTGCATGCTCTGGGCATCTGGGTGGCTCAGTTAGTTAAGGATCTGCCTTGGGCTCAGGTCATGATTTCAGAGTCCTGGGATCAAAAGCCCAGTATCCAGCTCCCTGCACAGCGGGGAGCCTGCTTCTCCCTCTCCCTCTCCCTCTCCCTCTCCCCCCCACCCTCATGCTTTCTTTTGTGTGCTTTCTCTCTTTCTCTCTCAGATAAATAAATAAAATCTTTAAAAAAAGTTGCATGCTTTACCGACTGAGCCAGTCAGGTAACCCAAAAATTTTTAAGAGTTTATATTATCTATTTGAATTGGATAGCAGTAAACTGGAAGTAGTCAGGAGCGCTCTACCAACAAGAGGCTAGTGAGCGACTTTTAAGGGAACAGGTGGAAACAAAGCAAGGTCATTCAATAATGACCTTTCAGTTTTGGCTATCACTTAAAAACTCAATTGGCTCTTTGTGACTGGTTGTCCTTCGGTTTTGATTTTGTAACCTTGAGGCATTTTTAGGCTTAGATTTTGGTTGGCTTACATGGGCTGCCATGGCATTAGAGCCATCTGAATCTAAAAGCCTCCTTGTTTAATTAATTTAACAGAATATAGTGGATTTTTCTGCATTACATATATAAGTCTAACAACCTCAAAACACCGTCAGAATAAGGTAGCCTATAAACACTCACACACTTGGACAATCCTGTGTATGATACCTAATCAGCCTAAGACTGTAGGTTGAATCTCCATGCAGTTAGTTTTACATGATTGAAAATCTATAATCCATGAGTGACCCAACTACCTTTAATTCTAGTTAACTACTTCTAAAATACATGATATTAGTAACAAAGGGGGAACAGGATATAGACAGTTCAGCACACACCATTTGTTAAATTGATAAATTCCTGTTCTAACAACAGCATCATTTATGTGTGAATAATACATTCCCAGTGCAGTCTAATAAAAATCATCAAATATATTTGAATTACTGAGCATATACACATAGTCCTGTTCTAAGGTATGCAGACTTCTTATTCAGTGAATAGACTCAAAGAAAACGACAGAGAACTTTCAGCAAGTCTTATTTAAGAATGTTTTCACACCCACATTATTACACGTGAATGGTCCCCTGCTTTGACCTGCTGGTTTTATGCTTTGTCATGTGAATATGAACAATGAAGTTTTCCCAGATAACTCTTTTATTGTCAGTTAGCACAGACAATACTTCTTTAACACATACTCTGACATTATTAGTTCACATGTTACTTAGATGCATTGCCTTTTACAAATTTTGTTCGTATATGCTTCTATAGGAATCAAAACTAACAACTTGGGCCCTGAGTGGCTCAGCTGCTGAGCATCTGCCTTTGGCTCAGGGCGTGATCCTGGGACTCCGGGGATTGAGTCCCACATCAGGCCTGCTTCTCCCTCTGCCTATGTCTCTGTCTCTCTCTCTCTCTCTCTGTGTCTCTCATGAATAAATAAAATCTTAAAAAAAAAAAACTAACAGGTTTTCTAGATCTCAAGTATTATTTTTGTATGATTTATGTTGCCTTCTAGAAATAGGGTTTGTAAAGTTTACACTTACCTTTATTTGATGTTTAGTAGTACTCTAGAATTTTTTTTAATCATAGGAAGAGCAAAGGAATAATATTCTTTTGCTTAAGTCCAAATAGGCTTAAAGACATCACCAAAAGAAAAAAAAATCCAGTTTGTATGTATTATCAATCATGGTATGTAACAAAGAAAAGATAAGAATACTTATGATTTGGAAGGTAGTGGATTCATTTTCCACAAAGCTTCTCTACACACAAACATGTCTTTTCCCTCATCACACTTCCATCCAATGTCAAAGTCTAGGCTAGGTCAATAGCCACTTCACAAATAGCTATGAATTAGCAATCCTTTCTTGCTTTGCTCTAGCTATTCCTTCCACCTGGAATACTCTTCTATTTTATCCAAATAAGAAAATCCTTATTTAAAAGCCAATAAAATGTTACCTGGCTATAATTTTTCTCAAAAACTCACCTCTCCAATGTTGAATTAAAAGCCCCACCACCTGTATTTCCAGTAACTTTATATGTAACTCTGTTATGGAAATTAGCAACTGTGTTGTCTGTCCCCGTTAGCTAGGCACTAGCACCTGGATGGTGGAAACCAAGGCTTTACAGCTGGTGCTGTCGTCACTGGGTTTCATCTGCGAGTTGCACCATGCACAGGTCATGCATTCGGTAAATTTTGATGAAGTGAACTACACAGCCTTTGAGATTTAAAATCTAAAATCAATCTGCAGGAATGTGTCAGTGGATACAGACAATTTATTTCAAGCTAATTTACTGAAAAATTCAAGCTACTAATTTGCTTGATCATGACAAATTGCCCCTTCCCCCCTTTTTAATAAGCTGACTTGATAGCATGACCAGTGCCTTCCAGGACTTTTTCTACAGAATTGGAAATGCCATGCTTTTAAAATATCAGTGGATCTCTGGCAGAAATGTACTATGCTACGACTATTTACTCTGGTAGTATTTAAAATTATGTATTTGTAAAGTCCTGAGTTTGAAATACTAAAGGGTAAAAATAAAAGACTACTGGTAAATGAAGAATCAAGTACAAACTAACTGCAATGGAAAACAAAATTATTCATTTTACAGTCAAAAGGTAGATAAAATTCATCATGTCAGGGGATCTGCTGTAGGTAAAGTCATTTTATATAATTTGGTTTTCAACTTTGAAAGGTAAAGTGGCTTGAAATTATGCATATAAAGATCATATTAACCATAGCTACTATCAATTAAATACCTTCTACTTGCCAAGAACTTTACAAATATTATTGTGATAATCCATATGGAATTATTATTTCATCTTAATAGATGAAGAAAGTGTTTCTCCCTGCAGTTAGAGTGACTTACCACTCCCTTATATGGTGGAGATGCTATCTACAGCCCAGTTTGAAACATTCTACGATTCCATGATTCCACCCCATCCCAATGCAACTGTATTACCATGACCTGAATAAGTAGAAAAGTCCCAGGAAAGATTCAGGTGCCAAAATTTGATGCAGTGCTCTCAAAGGATTTGGAGGATTGTCTGAAAAAAGATATAAGGAGGGAAGTTCTAATAAAGTAACTTTCCTACATTTTTACTCTGAGTACTCACAGCTCATCTCTGAATTATATCCAGCACTTCAAATTACACAGCTGGCTTAGCAGTCTGAGTTGCTTTCTTCCTGGGTGTCAGATCAGATAAACCACTGGTCTGCTCAGGTACCATGACACTCCTCTTCCAAATTATGTTTTTCACAATGTGCTTATGTTGCATTTTTTTGCTCAAAAAAGTGAGGTTTGGGGTGGAAGGACAGAGGAATGAGGATGAGCTGTTGCACAAAATAACATCTGCCTGAATCTGTAGCTTATGTCTGCTTTTTTGCACATTCAACTTGTAGAAGGTAACACACATTTACCTTGCCTTACCTATCACTTCATAGAAACACACTGTGTGATGGGTAGTGGGCCTTTACCTGCCCTGGGCGAGGGCTTCTCTGGACATTGACAAGCGCTCAGTGGCACCAACAGAGCCCTGAACACTACTCACTAGGCAGAAGATTATATCACTATGAATACCCCTGGCTATCAAATATTGTTCTTTTTTTTAATTTTTGAAAGAAAGTGGATGAATATGAAAATTAAGTCTGTACATAGTCACGAGAGGTCAACTGTGATGAGTTTGATGGAAAACAAGCCATACAAGGTCTCCATCCCTTTTGAGTTTCATGAGAATCTATATCTGAGAAAGAAATAGAAGTTTATTTGCTGCTGGCTAGGGTTAATGTATCATCTATTTACAGAAGAACCAGGATATGGAGGTACTGATTTCTCAAGAAAGGTAGGGAATTATCATTGGCAAATGCCAGTGGGTAAAGATGCCAATTCTTAAAAGAAATTCTCTAGACTGATGATTTTGCATAACTATCTCAGGGTTGTCCTACGTGACATATTTATGAAGCATCAGAAGTGGCTTGTGAGCTTAAATTAGTCTTGTGAGAAAGAGTTAAATTCAATATGTCTGATGCTCTGAAAAGCATCTTCCCCAATCATGTCTGCAAGAGCGTAAGTTAACAAGCATTACATCACCAGAAACAGCTCTCCTTGGCTGGTCTTTCCCTAAGGGCAGACAAAGGTTTGCACCTGCTTGTAGAAGATGATGCTTTTAAAGACTGATCCTATTACGTGTGAGGAAAAGTGTTCTATATGCTATATTGAAAAGAATCACAGAAGCACTTTAAGGCAACAATCTCCTTCAGAGACTTATTTATTCTGTGTTTAGGTGTAAGAGAGTATATGTGTATGTTAAGGAAAATGCCAAAAATTCTGTATGTATGAAAACCAGGTACAGGATCCTCCCAGCAATCCAAAAAAACCTTTCTTACGCCATGATGGAGTAACAGAAGAAGCATATACCATTAATTTATAGGGGAAAATTTTTGAGCATTCTTAGTCCTAAAAAATAACCTTTTTGGCTTTTCTGACATCTTAGGACATACCTTGCTAACAGATGTGCAAAATAAATGGGGAGAAGCATAAGTGCTCACAGACACAGTTCACAGCTCTGGCTGCTGGATACTGACATGCTGAAGTGTAGTTCCCAGGGAAGGAGCCTTGTGGGGCCCCTCTCCCTGCTGGGGGTGTGCACTGCCTCTGTGCACACTGTACGTCAGATGCTCACTGTGAAGCAAATACTGAATGCTTTTGGCTTTGCACCTATTCTTTGTTGTTGTTGTTGTTGTTGTTGTTTGCTTTTTTCAGAAAAGCTAAAAACCTCAGATTTCTTTCACTTAGTGAAAACAGATACTAATGTAGTTTTGCTCTGTTTTTTTTTTTTTTTTTTTTTTTTTTGTAACAGCAAAGTGGCAACATGAACTTTCAAGAAGCAGGGGAACATGCCTTAGATCTTGATCAATATCAGGATTTTCATGAGAGGCTCATGAACAGATACTGCGCTATCAGGATTAGATTCAGTTTCATGAAGTTAACATGATTCTAGAGTTACTGAAACCATTTGACAGTGAACACAAAACAATCATTAGATCCTATTGTTACTTGCATGGAGCTTACTCTGGGGAATGAGAGTCAGAGGAAAATGACTTGGTCGTGTTTAAAACAGGTTTCTGAAAATAAAGACTATTTTGAGGAAAGACAATAATTACCACGGCAATTTATTTCATTGGCCTTTCTATAAACTTTATAGACACCACAGAAGTAAATTCTATAGGCTTCCTTGAGGGTGATAGGGTTCTGCTAGCATGATCTAGAATATCAGAGAGGATGTTCAGTTGTATAGAAGGGGAAAAGATGACCATTTAAAATCAGTCCTTCGGGATGCAACACTTGCCTCTGTACATGCTACTCTCTTTGTTTGACGTACCCTGCCTCTACTTTTCTACCTGATGAATATTTATTCTTCCTTTGCAGATCTAGCTAAATGTCACTTCCTTGTGCTCATTAACTCTCCAGGCTGAATTAACTGTTCATTCACTGACCCATAAACTTAGTAGAGTGGCTTTCAATTTGCAGTTATAATGAATGCTGTAATCTCCTGACAAATGTAGTCTTGCTACTTATGGCTCCCTCCCACCTCAAGATTCTAGAGCACACTTCTGAGAATCATTTGCTGAAGGGAGAGAGATTTCTCTTAGTGGTGGTGTGAGGGGGCCAGTGTTATACGTGTTAACAGTAGCAAAGAGGAAGTTTAAAACATGGCTGAAGCTCACTGCTTCATGAAGCTACTTCACTAGGGACTTCTGGTTTCCCTTTCAGGCCCCAGGCAAACCCCTAGGTGCAAATGCTTGAATCACAGCTGCTAATGCCCCATGGGTCAAAGCAAGTCACATGGCTAAACTCATATTTAAAACCATGGGATAAGAAGAATGATAAAGCCACATTGCCAAAGGGATGTCCATATGGGGACAGGAGAAATACGTAGTCATTTTTTTTTATAATCTACTAAAATAGTCTTTTGGTTTAGAGACAAAAATCCTCTAACCTGCTGCCAGACTCATTCTTTGAAACACAGATTATTTCATTGATCATTTCAGCTTTGGAACATTTGATGAATCTTTATTGTCTTCAGGATAAAGTATAAACCGTTTGTCGTGGCAATTAAGGTCTTTTAGGATCTAGCCCTACATCCGGGTCTGGCATTATTTCCCAACCCTTGCACATTTTCCTAACTTATTCACAGTTCCCACACTGGCTCCAGTTTGGCCCAGATAGATTCACCACAAATATTTCTTGAGAAAGACAGCCAGAGCCACTGTCCCTTGGAACTTATAGTGTAGCTAGGAGACAGATATTAAAAATATAATTACCCCCTTTTTTTTTCTGCAATAGGTTTGCCACCCATTGTTTCACACCCATAGTGAAAACCACCGCTAAACCTAAACCAAAAATGGGACAGGAAAAGACTCACATCAACATCGTCGTCATTGGACACATAGATTCGGGCAAGTCTACCACTACTGGCCATCTGATCGACAAATGTGGTGGGATCGACAAAAGAACTATCGGAAAATTTGAGAAGGAGGCTGCTGAGATGGGAAAAGGCTCCTTCAAGTGTGCCTGGGCCTTGGATAAACTGAAAGCTGAACGTGAACGTGGTATCACCATCAATATCTCCCTGTGGAAATTCGAGACCAGCAGTATTATGTGACCATCACTGATGCCCCAGGACACAGAGACTTTATCAAAAACATGATTCCAGGCACATCTCAGGCTGACTGTGCCGGCCTGACCGTCACTGCTGGTGTTGGTGAATTTGAAGCAGGTGTCTCCAAGGATGGGCAGACCCGTGAGCGTGCCCTTCTGGCTTCCACACCGGGTGTAAAACAACTAATTGTTGGTGTTAACAGAAGGATTCCATGGAGCCACCCTACAGCCAGGAGAGATCCGAGGAAATCGTTAAGGAAGTCAGCACCTACATTCTGAAAACTGGCTACAACCCGACACAGGAGCACTGGTGCCAGCTTCTGGCTGGAATGGGGACCACGTGCTGGAGCCAAGCGCTCACAGGCCTCGGTTCCAGGGACGGAAAGTCCCCCGTAAAGACGGGAGCCCGCGGGCCACACTGCTGGAGCCCGGGCTTGCGTCCTGCCGCCGACTCGTCCGCCCGACAGGCCTCGCACCTGCCTCTCCAGCACGTCTACAGCATCGGGGGTGTCGGTGCTGGCCCCGGGCCGAGCGGGCCTGGTGCTCTTAACCTGGCACGGGGGTCACCTTTGCTCCGGTCAATGTTACAACTGAAGGAAAGTCTGCGGAAATGCACCATGAAGTGAGGCTCTTCCTGGGGACAACGTGGGCTTCAAGGTCAAGAGCGCATCTGTCAGAGATGTTCGTTGTGGCAACGTGGCTGGTGACAGCAGCAATGACCCACCCATGGAAGCAGCGGCTTCCCGGCTCAGGGGATTATCCTGAGCCACCCGGGCCAGGTCGGCGCTGGACACGCACCTGTGCTGGATGGTCACGCAGCTCCCAGCGCCGGCAGGTTTGCTGAGCTGAAGGAGAAGACAGATCATCATTCTGGAAAAAAGCTGGAAGATGGTCCCAAGTCCTGAAATCTGGGGCTGCTGCTATTGTTGATATGGTTCCTGGCAAACCTACGTGTGTCCAGAGCTTCTCTGACCGTCCTCCTCTGGGCTGTTTTGCTGTTCGCGACATGAGACAGACGGTTGCGCGGATGTCATCAAAGCAGTGGACAAGAAGGCAGCTGGGGCTGGCCAAGTCACCGGGTCTGCCCAGAAAGCTCCGAAGGCGGAATGAATATCATCCCCGACACCTGCCACCCCAGTCTCAATCAGTGGTGGAAGAACAGTCTCAGGACTGTGTCAATGGGCCATTGAAGTTGAATAGTAAAAGTCTGGTTAATGATGACAACGCATCGTAAAACCTTCAGAAGGAAAGGAGACTGTTTTGTGGACCATTTGGGTTTTTTTTGTGTGTGTGTGTGTGTGTGTGTGTGTGCGTGTGTGGCAGTTTTAAGTTATTAGTTTTAAAATCAGTACTTTTTATTGGAAACAACTTTTTAAAAACGATTTTACTTATTTGTTCATTACAGACAAAGAGAGGCAGAGACACAGGTAGAGGGAGAAGCAGGCTCTACGAAAAGAGCCCGATTTGGGACTCGATCCCATGACTCCGGGATCATGACTTGAGCTGAAGGCGGATGCTCAACCATTGAGCCACCCACCCAGTCTTCCCTAATGGAAACAACTTGACCAAAAATCTGTCACAGAATTTTAAGACCCATTAAAATAAAAGTTTAATGAGAAAAAAATATATATATAAAATTACCCCCAAAATAATTGAACTCTGGTTAGGAAATGTGCTACCCATGTGACTGTGAGGAGGCTCTAACTGAGCACTGCATACACATATGGGGTTTATCTATGCCAAGCCCAGAAACATGAAGGATAAATCAAACTTTTCCATGTGAAATGAAGGGGTGGGGCATAGACACTGTTGGTAGGTGGAACAATGTCTGTGGTGAAGGTGGAAAGAAGCTTCCTTCAGGTGGAAAGGAGCATGAACCCTTAGAAACGCTGCAATAAGGCCAGGGTTGCCAACATGTAGGTATGAAGGAGAAGATTCCTGCTCATGCAGAGCCCAGAAGTAATTTTAAATTTAGAGGAAAAAAAATCTATCCTGAGCAAGATAAGATCAAGTGGGGAAGCTGTCTGCTTTGTGTTGGTGTATTTCTCTAATGAAATGAGTTCATCATCTGACACAGAGGAAAGGGAGATAATAAAAGTAAGAACATAAAGTAAGATGTGCTAAGATGGTAATAAATTCTAGTTCTCCAGTGAGTAGCTCAAGGAGGAAACACAAATCAGATATGAGCATCAAAGAAAGATCTGTAGACAGAAAAGCTTCAAGATCTGATGGATGCCAGAGGCATAAGAAAAAGGAGAGACTACAGTGAAGACATAAGGAAATAGTAAAAGCAAAAGGAGGTTTGATCTGACAATGAATTTGATGCAACAGAGGAGCTGACAGTAGTTCATTATGACCAAAGTGCATGAGAAAACAGAGTAGAGTGAGATGTAGTGGGGGATGTAGCCATGGGCTGCATGACCCCCAGGTGAGGGGGCAGGACATTTAGATGGGGTGATGGCAGCTGTAATTATTGTGTCCCAGCGAATAAACTTTCAAGTCTTTTGTGAATAAACTTGGTTATTTTTATAGGTTGGAATAGCCAGTTTTGCAAAGCGAGAAATTGGGTGTGAAAAATGTATACTACATGATAATTTCAGAAAATGACAGAGAAATTCACATTGCATTTTCACAAAGTTTCAGGTCCTGGAACATTATTCAACTATTTCCAAGAAACCCTTTCTTTGCCTGAAGTCTGAAATCTAATCTGTCATGCTCCTTTTTCTCCACTCAGTGGATGACTGACTACACTCTTCTGGTTACTAGATTCAGATTTCTAAAGTAAAGAATTTAGATGGGTGTGGCCTGACATCTTTTCCACTGAAGACAACTATGTATCAAGGTCAAGATTAGAACAAGAAGTATGGAGCAGAAGTCATTAGGTTATTTTATACTTAAAATTTGAGATGATGACAGGGATGATGGAAGAGACTACATGTCCAGTGTCTATGTCTCAAAAAAATCCAGGAGTGACACGTGATCACAAGGTGTGGAAAGATTACTCATGAAGGATACTAATAGCAACATAAGAGACATCAAAATGCCCTTTAACAAGTCAAGTAAGAATGAAAGGAAGTGTATGTGACCATTATTAATCTTTGGCACCAGCAATCCATGTCTCATGACTGGGTGTCTCTGGCTGGTATGTTCTGTGTCATTATTTTCTCTGGAAACTTTATGCTCCCAGGTTCCTAGGGCCTGGACTTCATAATTCAAATTCTTGCCTAAGACACTTTGTTAGACACTCCACAATTCTTTGGCAAATAGTGAATTTCTGCTTCAGTATATAATGTACTCCAAAGGTTCCAAATAATGGAATTTCCAGATGTATCTAAACAACTGGTTTTGCTAGTATGGCTTGGAAGTTGCATATTCTGGCAAAGTTAAAGAATATATTTGTGCTTTATAAATGCATTTTTGGGTGGAGGATGAGGACCTCACATCTCAGGTTGCTGTAATATTGGTTTATTTATCTTTGTATTTTGTCCAGTTCTCCATCACTTTTAAGGAAGTACTCCATGATCCATGTCAGATTTGCAACAACTGATTTTTAAAACCAACTTCCTTCCCCAAAAGGAAAAGGAATGATTCCTTATGTGTGGCAAGACAGCAGATGAAAATTTCTTGTTTTTCTCATATGAATTTCAACCTTCTATATTCTAGTATACCTGTGTAATTGTCTAAATTAAGTGCTTGGAGAATTTTCCCATGCTTCTAAATGTAGGCCATTTAGGCATGACCTCTCAAACACATCTACTATAATGAAGGGGGAGACAAGCTTCAGGAAAATGAAGTATGTGAATAACAACCAGAAAAACCTGACTGGCATAGGACTGGAGAAATAGTATGACTCAGGAGGTAATATGGAAAACACTTCACTTTCTCAAATGGTTGATATAAAAATGACACTTAAGAGCATGATGAGCTAGAGAGAGGAAAGGGCTCCTTGACAAGTGAATGGCTCACCACTGGACACTTGCAGGGCAACAAGGACTCAGATATCCCAAAGGCAATTCACTAATGCTTCCTTTTGCATTTATCTGGTTGCCTGATTCTGGGGTTTCTACAAGATTTCTACATATATTAGGACATTTATTAGCACAGCACCTTTGGAGCAGCAATGGAACAGGCAGGATTACAGAGTTTGAGTATGAGACTGATCCACATGTCTAGACAGATTGTTTTGGCTTCATTAGCATTGTAAGTTGCACTTACCAATGCACCCCTCACCTATTTACCATACTATCTGTATGAGTAGGGTGGCTAAGCCTTTGCTTTTTCTTTATTTTTTTTAAAAAAGATTTTATTTATTTATTCATGAGAGACAGAGAGAGAGGCAGAGACACAGGCAGAGGGAGGAGCAGGCTCCATCAGGGAGCCTGACATGGGACTCAACCCCGGGACTCCAGGATCACGCACTGAGCTGAAGGCAGATGCTCAACCACTGAGCCACCCAGAGGTCCCGCCTTCACTTTTTCTTTACATTAAATCCCATCTCTCCATATGTCCAGGTACCTGCCTCATAGATATGAATACCAAAAAACACCACTCACACTCTTTGGAAGGCATTCAGTCGAGCCAAACAGCAAACCAATAACCAAATGAAAATCTGAAATTCCTTTCTGTAAACTCTGTCTATGGCTTATCCATGGAACCTCCTTTCTGACTATGGATGGTGTCAGCTATCAGGGGCAGTTTCCACTTTGGTAGGCAGGAGTAAGGATTACTGCCATGTGTATTTCTAGTACTCTACCCAAAAGACTAACAATATCTCCCTTTCATTATTTCTTTAGGAGAAACATAATTATCATTTACTCCTGTCATTCTCCCCAATCCTTTTTCCTCAAGCTACTGAACATTCCTATCATATAGTGAGAAATCTGTAGGCTGTTTAAAGTGTCCTCCAAGTCTCTTGGCAAGGCCTCGATGTCAGGAATCTGCCATAATCAACCCAAGATACTAAAAGATAAAATCTCCTTCCATAGATATTTGTACTTTAATATGGAGCCCTGAGAAACAACTACAAAAAAACCCAAAAACAAACAAACGAAAAAAAAAACAACAAAATCTCATCATTAGGTATAAGAGAAGAAAGACTTGTAGATGTACCAGCACTTCTCTTGTTCTTGTGGATGTCCTTTTTGTGCTTCAACTTTTAACTTCTCTATGAAGGTAGATTGCTCAATGTCAAATATATTCCTCTGAAAATAAAATCTTTAAAGCTGACCTGATTTCAAAGACCTAGACTTCATAATGAGCTCATTATGCTACACTGTAAAATGTAAGTGTGCTGTGAGCCACAGTGGCGGTAGCTGGCTCACTAATAAGGATCTCATAGTGACCATTACTACTTGTTTTCTGAACTGACCTGTATAGGCACTATGACCATGGTGTTTGTAACAGTCTCTCTAACAGAGGTTTTTGCAAATTTCCATCAACTTTTTAAAAAAGATTTTATTTATTTATTCATGAGAGACACAGAGAGAAAGAGACAGGGACAGAGGCAAAGGGAGAAGCAGGTTCCCTGTGGGGAGCCTGATGTGAGAATAGAATCTAATTATGGTGGCACTGTGATCTTGGACTTCCAGCATCCAAAACTATAAGAAATAAATGCTTATTGTTTAAATTACCCAGTTTGTGGTAATTTGTTATAGCAGCCTGAACTAAGACACATATCATCAAATTAAATGATTACACTGAAAACTGAGTTGGTGGGAAGTCACTTTAACTTTGTTTTGTTTGTTTGTTTTACAATATCATAGATAATAGTTACGTATAAGTGATCTACTTCAAAGATAGTACTCTTTCCTTAGAAACTGGCAATATGGGATCCCTGGGTGGTGCAGCAGCTTTGGCCCAGGGCGCGATCCTGGAGACCCAGGATCGAGTCCCACGTCGGGCTCCCGGTGCATGGAGCCTGCTTCTCCCTCTGCCTATGTCTCTGCCTCTCTCTCTTTCTCTCTCTATCATAAATAAATAAAAATTAAAAAAAAAAACTGGCAATATTATCTTGCTTTCCCATCTTGTATAACACATACTTATGAGTAACTAGTGCCAAAATCACTTCCAAAAGAAGCTTACTTTAAATCAAACAGATGAACACAGAGAAAAGAAGAAAAAAGAAAGGAAGGCAAACCATAAACAGACTCTTAACTACAGAGAACAATCTGAGGATTTGCTGGAAGGGAAGTGGGTGGAGGGATGGGCTAAATGGGTGATGGGCATTAAGGAGGGCACTTGTGATGAGCACTGGGTGTTACATATAAGTGATGAGTCACTAAATTCTACTTCCAAAACTAGTATTACACTATATGTTAACTGACTAGAATTTAAATAAAAGCTTGAAACATTGAAAAAAAAAGCGGCAGCAGCTTACTTTAACAATTAATCTGGAGAATATAAATTCCATGAAAGCAGGAACTTTATCCTGCACATGACTATGTCCCTGATACCTTCAAGGTATGCTGAAGGAGAAATATATGTTGAGTAAATCAACGAATGATTCAATGGATATATTATTACTGGACCTGGATTGTTGTGGGTTAATAATATGTTTGATGCTACCCTGAGTGGCAGCTTGTGTTCCCATTAAGGCAACTTTGAGGAATTACCTCTGTAATGTAAGAGCAACATTAGAGATTTGTAAGTACAGAGGATGATCATGCACCTGAGCAATGGTATGACTAAGAAGGCTGAGACCTGCTGTGGGATGGAGACAAAAGAAGTGTAGGACAAGAAGTTTATCTTACAGAGACATACAATTCAATAGATAACAACTAAGTAAAAGTGCAAGGTTGTACAGGATTAAGAACAAAATGAACAGGGGTACCTGGGTGGCTCAGTGGTTGAGTGTCTGCCTTTGACTTAGGTTGTGATCCTGGGTCCTGGGATCGATTCCCGCATGAGACTCCCCATGGAAAGCCTGCTTCTCCCTCTGCCTATGTCTCTGCCTCTCTCTGTGTGTCTCTCATGAATAAACAAAATCTTTTAAAAAATAAATTCATTAAAAAAAGAACAAAATGAACAAGGCAGACGAGACCTGCTATAGGAGTTTGGAGAAGATAGAGATAAACATGAGTGCTTTAAAGTTGGTTCATATGATTTTCGACTGAAGAACAGACTTGGCCAGAAGAGAGCTGAGGCCAGAAAAGCCCCTGAGGGACAGGGTCATAACAGCAATGCAAAGTTACATCTTTCTGGACTAGTACTGAAGTGAGAAAGAAGAGGAAGGTGAATCATGTGCACACACACACACACACACACACACACACACACAGATACTGTCTTCTGCTAGGCACTGTGCTCAGCTCATGTGAGGTGATTATTTCATTTAATCTTCATAACAACTTTATAAGATAGCCATTATCATCTGCTTTTCAGATGATAAAATCAAGTCTCAGAGAGAGGTGAAGGGATTTGCCTAAGATCATAATTGTTTTATGCAACAGAACTAGGATTCAAACATAAGTAAGCCTGACTCCAAATCATACTCTTTTAAGAAAGATAGGACATAATATATACAGAGCATGGAGCGAAAAGGTAGCTCAGCTTTCAAAGGTGAAATACTGTGCATACACAAGACATCTGGAAGCGACTATAGTAAAGGAAGAGAAAATACAGATTAAAAGCTGCTTCAAAAGCACTCCAGGGGTTTTATTCCACATCTAGTAGTTTTTTAGAAAATGGTAGTGTGCTTCTGTAATAATTCTAGACCTCGTTTGTCCTCATATTTTGACTACTGGGTTAGAATTTTGAGAAATAATTCTGATCAGTAAAGTCCTAAATTATAGAGCCTTTTTTTTTTTTTTTTTGTTCTAGGAGGGATTTCATGTCAAGTAGAGATACTCTGAAGAATACAAAGTAAGCCTGTAGCTACTCGGGGCACAATATTCAGGATTGTTTCAATGTCATATTTCCCTTGTTCAACAATGGTGAGACTACTATTGGGTACAAAAGACCTTTTGCAATTTTTCTTCTTTGCCTTTGATTTTCTATTTCTCACTTGGAAAGATCCCCCCACCACCACCCCGTGCACTCTCTACCCTATATACACACACTTGGTAAAATTCATCTTTTCAGACTCATCTCAAAAGAATCTAGAACTGGCACCTTTACTCTTGCTTATTTGAAAACTCTTATAGAGCCATAATTGATTCTTCTCTTTCTTGTATATCTAATCATTCAGCCAATCATTCCAACTCTTCCTTTAAATTATATCTCCCATCTAACCACCTGTTAACACCTTCACCCATTACCATGTTGGCCTACATCCCATCTTGGATAATTTCTTACTTGGATAATTATAATAGCCTCCTAACAGGTACCCTATTTATATCCTAACCTCTCCAGGGTCTGTTTGCCATCAGTAGTCACAGTGATTCTGTTAAGATGCAAGTCAACTGTCATTTCTCTGCCCCAAATCCTCAACTAGCTTTCTATTGCACTAAAAGTAAAATCCACATTTCTTTCCACAGCCCTACATGATATGCCACCCTGCTGCTACCTCTTTGACTTTATTCCCCAAACTCTTCCCCTTATTTGCTCTGAGCCAGTTACAATGGCCTGATGGAGCTCATGACAGTCATTAGGCATGCTGATCCTCAAGGCCTTCACACCTGATGCTCCCTGTGTGTGGAATATTCCTCTCCCATATATCCACATGGCCCTCTCCCTCACTTTGTTCTGGTTGGCAGTGTGCCTTCCCTGACCACCCCTTTTAAGCAACCTTGCTCTATAATTCTCTAGCCTTCCTTATCTTGTTTTCATTTTGTAACATAAACACTGCCCAGTATATTGGATACTGGGTATGTATGGATTTATTACCTGTCTTCTCCAACCAGATGTGAGTTCTTATAGGTTAGAACTTGGCCTACTTAGATCACTGTCACATCTCAAGTGTCTATCACAACACCTGACACACAGCTTCACTTCAAACCCACCTGCATCCCAGCCTCAGCCTCACTCTGCCTTCTAGGTATTCCTGAGAGGGCCAAGGGAGGCTCCATCCCTTCCCACTGTGCTCCTTATTTCTGTTTGCAAAAGGCTGTGGTGAGGGGCCAGAGAAGCCCCTTGGACTATACAGTACTAGGAATGATGGGCCAGAAAGAAAATCACTGGCAGGAAATGTGCTCAGCTGTTGTGAGCCCTGCAAGACTGGTGTATATCATTCTTGGTGTAGTAAAGAAAAGAGCAGGTTGTAAGACAGATGGATGAATTAGCCTAGGCTCTGGGCCTTCTCTTCTCCCTAACTGTCTTGGGCAATTGGCCTAGGGGTCCCCTTTCTCTCCCTCCCTGGGACCATCCTCTCCCCATCCACACATTCTTCTTTAAGTTTAAGCTCAGACTCTCATGAAACTTGTTCTCCTTAGAGAATTGTGTTGGTCCTGTGTCATCCCTCTGCAGACTAGAGGGTGAGGTAACCTAGCTTCAGGAGGGCACTTGGCCCATTGCTCTCCCAGCCTATTCACAGAAACGTATATACAGGACCCCAAAGGAGGCTCCAAAGAGCAAGCAGGGCATTGAGGAGCCGAGAGCAAACAATTAACACTAGGAAGAAAACGCCCTACCCACACCCCAGTATACACGGTGTCTTGGTCTGAACCTAATTAAGATCCCTCGCACTGCATTTTTAAAAAAATTAATTGAAATATAATTTATATAAAACACTGTTTAAGTTAAAAATGTATAACCTGATGAACTGAAACATATATATATATACATATATATATATTATGATTACCATCTTAGCTTTATTTAACACCTCTATCACACCACAGAATTATAATTTCTTTTTTTGTGGGAAAACACATTTAAGATCTAGTTTTTTGGCAATTTTGAAATATATAATATGGTATTGTTGACTATAATCACTATGCTGTGGATTAGAGCTCCAGAATTTATTCACTTTCTAGTTGCAAGTTTGCACTCTTTAACAACATCTTCCCAGTCCCCCACTCCCCACTGGGCCCCTGGTAACTACCATTCTACTTTGCTTCTACAAGTTCAGCTTTTTCAGATTCCACATGTAAGTAATATCATACAGCATTTGTCTTTGTCTGACTTATCTCATTAAGCATAATGCCCTCCAGGTCCACCCATGTTGTCACAAATGGCAGGATTTCCTTCTATGTAATGGCTGAAAATGTTCAACTGAATATACCACATCTTTTTTACCCCTTCATCCATTGACTTGACACTGTTGTTTCCATATCTTGGGTATTGTGAATAACGCTGCAATAAATATGGTTACACAGATATCTTTTTTGATAAACTTTTCTCATTTCCTTTGGATACACACCCAGAAGTGGGATCACCGGATCATAAAATCAATACACAAAAATCAGTTTTGTTTGTATTTACTAACAATGAAATAAATGAAAAAGAAATAAAGAAAACTATCCCATTCAAAAACTACAGGATACTTAGGAATAAGTTTAACTAAGGAAATGAAGGATCTGTATAATGGAAACTACACAACTTTGATGAAGAAAATGGAAGAGGTCACTCACAAAAGTGGAAAGATATCCCATGTTCATGGACTGGAAGAACTAATAGTGTTAATGTATCCATATTACCCAAAGCCATCTATAGATCCATGCAATTCCTACCAAAATTCCAATAGTGTTTTTCACAGAAATAGGAAAAATAGGAAAAAAAAATAATGGTATGAAACCACTAAGGCCCTGAATAGACATTTCCTGATTTCAAACTATACTATAAAGCTAAATAATACTAAAGACATTATGGTACTGGCATAAAAACAGACACATAGAACAATGGAACAAAGTAGAAAGCCCAGAAATAAGCCACTGCATGTAACGTCAACTGTTGTTTGACAGAGAAGCCAAGAACACTTGAAGGGGAAAGGGTACACTCTTCAGTAAATGGTGCTAGGAAAACTACATGTAGAAAAATGAAATTGGACTCCTGTCTTATACTACTTACAAAAATCCAGTCCAAATGCATTAAAGACTTAAATATAAAACCTGATACCATAAAATTTCTAAAAGAGAACATAGGGGGAACGTTCCTTGACGTTGGTCTTGGAAATGAGTTTATAAATACGACACCAAAACAAAGGAAACAAGAGCAAAAATCAACAAGCAGGACTACATCAAACAAAAAAAGCTCCTGCACAATAAAAGAAATGATCAACAAAATGAAAAGGCAACCTACAGAATAGGAGAAAATATTTGCAAATAATATATCACATAAGGGGTTATTATCCAAAATACTTTATAAAAAAACACCTAAAGAATGCAAAACAACTCATTAACAAAAACTAATCCAATTAAAAAATGGACAGAAGACATAGATATTTTTCCAAAGAAGACTTCTAAATGGTCAACTAGTACATGAAAAGAAGTTCAATATCACTCATCTTCAGGAAAATGCCTTACAGAGCATACACACAAAAACCTTAGTACTTGAGCCAGGGACATGCAGAGTCTGTGTGGGCCCTGAGTCCATGATCGGCAGATGGGGCCTTTCTCACAGGCTTGTCCCTACTTCCTGCAGGTTTGACCAGAGCTTACTTACCTAAAGCTGCCTAAAAGTACCATGTCTTCATTACTGGAGTCTCTCTGGGGTATGCCTGGCCCAGGCCTTTGGTCTCTAGCAGGGCCTTATGGCAGCAGCAATAGTTCCATTGCTTGAGGCTGGGGGCCTCAGGTCCCCTGCAGACTCCCACCTTGAGGCCTCCACCCCACGTCTTGGCCAAATTAGCCAATTCAGTCAAGGCTGGCTTGTCCTCTGTCCTTTTTTTATCTAACTGGGATCCTTGCCTCACCTACTATCATCTATCCTCAGACACTTTGGGAACCCTTTCTCAAGAGGCAGGTCACCTGTGGTCAGTGTGTGCCACAGTAAGACCAGCAGAGGTAGAAGAAAGCTTGGGAACTGTCCTAGCTGCTCACCCTAAGCAGATCTCATGCTCTCTTGACACATTTCACTTTGTGGGTTTCTCTTTCCTGTCTGGTCACAATAGGTGGTAACTTACATGCCTTTCCTATTCAGGACCAGTTATAGATGGTGGCTGAGACAAGGCTGAGATCTAGATCTATTCCCCTTGGTATTTTTCCAACTCCTGAATATACTGTATGAGATGCATTTCAATAAAAGTATGGCTTAGTGAATTTGAAGGGCTACACTGAAAATATCAGTAATGATCAAGAGATCAAAAGGTCAGTAAAGAGATATGAAAAATGGAAACCACAAAGGGACTTGATATACTTTTCAACATTGCATGAAGTTGTCAAAAAGTGTCTAGTCTTCAGATGCCTGGGTGGCTCAGTTGGTTAAGCAATTCAACTCTTGAATGCTTAATCAGCTCTTGATTTCAGCCTAGTTCATGATCTCAGGGTCATGAGACTGAGCCTTATGTCAGGCTCCATGCTAGGCATGGAGCCTGCTTGGGATTCTCTCTCTCTCCCTCTACTTACCCAGTTCCCAACACCACTCTCACGGACACTCTCTCTCTCAAAAAAATAAAAAATAAAAAATAAAAAGTGTCTAGTCTCTACAAATGATTGAATAATAAAAATGAGTTTAGTTAGAACTGAAGACATTTTGGTGAAATTGTACTATCTACATATCTAAAGTATATCTACAGAGTTCACTGTTAATATTATTAAGATCTGAGTCATGATATGACTTCAGTGACATTAGGCATCCACCAATCACACAGGAAGGAGTTAATAAATGGGTCAGGCTTTGAAACTTACTAAAAAGCAAGCAGTGAGACTATACGATGAGGCTATCACAGCTGAATGAATTAAGGGTAGACTAAATAGTATATGGAGGTTAGAGGAAGATCTCTCTCTCTATTCCAAGTAAGAGATTAGTTTTCAAGTTCTTCTGTACATAATGGATCATTCTTCATCCAGGCATGGCTTTCCATCTAGAGACTATGGATTCCACATCTTTTCACTTCCATATACAATAGCCATATGGCTATATTCAGGTCAATAGGATGCTAGCAAAAGTTATGCATACATCCTCCAGTTCAATTTTCTTAAAGTGAAGCCACTTGTCCTCATCTCTCTTTCACTTTTCAATGGAAGAAAACATGGATGAGGAGGCAACTGCTTCCAACTTCAACTGTATGGATAAGAATACTCAAGTGAAACAGTGATATGGGCTGATGTGTGTCTCCCCCAAATTCATATGTTGAAGTCCTAACCATCAGTACCTCAGAACGTCACTATATTGGTAATTAAGATGATGCCATTAGGGTGGACCCTAATCCAATATGACTAGTGTCCTTGTAAGAAGAGGAAAATTGGACATAGACAGGTACGGAGGAAAGCTAACGTGAAGACAGAGAGAAGCTGGCCATCTACAAGTCAAGGAGAGAGGCTGCAGAAGAAATAACCCTGGTGATACTTTGACCTCTGACTTCTAGCCTCCAGATGTGTGAAAAATAAATTTCTGTTGTTTAAACCACACAGTGTTTAGTACTTAGTTATGGCAGTTTTATCAAACTAATACCAACTGTAAGATGGATGAAAGCAGTATCCCTGAACGAAGAAGAGCTGTCTAACTCCAGACTTCAGTAGGTGACAGCTAAACTCCCTTGTTGGAGTTCATGTATTTTGGTGTCCCTTTCTTACAGCAGCATAACCTATACTCTAGTATAATATTTAGAGGGGGAAAAATAGAAACAACACTTAATAAAAGAGACAGAATGAGGCAAACTCTGAAAAATTCACTAAACATAACCATGAATCAGGGCTCCAGCATGGAAAACAGTTGCTAAAAATCTACGGGCCTAAGTCATATATTCCTCAAGATATGGAAAATATGCATACATGAACCGTTTGGAAGCAAGTACAGTTAAAAAATAATGGGTTGCATTAGAGTAGACATTCTTTTCCAAATAATGTGGCTTATCCATTTTTATAATTTAAATCTGTTTCATCAACACTGTAGTGTACCTAAGACTTATCTCTGTATTTCTATGTATTTCTATAACTTTAAGTCAGCAAAGAGACACTCTTAGACATTAGCCTCACCTATTCAGACTTTGAGAAAAGAGCCTACACATTATTCCTGCCTCTTTCTTTTCAGCAGTTCTTCCCAGCCTTTTTTTAAATTCCCTGTCTTGGGACAGACCAATGAGTGGAGAGGTGTGGTCAGGAGTAGAAGGCAGGGAGGAAAGATGGAAGGAGAAAAGGAGCAGACATTCTAGTTCCTTTCATTCCACTGCAATCCCTGAAGAACTCATCATAAAACTGAAGTAAAGCTATTAAAAGCTTCAAAAGATTATAGAAACATCTGTGTGGTAGCTAGGAGGTGCAAATGAGGCCTGAGAATTGGCCAATGCAAACGAGGTTAGCTGAATTAACAGCACGGGAAGTCATTAATTAGATTGTTCAGCTCGCCAAATCCATTCAGAGAATTGCTGTCATAAAAGCAGTATAATTATGAGCTAGTCCAGGACTGCAGACTGCTTTCCAGTCAGAAGAAGCAATTTGCAACTCATACCACATAATCTCTTGTTTCGACCTCATGAGGATATGTTCTTCTTTGTTAGAAATGCATGAAATTTCTTTCAAAGCTACTAATAGAAGATGACCAGGTTAGAGTAGATGAGTCCCATTGTTTTTATTTTTTTAAATCTGTAGAGCAGATCTAAATTTTTCAAGAGACATTATTTATTGTGTGATTGTTAGTAATGAGAAACAATTCTCAGACATAGAAAATAATTTTATCACAGATGCTTTTAATGCCTTAAATTAGAGGGAAGAGGTAGGTTCAGGTAACTGAAGGGGAGTGGGAAGTATTTGTCAGAGGTTGGAAGCAATGATGAGCTATCTTGAATTCTATAATTAAGGATCAATTCAAACCAAAATTGCATTTCAATTTAGTAATAACTTTAAGGCCCTATTAACTCAAGACACCCAGAGAGGAAAGGTGTTGTAGGGAGGGCCTGACTTGGATCTATATTGAGGAAAAACACCAGTGTGGATTCCCTGGGAGAGGTGTGACACAAACACAAGTGAATAATCATGTAGTAGAGGTGATTGTGGCATTGGATAGAAGTTTGAACTCAATGACTCATTGCCAACTAATTTCACTGGACAGGGAGTTAAATATGGGCAGTGCTCATTTTCCACAGTAGCAGAAAAGACCTTACAAACCCCTGTGCAAACTGAAACAGTATAAAGCCATTTTAATGATCGATGGAGGACATTACGTTTGTTCGACCTTTAGAAATTTTTGTCAAAACATTAAAAATCCTCTTTCTATGGTTTATAAATGTATAGGAATTGAAAATAGTACTAAAACATTTCTTTAGAGTGCCATAATATATTTAAAACATTAGAAACACTGAGAATTAAAGGGTTTTGTTTATTTGCAGAAACTTATCAAAAGTAGTTTGAACAGTGTTTTGTGTTCTTCTGGTCACATACGGTACAGTACTGGGTGAGCACCTTTCCTGCGTCTTGGTGAATTTGGATGCCTTTCCAAATTTGGACCAGCTTCCAACATTTTGTATTTGCCCTTTCAATGCCATGAAAGAGGGTTTTTAAACATGAAGTTTTATGCCAGTGTCACTTCCTCTTGGATATTGTCTTCCTTTTAGCAGCAACCACTTCCTCGTTTGCATCGATATGTTGGATTTCACTAAGTTCCTCTGGCTGCATAGCCAGAGTCTCAAATGGCAAGTGGGGGCACTCTCGACATCCCATTGTCAGGTATTTCAAATTCTATTTTCAGCATTATATGTTAATGTCAGGGTTTTTCTTTGCTTTCCATTTCTTTGCTCGCAATTCCCTCTTTCTTGATCTATCTTTGTAACATGTCACGTAGTTTATTAGTGAGAAACAAGGAGTCAATAGAATGACACACTTTGTTGTTTGAACTGAGTAACGGGTGTGCCACGACTGACCATGAATAGACTTGAAGTAAGTGATGTCATTGGCCACAGGTCACAGTGCACATTTGTTATTTGCATAATGATCTGTAGATTGAAGGGCTAGCAGAGAAGTTTGCACTCTCTGCAGCTACGGTTAATGTAGCAGGCTCACTGAAATTTGAGCCACATTGTTGCAGGACTGGTGTTATTTACCTAAATCACAGTAACTGGAATTGTGCATATCAGACCATGTAGAGAGGACTGACATATGTTGATATTGTTGTCTAGGCACTCTTAGAACTTGCTATTATACATATCCTGGGGGAAACATAAAAGAAATAATTTCACATCTCAAAAGGAAAGTATTAATCCAGTGAAATACAGGATAGTGAAGATAATGCAGGATAGAAATTCCAAGTGCCTGGCTATGAACCCACCGTGCCGCATCACATGTCATCTCAGGGAGGATGCCCAGGTTCTGTGTGCCTCTGTGAAATGAGGGATAATAATAATGCCATATAGGGCTATCATAAGGATTAAATGAATAATTCAGGTAAAAGTCTGAGGACAGTAAGCATCTCTCAAACACTGCTATTATTATAAAATGAAGAATTCCAAATGATCTGAGAAGAGGGTATCCCCATGTAAGAAAGCTTCTTCCACCTTCCCCACCCTCAATATAATTTTCTACTAGATATGCTTGCTTCCTTTCTAAGAATATTGGCAATTTTATGACTGAGGTGGCAGGGAATTGTTGGAGGAGCAGTGAAGGGAGGGACAATCATTTGTCTCCAGGCCATTTGAGTCCTGACCCCCATACCAGTCCACCAGTTCAAGAAGGGCTATTCAATTTTATTTTGAGCTCCAGAGAAGGAGAACAAAGCAAGAAGGAAGCAAAGAATGGAGCAGTGAAAAAATAAGAATGAGAAACCCTTGTACATGAAGGAAGATGTGGTCTAGAGCAAATTATATCTAAATTAAAAACCCTGACATTAACATCAAAAAGAAATATTTAGAGTGATTTGTGTCCCCTTTCGTCAAGAACTATAGTAAGGGATGAGGCAACCTTCATGTTGTGTCTAATATAAAATATCACCCATAAATGAGGAGCCTGATTCAAAACTGACACCAAAACATCTAATAACAAAGAAGATTACAAATAAGCATCCACATTTTCTTAGAAACAAAATAGATAAAATGCCTCCTGGTTTAACAAATCATTGAATTTGCAATTATTCACATATTCTTGCTATTTCCCAAGGGGGGTGAATAATGAAATTGTTATTTAAAAAATCGTTCCTGCCAAAGGCCATCCCGTTTTCCTTTATTAGACAGCTGAACATTTCTGCAAGGACAATTTATTTTAGCACTTGATTTTACCTGCATTCACATGTTTCTGTTGGCTGAAATGTTGGAGTGAAATGCTCACCGATACTCACAAAGTAGCCACACTTTGCCTATGGCAATTGGCAGCTAAGTGCTACCTATAAGTTCTGCAGCATAACCCAAGTTAAAGTTCCTCCCTCTCAGCCAAGGGATCATCCCTTACCTCAGGTTAAGTCCTGACGAACAACCTGAAGAGCAACATGTCAAAACCTATCATTTGCCTGCTCCTCTGGGTGGCTGAGTCATGGCCTCATTCACAAGGCCTTCTTTACCAGGTCTGGGTCTTCCCTAGGGTCCTGGGACTACGAACCAGGGGGTAGCAGGAGTAATATTATCAATCAGATGAGCATATCTTATTACTGGATCAGAAAAACCTGACCTTCCAAAAGTTTCTGCGTTTTCACATGGTCACCTGGTTGCAATCAGCTAAATGTCCAAGATGCACCAAGTGTTCGGGCTGGGAAGAGCCACTGCCAGGACGGCTGCCATTTAACTGCTAATACCACTGATGGCCAAGCAAAGCTGCAAAGTTACTGGGCTACAATGCTAGGTCTAAAACATACCTCTCTGTCTCCCAGTCCAATGCTCTTTCATTTATCTTATACCTTTCTGTCACTTCCTCTTTTTTAGAAAAAAAATTAATGTATGTTTAGATACACATAACTGCAATTCAACCTAATAGAGTCTACCAAGTACAGTGGTACACCATCTGAAGTACATCATCTATGTTTGACTATGCATGGGCACATACCCCAAAATGCTCACTTTTTAAAAAAATGTTTTTAGAATACCCCCATAAACAAAATACATTCTCAGCTACACATAAGAATGCATGGAAACGGTCTGAGACCAATGAACAATCATATGAGAGAAGGGTTTTTTTTTTTTAAGATTTTATTTATTTATTCATGAGAGACAGAGAGATAGAGGCAGGCAGAGACACAGGCAGAGGTCAGAAGCAGGCTCCATGCAGGGAGCCCAACATGGGACTTGATCCCAGGACTCCAGGATCACGCCCTGGGCCGAAGGCAGGCTCTAAACCACTGAGCCACTCAGGGATCCCAAGGTCAGGTTTTAAAATGAAATGTATCCTTACTCTTTCAGGTTGAGAAATTCAGATAGATTATTGATATCTGACATTACTGACTGAACATGACAAATGAAATAAAGAAATGAGGTCACTTCCTAAAGAGTTTATCACACACATATATGCAGACAGACACCCATGGTTGCTTAGAGAGCCACAGCTGCTATACTGGAAGCTCCATCACTGGCAGGGAACATATGAATAGAGCCTAGGTGGGCAGCAGTGTGCTGTTTGTACTTTGCTCTTATTTGCCCTTCTGTCCCCAAAATGTATTGCTACACATGTGTCCTCAGGTTTTTCTTTTCTGTTTCAGCACCAGGCTCAGATTGCCTACCCGATGTTCCCTGGAATATCACAAACATAGGGCCAATACCCTAGAACACTTGGATGCCTGCGTGTTTGGTTTCATTCAATACCATGCTAGGACTTGGATAAAACATCAGCTGATGATCAGATTCCAGGAGGAAATGTAAAATTTGGAATTATTTTTAAAATGGCATCATCTATTATTCCTTTCAGTTTTTCTATAAAGACATACCTATAACTGATAAAGTTCCTGACATGGTCCAGATTCAACACCCCCCCACCCCCCCCAAAAAAAAGTTCTTGACATGGCCTTGCTTTGTTTGGCCAGAAGATCAATCTAATAAAGATGATATTTCTTTTTTAAAAAAATATTTTATTTATTTATTTATTCATATATATATATGTATATATATATATATATACACACATATATATATATATATATAGAGAGAGAGAGAGAGAGAAAGGCAGAGACACAGGCAGAGGGAGAAGGAGGCTTTATGCAGGGAGCCTGAGGTGGGACTCGATCCCGGGTCTCCAGATCACACCCCGGGCTGCAGGCGGCGCTAAACCACTGCACCACCGGAACTGCCCTAGATGATATTTCTAATATGAACATATCTCCAATTACTTTACTAAATTCATATCTCATTGGACATCTAAGATTCATACATTATACTGAAAACCTGAATGCCTCTAAGTATCTGATCCTCTTCCACATCTTTAAAACACAGGTGAGAATGTTGACTTGAATTAACAAGGTAACTCTCTAGATCTGAAATATTGCTAGGATTAGCAAACACATCCCAAGATGCCTTCTGGCATTATTTTTTCAAATATTTATTTATTTATTCATGAAAGACATAGAGAGAGAGGCAGAGACATAGGCAGAGGGAGAAGCAGGCTCCATGCAGGGAGCCCCGCCTTCCGGCTTTAAGTGTGAATGGCTGAATACATAGCATGGATGGTAAAGTATAGAGACACACTCAAAAATCAAAATAACGCCTGGTAGAGAAGGTCAGCTGAATTCTTTCACTAAAAACCTGCACTATCAGGAATTTAATCCTAAAAGTAAATATTAATAGTGTAATTATACTTTCCTCCCAAGAAGTGAGAGGAAAAAAGAAGGAAGGAAGGAATAAAGGAAGGAAGTGGGGGAGGGAAGAAGAGAGGCAGGAAATATGTAAGTGATTAAACTCTTTTCCCTCAGAGGAAAGAGGTAGAATGATTGATAACTTAATAGTGCCTGCATCAAATACAAAGTTTCTCTCTCTACCATCAGAACATGCAAAGTAGAATCTTTCACTTTCTTCTTCACTCATCAAAAGAGATATAGTTTATTACCTTCAAAGTCCACATCTCCAACCAGTTTTGTCTTTCCTGTCACTGGGTCGTGGACATAGTTGATACCCACATCGATTACAGCAGCACCTTCTTTAACCATATCAGATGTAATCAACTTTGGAATACCTGAAAGCAAAACAGAGTTGTAAAACACTCTGGAAAATACTTCAACTTCATCCTTGAGCCTAACAATTTATACATCTAATGTTTTGTTGTCATGGTTTTAAAAACTGTATAAAAATACACTGTTTCTAGGAAGACACTAACTGCACTTGATCCTTTCTGATCAAGCAGAAGAACAAAGGCAGCACATGGGAGCTTCTGTGCATCAAATCCTACCTGGATTTACCCTTTCACCTCAGAGATTTCTCCAGATGAGTTCCCACTGGAGTAGCATCCTTTTGTATTTCATGCACTGTAAACAGCACAGGGACATTATAGACATGAATAACAGGCTTCTGGAAAATTATTTGGAAATTGGAGGTTAGAGAGAAGGAAGGGTAGAGTGGAGTGTAGGGGAGGAAGCAAAAGAAAAAAGATGAAGCAATAATAATTCGAATACTCAGGGTTGTGGTAAATGATAAAGTGTTGTACACATAGTGGTATCAACTCTAAATATGAAGTATTATCTTGGGCTTTCTTATTTTTTCTTGGTTTCTTTGATTCATTATGTTTTTATATGACTTGGAAAGGTATAAGACATTGTAAGCTCTACTCACTATTTCCTCATTGCAGTTTGAAAGATAGCTCTACAGGGAGCCTGGGTGGCTCAGCGGTTTAGCGCCACCTTCAGCCCAGGGCCAGATCCTGGAGACCCACCATCGAGTCCCACGTTGGGTTCCCTGCATGGAGCCTGCTTCTCCCTCTGCCTGTGTCTCTGCCTCTCTGTCTGTCTCTCATGAATAAATAAGTAAAATCTTAAAAAAAAAAAAAAAGAAATATAGCTCTACAGGGATCTTATATTACCATTCATTTTCTATTACTATTTTCAAACTTTATTTCAAGTACAACATTACAAGCTAACAATGGGTTGATGTTTCAATTATTTTTGTTAATAATTAAGATATCATCCCCAAACTTAGTGTCTTAAACAACACTTCGTTATTACATTTCATAGTTCTGTGGGTTGACTGAGCTCAGTTGGATGGATCTTCCTTGGGGTCTTTCATCTACTTGGAATCCGACAGTGGCTGAGGCTGGAGTTATCCTAAGATGTGACTGGGCTGACTATCCAAGACGGCTCACTCACATGCCTGCAGTTGCCGCACATGCTTGGAGCTCAGCTGGGACTATCAACTGGAGTAAGTAGGTGTGGCCTCTCCTGTGGCTTGGGCTTCCTGGCAGCTGACTTCCAAGAAAGAGTGCTCCAAGAAACACGGAGCAGAAGTTGCCAGTCACTTAAGGCTGGAACCTGGAAGCTCTGTTATACCACCTCTGTTATATTTTATCAGCTAAGTAGTGGCAGAGATTTCACTTTTCAGTGAGAGGAAAATCAAAGATTGTGGCCATCTTTACCACTACCGTGTCTAGGAGGTGACTTACTCATTTTCACATTCTGCATCCCTTGCAAGAAAAGGACACATGTTGTGTCGTCAGAAGCTTTCTTCTACATTTAAACTATCCATTTAAGCATTCCGGATGGCTTAAATGTCACCTTGTTGTCATAAGAGTTTTAGTACAAGAATTTAAAGGCTATAAAGAAATGGTCAGTACTAAAGTAGATGTAGCTATTTGATAGGTTCCTCAACCACATAATAATATAACCAATGAGGCATTGATGTTTGAAATGTTTTTTCTCTAGCTTTCCTATACTAGCCCATAGAACTTTTTCCTTTTAAATCAGTTCTAGTATATATATTGAGTATTTTTCTAAAGATAGTCAGAAATCCTGTTTCTTTTTGGCATCCAACAGAAAAAGAAAACATAGCCTTTTGGCTCTCTGAGCAGCGCCATGGCAGTTGGCAAGAATAAGCACCTTATGGAAGGCAGTGAAAAGGGAGCCAAGAAGTAAATGGTTGATCCATTTTCGAAGAAAGATTGGTATGATATAAAAGCACCAGCTACGTTCAATACAATAAATTTTGGAAAAACATTAGTTATTCAAAGAGCCAAAACAGGATCTGATGGCCTCAAGGGCAGTGTTTTCAAAGTGAGCTTTGCTGATCTGTTGAACAATGAAATTGCGTTTAGAAAATTCAAGCTAATTACTGAGGATGTTCAGGGCAGAAACTGCCTAATTTCCATGGTGTGGATCATTTCATTACCCATGACAATATGTGCTCCATGGTCAAAAAGTGGCAGACTCATGTTGATGTTAAGACTACTCATGATTATTTGCTTTGTCTGTTCTGTGTTGGTTTTATAAAAAACACAATGATCAGATTCAGAAGACCTGCTATGTTCAGCACCAAGAGGTGGCCAAACTCAGAAAAAGATGGTGCAAAATCATGACCTAAGAGATGCAGGCAAATGACCTGAAAGAAATGGCCAAAAAATTGATTCCAGATAGCGTCAGAAAAGATACAGAAATACCTTGTCAGTCTACTTATTCACTCCAAGATGTCTTTCTTTGTCAGAAAAGTAAAAATGCTGAAGAAGCCCAAGTTTGAAATAGGAAAGCTCATGGAGCTTCATGATGATGGCAGTAGTTCTGCTACTGGGGATGAGATAGGTGCTATAGTTGAATGAGCTGATAGATAGGAGTCACCAGTCCAAGAATCTCTTTAAAACTCAGACTTTTAATGGTGACAAATAAAAAATCTTATTTGTGATGCTTAATTTCTAATCATTCTTTTTAAATAATCTAAGCTTAGTGAATTAGATGTTCTGAACTAATGGTGAAATGAACTTTTCTGAACTGCTGTATGGATTTTATCCATTGCTCTTAGGTACTAAAGAGCTCTGAAAGATTAGTGATCTTTTTTTAAGCCATAGTGATCTGGATGGAAGTTTTATAAATGGTTAATAAAAGGAAAACTTTTCTTTAAAAAAAAAAAAAAGGAAACATACATTGATTATAATTTCAGGAACTCCTTTTAAGATGAAAATGTTGATGAAATAGTTATTAAAATTCAGCTACTATGCTTCTGAGAAAGATCCAAATTTCCCTCCCAATTGTAGTTGTTCATTACATTTTCTCAGTGAATATCAGACTGGCAATAATAAATGCACAATTTACAAAATGGAGGGAAATGTGTGTTTGATTTTAATTCTCAGGAAGATTACAAAATGGAAAAACCTTAAAGACTCTTTTTTTTTTTTAAATTTTTAAATTTATTTATGATAGTCACAGAGAGACAGAGAGAGAGGCAGAGACATAGGCAGAGGGAGAAACAGGCTCCATGCACCGGGAGCCTGATGTGGGATTCGATCCCAGGTCTCCAGGATCGCGCCCTGGGCCAAAGGCAAGTGCCAAACCACTGCGCCACCCAGGGATCCCGGAAAAACCTTAAATACATGTTTATTTTTTTTTTCCGAGGATGACATCACATATACCCATTGTAGAAAATCTAGAAAATATGTAGGTTTAAGATGAAAAAAAAAAATCACTATAATCATGCCATTCAAAGACAGTAAGTATATATTTTTTTAAAGATTTTATTTATTTATTCATGAGAAACAGAGAGACAGAGAAGTAGAGACACAGGCAGAGGGAGAAGCAGACTCCCTGCAGGGAGCCCGACGTGGGACTCCAACCCAGGTCTCCAGGATCATGCCCTGGGCCGAAGGTGGCGCTAAACCACTGAGCTACCCAGGCTTCCCAGTAAGCATATTTTTATTGTGTTTCTAGGATTTCAAAATATTTATATGTCATATATAAAATACCTATAACTTTGCTAATATTGCGTTTGTGTACCCTACCATTTTGTCATTAAAATTAAATTGTGAGCATTTTCCCATTTTATCAATTATTTGACATTTAAAACCCACATGAAATAATTTATTATATGAATTACCATAAGTTACATAGTTCTGAACTTTTTAATATTTTGCTATTATAATTAAATGCAGTGATCATCATTTCTGTTCAGAAAACTACAGATGATTTTTTAAAAGATTTTATTTATTTATTCATGAGAGACACACAAAGAGAGAGGCAGAGACACAGGCAGAGGGAGAAGCAGGCTCCATGCAGGGAGCCCGACGTGGGACTTGATCCCGGGACTCCAGGATCACGCCCTGGGCCAAAGGCAGGCGCTAAACCGCTGAGCCACCTGCGCTGCCCTGATTTCTTTCTTTCTTTTTTTTAATGCATCCCTGATTTCTTAATTACAGCATCAAATTTGACAAAATTTTTCACTAAACCCTTATTAACTTGGTGGAAAGCCATGGGTTGCACAAAAGCTACTATTGTTATAGTCATGGATAGTTAAATAACGTTTTCCACAAAATGGTGATCAATGCATCTGTAAAAAGGTCTATTGAGGTCTTCCATGAAAAGTATTTGTTGATGCCATTTTAAAATTTTTTTATGGGGATCCCTGGGTGGCGCAGCGGTTTGACACCTGCCTTTGGCCTAGGGCGCGATCCTGGAGACCCGGGATCGAATGCCACGTCGGGCTCCCGGTGCATGGAACCTGCTTCTCCCTCTGCCTGTGTCTCTGCCTCTCTCTCTCTCTCTCTCTGTGTGACTACCATAAAAAAAAAAAAAAAAAGGATAAAAAAATGCTCCACAAAGAAAGTATATACTGCCCTTATTCCTCACTAGGGATATTCACAATCACATAAAGAAGGAATTAATCTGGGAAGGTTATAATGCCTTCCATTTCTACGATATTTTAAAAAAAGATTTTATTTATTTATCTGAGACAGAGTGCCAGAGAGAGAGCACGAGCAAAAGAGAGGGGCAGAGGTAGACTCAGACTCCTCACTAAGCAGGAAGCCCAATGCAGGGCTCAATCCCAGGACCCTGGGATCATGACCTGAGCTAAAGGCAGATACTTAACTAACTGAGCCAACCAGGCACTCCCATTTCTAGGATTTATTTTTATTTTATTTTATTTTATTTATTTTATTTTATTTTATTATTTTTTAAAATATTTTATTTATTCATGAAAGACACAGAGAGAGAGGCAGAGAGAGAAGCAGGCTCCGTGCAGGGAGCCCGATGTGGGACTCCAGGACCACGGAGTTCATTAATTATATTTTTAAAGGCACTGAAAAGAGATTTCTTAGACATGATATATTTAGCTCCCCAAGTATACAAATGCAATATATTTAAATTCTTATCACTTGAGTTACAGTGGTATAGAATTAAAAACTATTTAAATATTTGGTAAAAGGGACTCCTGGGTAGCTCAGCGGCTTAGTGCCTGCCTTTGGCTCAGGGCGCGATCCTGGAGACCCGGGATTGAGTCCCACATCAGGCCCCTTGCATGGAGCCTGCTTCTCCCTCTGCCTATGTCTCTGCCTCTCTCTCTCTGTCTCTCATGAATAAATAAATAAAATCTTAAAAATAAATAAATAAATAAATATTTGGTGAATATTTAACACCAATAGGTTTTAAATGCTATTAGTGTTGTTTTCTGTTTTTTGGGGTTTTTTTTTTTACATTTTGTTAAAGTTGCAAATGAACTTTTCTTAAAGTTCAAATAACTATTTCCTATGAGCTTTATTTTTATTGATTGATTTATTAATTTATTTTTGCTGTGATCATTCCATGGAAACCTATCCTTAATTCTTACATAATTTGAAGACTCAAGCATTGTAGGTGAGAACCGAAACTATCCACACCCACATAGCTTACTGTATACATTAATACGACTTTATTATTCCACTATCTTCATCAAGATGACTTTATTATTCCAGGAAACTCTTGCTCTGAAGGACAGAAGTTGCAAATAATTTCACTGTCTTGAGAAGTTATTTAAAAACTCATTTTAATTAACATCCAATTGTTTGACTTTTCAGTAGATAGTATCAAATGACTATTTGTTCTCCAAGACTCTCGAAAATCCTTGCTTCAAAATCCTCTCCTTGTTTACCCACCAATCCTAGCCTTTTATATTATGATCCTTACCTAATTCTAAGCAAGCCTCCACATTAAAAGATTTGCCTTAAAACAAATTTCAACATCTAAGAATCCCAAATTTGCTTCTATACCCCAAGACACTACTAAGGCAAACTGGCTTTTGGGGGCTGAGGGGGCATCCCTGATTTGTGGAATTTTATGATTTCTGTGGTATAAATACTGTTCTATGGCAAATGACATCAACTGAACATAGAAAGAGATGCTCAGAATCAACCTTCACAGGCTGGATGATTTTAGGAAGCTCCAGGACAGCACTCTTCCTAGAAGACTGCTAAGACAGTGTTTTCCCATGCTTCTATAACCATAAGCTCAGATTGTTTTATTAATGGATTGTTTGGGTATTTAGGGAGAGCCAGTACTCAACAATATTGGGGACCCATGAAGATCTCATCAATAATCACTCTTGGCCATGACTCAAGATCTCAACTCAGAAACCATGGGTGCCTCTGTGGCCCCTAGAGCCTCTTGCTGAGCTATTGGTCTCTCTGACTGGAATGATGAGGTCAGTCTTGTTTTGAGTCTGAACTTTGGTTTCTTTTATTAAAGCTCCCCAAATGCTGAATTTATTTTGTCTTCTATGAATAAGGAACCCTCTTTAGGAATCTTTGATTACCTGATCATTTAAAAATCTTTTATCCTTAGCAGAGATCAGTCATTACTTAGAATGAAATTTGTCTATGTCCCTGTCATTTTTGTTGTGTATCTATATAGGAGAAGTTCACAGGGAGGATATGTGAGTAACCTGGATAAATCCATTCTTCAAACTGGCCCTAGGAATTGAGAAATTCAGAGAGTATCTTCTGAACTTTAGAAAATTCTGTGGAAAAACTATGCCTCAGGTCACTAAGTAAAATTTTATGAGAACTTTCTTCATAAAACAAGAGCCTTGTTTTGTCTGTGAAATCTCCCCAAACCTTTCTGTCTGGGGAGAGCCACAAATTGGTCAGGTTTGTAGCTGGAGACAGGCCAGCCATTAGACAAGGGGGCGGAGGGGGTGGCGTGAGGCACAAGGTATACAAGCAGCACTTTCAACTCACCAGTCCCAGACTCTCCTGGATTTGCCTCAGTACCAACACTCTTATTCCCTCTGATATAGACTCCTGCTTCTTACATATGTTTATACCAATTCCCAAATTCTTATGATTACCTTTCTAGATGGCATTATTCCACCAAGAATAATTTAGAATTATAATAGCCATCTTGAAGAACTTTTGAGGTGAACAAGTGTTTGTTGGAGACTTATGTTACAGCGTAAAGGAACAGAATTCCACACATCAGTGGTCTGTGTTTTTTACTGTTTTTGAGGAATTTTCCAAAGGTATTCAGAATCCAAAACTGTTCCCTTAAAAGATGTCTTGGCCACGGCAAACAAAAGATAAAAACCTAAAATTGTGTCTCTTCTAGATTCCTCCAAATCTCAGTACAATCCTAGCCTTCATCCTATTATTCTTCAGCTATTTCTGCCATTTTCTTCTGACTTGTTCCTTTCTCTCCTGGCTGGCCAGAAACCTCCAGAGTGCAAGGAAAACTGCTTTGGTTTTAAGATCCAGTCTTATTCTGAGCTGAAAGCCAGTGTTAAAGATTTTCCAAAATCTAGAAAGGTTTATTTTCCAAAATAAGCTCAAGTTAGAGTAAAACTAATAGAGAACTGATTCTTAAAACATTCATCCTCCTAGTTAAAAACCCCAGTGGGTAAGGATGTATTTTCACTCAGAATTTTAGAGCCATAAATGGAATATCAATTCCCTGTTTCCTATAGTAGCAAACTCAAATTCTATTGTCTTTGAACTTCCTGAGGCAATATATTGTGGTTTTAGATTTGTATTTTGTTTTCTTTAGTGTCCCTTTAGATCATAATAATCAAAACTTATTTGCCTTCTTCTGAAAATATCAACACTGTACCTAGCTGGGCCTGCTATGCCTGGAGTTTACTAAGGCACTTCACACCACACTTCTCACAAGTCCTCAGCCAGGGCCTAAAGAATTCCTGGAATTCTACTCTTTCATTCAGATGAGGACTCAGGACAGATAATCCATTTCAGAAGATATGAATCAGAAGTGGAATCTGAAGTTTCTAACAGTTCAAAGTACTTTTATATTAAGCTGGTCCATCAGCGAATATATTCCAGAAGTACATACAACAGAAGAAACATTACTTATGTATAATAAAGTAGGTATTAGATCTTACAGAAGCATTTGCTGTTATGAACTCCCATCTTGATATTTAATAGTTTTCAAAACTCTCAATTGTCTAAATTCCTGATAAAACATTTCAATTCTATATACTGGGATATTCAGTAATATATGAAATTTAATTGCTACATACTTATGATATCATCATTAAAAAATTCTAGCTTACAAATATAATTACACAGTAAAGCCCAAGGCCAGTTTATAGAGGAAGACTTATGTTTTTTTCCCCAAGCTAATTAATCCATCTATGAATTTATTTCTGAGAGAAAAAAAAGACCTATTATTAATACAGATTTTCAGAAATAATTGGGATAATTATTTTATGGTGAACTATTCTCATTAGAAAATTTAGTAAGCAGATTTCTGATTTATCTAGGATTTCTCTATTGTAGGTGAAAATCTCTTTCATTGATAAGTAGACTAACCCATGGGTGAGCTACACTGAATCATGCTACTTCAAAAGTTATGACTTTCTTATTAGATGACTACAAATCTGTTATTGGGTGATTCCTTATATGACAAATATGAAATAAATCACCAGTGTTTTCTTAGTAAAATATAATGAATAAACATAACACCTTAAAAACAATGCCAATAAGGGGCACCTAGATGCCTCAGTCAGTTAAGCATCTGACTCCAGTTCAGGTCATGATCTCAGGGCGTCTTGCTCTGTGAGGCATCTGCATGTACTTCTGCCCCTCCCCCCACTTGTACTCTTGCGCTTTCTCAAATAACTAAATAAAATCTTTAAAAGGGGGGCACCTCGGTGGCTCAATGGTTGAGTGTTCACCTTTGGCTCAGGTTGTGATCCCAGGGTCCTGGGGGATCCCTGTGGGGAGACTGCTTCTCCCTCTGCCTATGTCTCTGCCTCTCTCTCTGTGTTGCTCATGAATAGATAAAATCTTTAAAAAATCTTTAAAAAAAAACCAACAACACCAATACCTAAAGCACACACAGAGCACAATAGTATAGCCTAGGTGCTAAGTTTACCCTGATATGAAGGTGTGACCATTATCCCTTGAGCAAGTTTGAGGCTATATCCTTACTCCTATTAATTAGAATTCAAACTGAATATTTTCAGATGCCTATTTGACAAACTCAGAATTGAGTTCACATGAACTAAAAAAAAATCCCTTCCTTATGAATCCTCCTATCGTGGTCATCTTTAAGTCCTTATGAAACGGCTCAGTCAAGGCATCCTGATAAAAGGAAGCACCATATTTACACATCAATTTAATTAGTAGAGTTCAAAGGGCTGTGCAAACATTATCTAATTAAACTTCACAACAATTCAGTGAAGCAAGAGAAGGTTTACCCATTATCCTCATTCACAGAAGAGAGATTTTGAGGTGCTGAGAGGCTAAATGATTTCTTAGTTTCACAATGATGAGTCAGAGGTGAGGCTGGGAACAAAACCAGAACTCTTGTTCAGATATAAAAGTAACACCATGGAAATGCTTATTCAGGTGGATCACTCCTGCCGATGGAAGTTGTCCTACTACATAAATAACAAGAGTAATTGCAGTGGAATTTGTATGAATGTATACGTTTCTTTCTAGATTAGAAAAGCTTTCTTCAGCATTATTTGCTTTGAGAGTCATATGATGGCTAACTGTATCCTAGCTAAATAGAACCTACAATACTAGTAAGAGTACTTCAGTGTCTTCCTCCCAAAGCCCCCCTGTAATTTCTAGGAACCTTCAAAAAGTTATTTATAAACTAGTGAGTCAGTGGCAATGACTACAGAGCATATTTTCTTTTTCTCTGGCTTCTTTGGTTCCTATCGGGTATTTATTTGGCTGTGATGCGTATCATTAGAATATATTGTCCATACCAAGGACAATCTCTGGATATCTAACAAAGCCTCTAATCCTTGGGGTGCCAGAACAATGCCAGGTTTCTCACAGAACTGAGGGCTAGCAGGATCCTGCTCTTTGCCATATTTGATCATTTAGGAGTATGGAATCCCTTTGTTCTCAGAAATTTACAGGATCACTCTTGAGTAGTTCCCTCAGCTTCTGCCTTGAATCTTTTCTCTCCAAAATCCAGTGAACTTGTAGAAGCTGGATGCACACTTCTCTTTTTTTCCTCTCATCAACCAAACCTTGTTCCCTTCAAATAGACATTGGTGCATCTGGGGCATGAGTAGAGGTTGAAGGTCAGTGGGGGTAATGGGCAGGGGGCTATATTACTAACCACTATGCTATATACACAGAGTATTAAAGCCAAATGGAATGGATTTCAAACATTTTTAACCCCTTTCTTTAAGGGAAAAATGTTTACCAAGCTCAATATGTAACATTATCAAAGCAAGGAGAAATGTACTAGTTGCAAAGAGATGGGGTTGGGGGGTGGTGCTCTACAGCCAGCTAACAGCCCCTTAGGTTCCCCAGAGTCAAATTTGAAAACTAGGGAGTCCAATTCCTTTTCTTTCAGGATGTGGCTCCTAAAGGCCAGATAGTCTCAATAATGCATACAAAAGAGACCTGATATTCAGGAAACACAAATCATTTTTGGATAATCCCTGTAATTCCCTTTGTCTATAGTCCTAGACCTTCCCTTCTCCTGCCTTATTGTGGGCTGGTGTCAGCCTATTGGTAACCAATTTTGTGGCTGGACCAGCCCTTGTGGCTTTTATTATGACTGTAAGACATTGTCAGCAATAACCATCAGGAAACTTCAAGAAAAAGGAAAAGTTTATTATTTATATGACAGCACACCATGGGCACACAGTGAAGTCACCCATAAGGAGAGATATACAGGCCTGGGATTCTGCTTTCATTGTGGGTTAGGGTGGAAATTTAAAGCGCAGGAAGAGAAAACACAAAGCAGCCCAAGTGCTCAGTTATCAAAACCAACCAAGATCTCTGGCAGGGAGGGCCAGCCTGGCTCTTTATCTAGTAGCTGGAGAGGTGTTTACTGGAGATAGCCATCTTTGAAATGGATGCCTCTTTGAAGTGTATGCCTTGGCAATCAAAACTCTTAGGCCTAGCTTATTAGGCACTTGGTTTACAAAAAGCAGCCATCAGAGCTTAATGCCACACACCTCCTTGAAGCAGTCAAGCTGTGGCTGAGACCATCTGTGCTTACAGACTCAGAGAAGTGATACAGACAGGAAAGAGAAGAGAGAAGAAGGAATTCCTCTCTGGCTCTTGGATTTCAAAAGACTAACACTTAGGAAAGATAGAGGGACTCAAGCTAGAAAAAGGGCTAAATATAAAGTCAGGACAGTTGGAAGAGGTGGTGAGAGCTTAAGACTTGAGAGGTTCCCAGGGAGAGGTTGCCAGTCAATGTGCCTTGGGCTGTGTCTTGGAGAGTTGGCAAAAAATCCAGTATTGGTTTGGGATGTTCAAAAACAAAGGCATCTTTTCCTCATGGTCTGGGTGGAGGTTCAGAAGGTGTCATGGCTCCAAATAATTAAATGGATCTAAGAAGAGCCTAGGCAGATGCCTTAGACACTTAGTTAAGAGTTTACCACTGCAGGGATGCCTGGGTGGCTCAGTGGTTGAGTGTCTGCCTTTGGTTCAGGTTGTGATCCCAGCGTCCTGGGATTGAGTCCCGCATCAGGCTCCTCACAGGGAGCCTGCTTCTCCCTTTGCCTGTGTCTCTGCCTCTCTCTCTTTCTCTTTCTGTGTCTCTCATGAATAAATAAAGTCTTAAACAAACAAAAAAAAGAGTTTCCCGTTGCAGAGTGATAAGCCACTGGAAACACAAGGGCCAGTGCATGTGTAGACAGTTGGCTGAGGACCAGATGAGATGAAGGATAGTTCGTTGGAAGACAGTTAAGGAACATAATAGTGAGAACTAAGTGCCCCACCATGTCTGGGTCCTTACACAACCTCAGGGAAGCTAGAAGGAGAGTCCAAATAGATGAAGCTTGAGTTTTTTACTACTTCAAATGAACTTTTTAAAGATATTAATGAAAAAGTCAATAACAATTGGGAGGGGGTAGGCTAACAGATGTTTAAGGATACAGCGGTTGGTCTAGATAATTGGTCACCAAACAACTGAAATGTTTTTAGAATTAAACCAGGGCAGCCTGGGTGGCTCAGTGGTTTAGCGCTGCCTTCAGCCCAGGGCCAGATCCTGGAGACCTGGGATCAAGTCCCATGTCATGCTCCCTGCATGGAGCCTGCTTCTCCCTCTGCCTGTGTCTCTACCTCCCTCTCTCTCTCTCTCTCTCTCTGTGTCTCTCACGAATAAATAAATAAAATCTTAAAAAAAAAAAAAAGAATTAAACCAGATCTACAACTACCAGAATCTCAAGCATAGATAACTGTCTTTAATCTATCATGTTTAAAGTATGTTGGGAAGACAATTTAACAGTGCTTTGCTTCTTAAAAGAAAATAATGAAAAAAAAAAAGAAAAGAATGAAGCCTCCACATATGCGAATTAGATAAACTGCCTTTCTTCTTTATCTACCACATAAAACTAGGGATCTTGTCTAGATTTCTACTAGACAAGTACTGCTCTAGAAAGCTTGTTGCTAGACAAATGTTGATAAAGAAAATATTAAAGTTGGCAGGTTGTATATGTATCAAATTACTATTTTACTAATCTATATATTTAGGATTATCCATGACAAAAATACTAGTCATGGCAAAGTTTAAATGCTTGTCTAGCCTCCTCTGTTCCTTGGCCAACATCTAAGATTCAGGTTTAAATCTCAGGCTGTACAGTTAAAACCTGGGTAACCTTGAAGAAATGCCTATTTCAATTTCAGTCCCAGTTTCTTTACCTATATATCTAGAATAATAACAACTTCATAAAAATGGCTAGAGAAGTAAATGAAATGATGCATATAAAATGCCTAGCACATTGCCTGGCATCTAGAAATTACCCAATTCATGCTCAGGATATGCCAGAATCACTCACACGTTATTCTGGACAAAAAAAAAAAAAAGTGGAAGAAGAGAAAGTTATCGTACCTGCATGTGCTATATTATTACATGGTATTGATACTTAGGAGCTAGAAGCAAGGATGGTGATAAATAGGTTACACATTAGAAGCACAACATCACACCTTAGAAGCCTGGGACCACATCATCCTGACTTTGTGGCTTCCCAGGCCCCTCAACATCTTAGCCTTGTGGCTTCCAAGACCTCAGAGCAGAACCCGTGCTCTCCTCTCTCACCTCTGCCCGGAAGGAAATTCCTAAATGCAATTTGTATTGTGGTTTTATTCCCCCCCCCCCCACCAGGGGGGAAAGCTGCCATGACATTTCCAGTACAAACCTTGCAGCATCAAACACTCCCCTTCCCAACCTGTGGCAGGAGCCTGTTAGATGACTGGAAGCAGCTTCCATTAGAGACTACACTGTCTGTGACCCAAGGCCCTGCCCACATAAAAGGAAAGGACCCCTGTGGCCTCGGGTGGTTGCCAAGTCTGGGTCTGCCCATCCTCCCATTGAGAGTGTACTGTCCTTATAAACTGCTTTGTGTTTGCTACTCTGCTTCCTGCTGTCTTTATGCAAGTGAAGATCCTCCTGTAAAAGCCTTCCCTCTGGAATCCAGGAACTGAAACTTCCATTCACACAATACAGTCTCTCCCACTGATGACAGTATTTTTTAAACTGTGGTCTGTGACCCATTAATGAGTCCTGAAACAATTCAGTACCCATCAGCATTTTTTTTTTAAGAAATAGCATAGCATGACATAGCATGGCATAAATCAAAGAGCAAGACACATAATAAAAAAATCCTTCATAAAAATTTGTTTTATGTTTATATATATAAGTATATATTAAGTCATGAAATGTATATACTGCATTAAAGGCCCTAATTCTTTATCCCTATTCCCCCTGTATTCAAACTCCTTAACACATGACTTTGCAGTCTCTTTATTTAAGAGATGGAGTCTATTTTCCATGCTTAGAATCTGAGCCTGGCTGTAGAAATCAATCAGTCCAACAGAATAAGGCAGAAATGACAATATGCTAGTTCAAAACCTCTCCCCAAAAGGTCTTGCATCTTTCCACTTGCCCTTTGGCAACCCCGCAATCACTATAAACTCACATCTGGGCCTGTGTGCTGGTCCCAGGTTAAGGAGACACGCAAGGAACAGTGACAGTGCATCACTCAACCCCAGAGCAGAGGAGAGACCCAGCAGACTCACAGACACATAAATAAGCCAGTCAACTTATAGAGACACAAATTAATCAATCTGAGGTCAGCTCAACCTAGCCCAGGAATCAATCTCCCAGCAAACCAGAGCTGTGAGTTATAATAATGACTGTTGTTTTGTGCCACAGAATTTTGGCATGACTTGTTCTACTACAACAGTATGAAGTAAGACAAACAAACAAATTGGTCATAAATAAAATACTTGAAAGATGCAAGTTAGAAATCGACATATATCCTACCAGTTATAATGGGCAGTGAATTTGTTTTCTAATAGATCCCTAATACCTCCACATATGATAACATGAAAGGTCTTTTATTACTCCTTCAGACCACTGTACATCAGAACTTCTCATTTATGATGTTATATAAAAATCACCTCCTTTTTGTTTCTGGAAATTTAAACAACACAGAGAAGTAACATAGAAAGATATATCAAAAACAAAGTAATAACACAGAAAGTAGGAAGAAAAAAAAAGAACCCCCCATAATGCCACCACTCAGATTTAACAAATATAAACACTTGGCATATTTACTTCAAGTGTTTTTTCTAAGTTTGCACTTTATTGTCCTTTAAAATATTAGAACTGTAGATATAGGTAAAGTATAACTCAAACTTAATCCTCATTCTTATCCCCTTGCTAGACTACTGTGTATTCTCCTAATCTTCTAATCTTTTTCTCATTCCTTTGTCTACATTTATATGCTCCTGCATATAAACTACACATAAAGCATTGAGAGGCTTTTAAAACATAGGGATGGAATAAGAAGCACATACTAGATGCAAGTTACTGGTAATATTTTACTTCTTGGGAAGGGGTAAGCACATAGGTATTAATGATTATTATATAATTATTATATAATTACTATTATTATACTGACCCTATATCTTGCAAACTTGCCAACCTGACTCACAAATTCTAGCAGTTGTTTTGTAGATTCCACAGGATTTTCAGATAATCATGTTGTCTGAAAATAAAGACCATTTTACTTCTTCCTTCCCAACCTGGATACACTCTATCACTTTCCTTACCTGATTACACTGGATAGAACCTCCAGTAGAATGTTAGATTGAAGTGGTCAGAGGGCAGTCTTTGTCTTGTTCTTGATCTTCGGGGGAAAGTATTCATTCTTTTACTGTGAAGTATGATGTTAGCTGGAAGGTTTTCATAAATGCTATTTATTAGGTTGAATAAGTCTCTTTCTCACTTTGCTGAGAGTTTTTGTGGGACGAATGATGGATTTGGTCAACTGTGATTTCTGGGGCTATTGAGATTTTTAAAAATTATTATTTTTGGGCAGCCCCAGTGGCTCAGCGGTTTAGTGCCACCTTCAGCCTGGGGTGTGATCTTGGAGACCCAGGATGGAGTCTCATGTCGGGCTCCCTGCATGGAGCCTGCTTCTCCCTCTACCTGTGTCTCTGCCTCTCTCTCTCTCTGTGTCTCTCATGAATAAATAGATAAGATCTTTAAAAAAATATATTATTATTTTTGTTTGGTTGGTTTTAGTTTGTTAAAATGGTGAATTACATGGGTTGCTCTTTTTGAAAGTTAGACCAATCTTGCATTCCTGTGGTAGACTTCATTTGGTCATGATGCATTATTCTTTTAATATATTAAATTTGCAAAAGTTTTGGTCAGAATATTTGCACCTATATTCACAAGAGATAGCAGTCTATAGTTTTCTATTCTTGTAATCTTTGTCTAGTTTTAGTATCAGAGTAATGCTGGCCAGTTGGGAAGTGTTCCTTCTTTTTCAATTTTCTGGAAGAGTTGGTATAGAACTGGTAATACTTCTTTATTTTTTTTTTAATTTTATTTATTTATTCATGACAGACAGAGAGAGAGAGAGACAGAGAGAGAGAGAGAGAGGCAGAGACACAGGCAGAGGGAGAAGCAGGCTCCATGCAGGGAGCCTGACATGGGACTCGATCCAGGGTCTCCAAGATCACACCCCAGGCTGAAGGTGGCGCTAAACCGCTGGGCCACCGGGGCTGCCCCAATACTTCTTTAAATGCTAGGTAAAATTCACCAGTGAAGCCATTTGGGCATTGAGATTTCTTTGTGGGATGAACTTTATAAATGTAATTCCTTTGATGGATATAGGGCTATTTAGGTTCTAGCTTTCTTCTTTTTTTCTTTTTTAAAAGATTTTATTTATTTATTCATGGGAGACACACAGAGAGAGGCAGAGACATAGGCAGGGGGGAAACCAGCTCCTTGCAGGGAGCCTGATGTGGGACTCGATCCCAGGACCATGGGATAATGACCTGAGCTGAAGGCAGATGCTCAACCACTGAGCCACCCAGGTGCCCCTCTAGCTTTCTTCTTGAGTGAGCCTTGGTACTTCGTGTCTTTCAAAAAAATTGGTTCACTTCATCTAACTTGTTAAATTTATTGGCATACATTTTTCATCATATTCCTTTATTATCCTTTTAACATGTTAGAATTTGTAATTACATCAACTCTCTCATTCTTGATACTGGCAATTTGTGTTTTCTATTTGTTTTCCCTAATCAGTCTGGCTAGAGGTATGTTCAACTACATATATTTTCTATGTATTCCACCCAAAGGCCTGTGGATCTTGGGTTTTTCCGGTTTGGATAATAGAAATAGGCACTATTCCTGGCTCTATGTAGGTGCTGGGCACTGTTATCTCCATTCCTTTTAGGTGATTCTTTCTTTGTATAAGTTTCCTTATATATATGCACCCTGAGTACTCAAAAGTGCCACCCCCCCCCCCCCCCCCCCCCGCCATCTGAGTCTCTCTCTCTGCAGCCTCTTAGCGATACTGTGTCCTGTGAACTTCAGCCACTATGGTCTTCCCAGACTTAAGGCTCATTCTCCTCAGCTCAGAAAGTCCTGTGTGCTTTACCAGGGTGACCCCCATCTCATGACACAGCCTTGAAACCCTCAAGCCAATCAGATGGGATAATCAAAGTGCTCACCTTATTTGTTTCTTATGTCTCAAGGGAGAGTTGCTGAGTCTAGTGAATGTAAATTGCTTTTTCATATATTGTGTGTGTGTGTGTTTTCCAGTTGTTTCAGGCAAGGAAAACACCCTGTTCCTATATCTTGGTCAGAAGCAGAGTCCCATGATTATATTATTTTAGGTGAATACATTTTTATAAAGAAGGTTCACATCAATACCTATAAGTCTACAGTATTCAAGTGTCATCTGCTGTATACATGCACACCATTCTATTTATCTATTCCTCTACTGGGGAACACTTTCACTATTTTTAGTTATTCACTATTAAAACAAACTGCAGTAAACATTTCTGATTATACCAGCAGATTTCTCTTTAGTCACTTGAAAAATGAGATGTCTACACCATATGATAGGCACATTTTCAGATTTATTAGCATTTTCAAATTACCTTCTGGAGTGACTGCCATGAAGCACATCTCTTTCAGCAGTGTTTACAAGTATATGCTTTCCTACATCCTTGCCAACATTAATATCATCAGACTTTATTCTTTGCCAATCTGATGTGTGAAAAAGTATCTCATTTTGAGTTGGCATTTACCTGATTATTAGTGACATTGAGAAATTTTTCATATTTACTGACTATTTAAACATCTTTTATAAATCACCCCTTTTAAAATTAGGTTTTTGTATTTTTCATAATCATTTAAAAAGATTTATTTATATGAGACTGTTCCTTACCATGGTAAGTTTCTGTCACCATTGGATCCAGGGTGGCTTCCCAAGACCTGCGGTCTCAAGCTCACTGGCCCCACCCACTGTGTTGTCTTCTCATAAGACTTTCAGGGTCATGCAATTCCTGGCCAAGAAATAAAAGTAGAAACTGTGCATTCCCTGGTGCATTTGGATGGAAGCTGGTAACACTACCAGAGACAACCTCAAGAGGAGACATGGGAGAGAGCCAAGCTGGGCCTACAAGTAATCGCACATGATATGGCACATGTATATGTGCTATACGATGTCCCTTGCTCCTACCGTATGTCTGTAGGTTACCGCTGTAACATCATGTCCCCTGGACAATAGACATGTTTTACTGGGAAAACCATTTTCTACCATTTCTATGCTTCTGTCCTAGTAGGCTGGTTCAGTGATAAATATGTGAGACCTTAGGTTTACATAATAAATATGTATTTACATATACTGGATATAATGAAGATTTTTTGTCCCAATATAATGCTTTATATTTTATTTTAACTTTATTTTTTTTAATTTTTATTTATTTATGATAGTCACACACACAGAGAGAGAGAGAGAGAGGCAGAGACATAGGCAGAGAGAGAAGCAGGCTCCATGCACCGGGAGCCCGACGTGGGATTCGATCCCGGATCTCCAGGATCGCACCCTGGGCCAAAGGCAGGCTCCAAAGCGCTACGCCACCCAGGGATCCCTTATTTTAACTTTAATGGGCACCTTGTTTATAGGTTTTAAAAATTTGATTTGTTCGGGGCCTCTGGGTGGCTCAATTGACTGAGTTTCTGACTTGATTTCAGCCTAGGTCATGATCTCAGGGTTGTGAGACTGAGCCTAGCATAAGGCTCCATGCTCAACGGTGATTCTTTTTTTTCTCTCTCAAACAAACAAACAAACAAACAAACAAACAAATCTGATGCATTGAATTGTGTCATTTTGTTGTTGTTGTTGATTTTTCATTTGTGTTTGTATCTTTTCTAAGAAAGCTTTACCTGGTTGAAATTCATGGAAATGTTTTTCCATTAAAATCTCCAAAAATTCATTTTATTATTATTATTACTTCCATCTATAATTAATTTTTATGTATGGTATGAGGTAGGAACCTAATTGGATTTTTTTTCTTCCAAAATAGGAAGCCAATTGTTCTAATACTATGTATTGGATTGCTATTTCTTTCAAAGTTTGACACCTTTATTTCATACATACATACATATGTGTTTGTTTCTGAGTTTTAAAATTTCCTCTCCCCTTCTCCTTTCCCTTTCTTCTTTTCCCACAAATCAGTTTGTATAAGGCACAATAATATATTTTACAAAGAATTAACAGAAATTATCTCAGAGCTTATTACTTTTATTTTTTAAATATGAAGAACCCTAGTCTTTCGACTTATTTTATACTTAATAATCAGATTTCCTACTTCTTAGGTTAGTTTTGGTCATGTTTTCCCCTTAGGTTTAAAAATACTGCTTTTTTTTTTTTTCCTGCAACAGTTTTGCCACCAGAACACAGGTGTCATGAAAACAACCGCTAAACCTAAACCAAAAATGGGACAGGAAAAGACTCACATCAACATCGTCGTCATTGGACACATAGATTCAGGCAAGTCTACCACTACTGGCCATCTGATCGACAAATGTGGTGGGATCGACAAAAGAACTATCGGAAAATTTGAAAAGGAGGCTGCTGAGATGGAAAAGGCTCCTTCAAGTGTGCCTGGGCCTTGGATAAACTGAAAGCTGAACGTGAACGTGGTATCACCATCGATATCTCCCTGTGGAAATTCGAGACCAGCAGTATTATGTGACCATCATTGATGCCCCAGGACACACAGACTTTATCAAAAACATGATTCCAGGCACATCTCAGGCTGACTGTGCCGGCCTGACCGTCGCTGCTGGTGTTGGTGAATTTGAAGCAGGTGTCTCCAAGCAGGTTTTTTTTTTTTTTTTTTTTTTTTTTTTTTTTTTTTTTTTTTTTTTTTTTTTTTTAGAGCAGCTTCAAACATCTCTTGCGTTGGAGAGTGAAACTGGTCCAAGGTCAAGAGTCAGGAACCCTAGGCTTGAGTCCTGTCTGTCACCAATGTGCATGGCTTTGGGCCATCGTCACCCTTTCTGAGCCTCATGGTGTTCTCCTCAATAGAGAGCAGTTTGACATGGATAACTCCGGAGTTTGGTGGCCCTGGATTCCTGGGTCTGTATTAGCTCCGTCCTACTAGGGATAAGCTGTGGTAAGGGACCCATCCCTCCATTTGTGCATGCCTTCCCTGGACGGATGTTTACTGAGGACCTACTATGCAAGGATGGGCAGACCCGTGAGCGTGCCCTTCTGGCTTACACACTGGGTGTAAAACAACTAATTGTTGGTGTTAACAGAAGGATTCCACGGAGCCACCCTACAGCCAGGAGAGATCCAAGGAAATCGTTAAGGAAGTCAGCACCTACATTCCGAAAATTGGCTGCGACCCGACACAGGAGCATTTGTGCCAGTTTCTGGTTGGAATGGGGACCACGTGCTGGAGCCAAGCGCTCACAGGCCTTGGTTCCAGGGACGGAAAGTCCCCCGTAAAGACGGGAGCCCGCGGGCCACACTGCTGGAGCCCGGGCTTGCGTCCTGCCGACTCGTCTGCCTGACAGGCCCTCGCACCTGCCTCTCCAGCACGTCTACAGCATCGGGGGTGTCGGTGCTGGCCCTGTGGGCCGAGCAGAGACTGGTGCTCTTAACCTGGCACGGGGGTCACCTTTGCTCCGGTCAATGTTACAACTGAAGGAAAGTCTGCGGAAATGCACCATGAAGTGAGGCTCTTCCTGGGGACAACGTGGGCTTCAAGGTCAAGAGCGCATCTGTCAGAGATGTTCGTCGTGGCAATGTGGCTGGTGACAGCAGCAATGACCCACCCATGGAAGCAGCGGCTTCCTGGCTCAGGGGATTATCCTGAGCCATCCGGGCCAGGTCGGTGCTGGACAGGCACCTGTGCTGATGGTCACGCAGCTCACAGCGCTGGCAGGTTTGCTGAGCTGAAGGAGAAGACAGATCATCATTCTGGAAAAAAGCTGGAAGATGGTCCCAAGTTCCTGAAATCTGGGGCTGCTGCCATTGGTGATGTGGTTCCTGGCAAACCTACGTGTGTCGAGAGCTTCTCTGACCGTCCTCCTCTGGGCTGTTTTGCTGTTCGCGACATGAGACAGACGGTTGCGCGGATGTCATCAAAGCAGTGGACAAGAAGGCAGCTGGGGCTGGCCAAGTCACCAGGTCTGCCCAGAAAGCTCCGAAGGCGGAATGAATATCATCCCCGACACCTGCCACCCCAGTCTCCATCGGTGGTGGAAGAACGGTCTCAGGACCGTGTCAATGGGCCATTGAAGTTGAATAGTAAAAGTCTGGTTAATGATGACAACGCATCGTAAAACCTTCAGAAGTAATGGAGACTGTTTTGTGGACCATTTGGGTTTTTGTGTGTGTGTGTGTGTGTGTGTGTGTGTGTGCGTGTGTGGCAGTTTTAAGTTATTAGTTTTAAAATCAGTACTTTTTAATGGAAACCACTTGACCAAAAATCTGTCACAGAATTTTGAGACCCAATAAAACAAAAGTTTAATTAAAAAAATAAAAAATAAAAATATCAAAAAGAAAAAAAAAAAATAAAAAAAAAATAAAAAAAAAAATAAAAATATCGAGGTTCTAAAATTTCATGGCATAAATTTATTTATATAATTCTTTATTGTAAAATGTTCCACAATCTAGTTACATGCAACTTAAATTTTTGTGATGTTACTTTTTGTGCCATCACTTTCTTTTTTCCTCCTCTCTCCTAATTTTGCTCCTAATGACTACACACATCCGGGAAAATTCTAGTGTATTCTATAGTACAGATTATAAATTTATTTTAGTCTTTCACTGTTGGTATCAAACCCAGTTTTTAGGCTCCACTAATTGTCAATTGATTGCTCTAGTGTTTCAAGGATACCTTGAGGAACAAATTGCTCTGCAGTGTGAATCAATTAGATTTAAGCTTCTTTACAGAGATAATCTTTGAGGCCAGTCTTTTGTCCCACTCACAGGAGGTGTTTTCCCGGTTCTATTTTTCCTTGTATCCCTGTTAAACATACAGCTGATCTGTGATTTAGCATGTTGCTCTCAAGAACTCGCCTCCTCTTAGTTGTCTACCACCAAAATCTCCATTATTTTTAAAAGTGCCTTCAAGGCTTGATCTTCCCTTTAGTCTCTCCAAATAAAGTCATTGTCTTTAGAAGGACCTACCTTGCTCTCTGTTCTTCCAGCCAGTCTCCCTATGCAAGAACTCTGAGCTACTTCTCCAGGCCTGAGGGTGGGGACAGTGGCCCATGGCTTTAATGAGTTTCAGAGAAGAGACAGAGGCTCTGAAGAGCTGAACTGATGTGGTTTTCTTTGTCCCACACTTTTACTCAGCCTCCATAATCTTTCTTCACACAGATCCTGTAGTACTGTTGGTTGAAAATTTTATTTCCAACTTCAGCCATATTAGATTGAGTGTTACTCTACACATTCTGCCCTCAGACAGACATATTTTGGAGGGAGAGCTCACCTTACCATCATGCCTTCTACTGATGTTTTAGGGACTCATTCTAAAGGAGACAAACTTTGAGTCCTTATATATCTAGAACTTTCTTTGTTTCACTATCACTTCTGAGTGATAGTTCGACTAGGTAAGAACCTTAATTTTTCCCCCCTCAGGGCACCTAGGTGGCTCAGATGGTTAAGCATGTGCCTTAGGCTCAGGTCATGATCTTGAGGTCCTGGGATGGAGCCCCACAACCCGCTCCCTCCTCAGCGGGGAGTCTGCTTCTTCCTCTCACTCTGCCCCTCCCCCTCGTTCATTTTCTCTCTCTCAAATAAATCAATAAATCTTTAAAAAAATCAATCAGTTTTCTTCCCCAAATTTTTGAAGACATTACTCCATTGTCTTTCGGCATCCACAACCATTGATAAGTAATCAGTCTTCACTCAAATCCTTGTTCATTTACAAATACTTTCTTTTACCCTTGTAAATCTTAGGATTGTTAATGTTCTGAAGTTTTAATATTATGTGTCTAAATATAATTATTTTGACATAGTATTTCTCATCACAGTGAATCTTTTCAAACTCATTATTTCTCAAGTGTCATAAAATTATCAGTGATCCTCCTTTAAGATGCTATCTATATTATCCCTACTATCCTCTCCTGGAGGAGTTTCTTGAATTATTGTCCATATCACAAGTTGAATTCTGAGATAAGTTCATTTAATTATCCCAGTGGACTTATTTTTCTGCTGTGCTCACTGCTATTCAGTTTGCCTTTAAAGTTTTATTTTTTAATTCCAATAACTACATTTTTTATTGCCAATGTTTCTTATTATTTATTTTTAATAATTATCTATTCTTGTGGCATAACCCCATATTCTTGTTTTTAAACTTTCATTCTTCTCTCATGGCTGTAATCTCTTATCTTACTAATGGCATCAAAAGTCCTTATTTTGAAGTCCTTTTTTGGTTGTACTAGTATATCTATTTTCCTCACTATCAGCTTTTCTTGTTTACCAGTTTGTTGTCTTTCATTGTCTTTGTGAAGTGCCTATGTAGTCATTTTCCACAGAGTGTCTCCTCCGAGAGCCTCCTGCTGTCTTTTTTTTTTTTTTTCCATTCTGCTCTCTTATAAGCAAGGTTGTGGTGGCCTCTGCACAGGCTCTACTGGCAGTCTGGCTCCTCTGCAAGTCTGACACTGAGGGCTACACTCTTTACAGTTCTATTTCTAGAAATGCTCCTGTTAAGGCTCAGCTCTGGGCTCCCATAACTGTACGAGCTGTGTTGCAGGAGCCCCAAGCTAAATGTCAGGAGGTATTGCTGTCCTTAGGTCAGCTGAGAGTCAAAAGCAGGTGGCATTTTTCCCAGCACCCAGTTTTACACAAGTTGTATAGATGTGGCTGTGAGCTACACACACAACTTGTGTGGGCATAAAGATAATGGCACCTTTTTCCAAGCACTCACTTGGGTTCCAACCCTTGCCTGCCTATGGACTACTGATTTCACAGCTCTGACTGTTCTGAACTTTATTTGTTCCCCATTGCCTTTTTCTTTTTTTTCTTTTTTTTTTTTTTTTGCCTTTTTCTTTTAGGAAAATATCCTTACTCTTGAATACAGAGATCTCTCGTTCTTGTTTTCTAGAACAACTATGTTTATTAATTTTAAAAATGTTTTGCTCTGATGTCTGTTTGTAGCAGATAGGACAATATGTGTACATTTCAACATTATTGACCAGAAAATAATACAAATAATTTCTTTATATAAAATGTTCTATATTAGCAATGATATAATATATACAGAACATATGATACACAATATATACCATAAAATATGCAGAAATCTTATTTTCCCATACATATAGAAAAATCCTACCTAATGGGATAATAGGTTTTAAGGTCTATGAAAATTGTTCTTGAAGGTACCATGCTGGAGAACAATCTACTGCCTCTCAGTGAATCCAACATGGCTGGTTTTTCTCTCCAGTACTTGATAAGATCAGTTTCTCTGATTGATACCAGAGGTGGTGGCTGTCTCAGGTTTATGGGCCATGCTGAATGAAAAATAAGTCATATCTTTCATCTACAGACTCACATATAATGAAGTATGATGCCTGAGTTCTAAGAGACATGTAGGAAGCAATACTGTCTGAAGGTAGAGCATATTTATATTTCTATGTTATGTTCACTCCTGGACATTCCTAATTAAATAGAATGTCAAGTAAATAGCCTGTATTATTTAATATACTATTTCTCACTGTTTTTTACTCTTACTATTGCTTTAAAAATTTATCTAGGTTAAGTGCAAGTACTATGCAATTCATATTACCATATGCTGTGATATATTAATGATTTTATTTACTTCAAAGGGAATATTTAAGCATATACCATGGGATGTCAACAGGTATGGTTTCAACTATTAGAGCAGATAGCATGAGTTGTGGTAATTGAGCAGCTTAGGAATTTAGACACTCTCCCCAAATATCTAACTTATACTCAGGAAAGTGCATTCTCACATAGCAGCACCTAAATCATTCTTAACCAAAATCGAAGCCAAGCAACACAATATCAATTTAAAAAACCTACAGGGGACACCTGGGTGGCTCAGTGGTTGGGTGTCTGCCTTCGGCCCAGGGCATGGTCCTAGAGTCCCGGGATCGAGTCCCGCCTTCGGCTCCCTGCATGGAGCCTGCTTCTCCCTCTGCCTGTGTCTCTGCCTCTCTCTCTGTGTCTCTCATGAATAAATAAATAAAATCTTAAAAAAAAAACTACAGAAAATTCTGAACAGCACGGGCACTGAATTAAAGTCAGGAATTCTTTTGTCTAGGACTGGGTACCCAACAACTAGGGAGTATGACCCAAGATACATCATATGACTGTTTGGACAACACATGTAAAGTAAAAGTTATAGACATCTACTCCCTAAGAACACCTCAAATATAAATATTTCATAAAATATTCACTAACTTTTCCCAACATATAATAGGCACTTATTGATGGTTTAATGCACTATGCTCTGTCTGCATACTGACAATGCAAAAATTAAGAAAAGTACATGGTCTGTTTTTAGGAGTTCATGATTAAATAGGAGAGTCAGACAACTGTAACAGAAAATGGCAGTGTAGTGTAGAAATTTGTAGGATGAGAAGGAAAATCAATCAAAGGAGGGCACACCTAACCTGGCTTGTGGTAGTGAAGGTTTGTTTTCCAGAGGACTGTGATGATTCTGAGATGCCTCAAAATATGTCAGGTAAAAGGGTAAGAAAAGCTGTTCCAAACACAGGAACCCAACTCTACAAACAAATATGTACTTCCTCATAAACTTCTTATGTTTAAGGAAACTGAAAAGAGTTTGAGATTGTTAGTCTAGGATGCACACTGGGGGCAATGGCTGGAGATGGAGCAGGAGTCTGAAGATAACTACCAAATGACAGAGAAGATACTTTATTTCCCACTGTGCACTTAGGAGAAGAGGAAGGCTGATTCCCATTCAATTGATCACATTCCAGTTCAGATACAACCTGAATTTACAAGACTGTTTCTCCATTGGACAGGTCAGAAATAGCTTAGTTGCTTGGAATTCAATTCTTAGAAAAAATTATGGCTGGGTTTATGCAATGATCTGGGGGGAGGGACACAACAGAAGTCCCTCTGGGGAGGACTGAATAGTCTCTGAGGGACAACTCACCTAGGTCTGCACATTAGAATCATCTGGGGAGGTTTTTTTTTTGTGTGTATATTTTTTTATTGGAGTTCAATTTGCTAACATATAGTATAACACCCAGTGCTCATCCCATCAAGTGCCCCCCTCAGTGCCCAACACCCAGTCACTCCATCCCCCCCTACCCACCACCCCTTCCACTGTCTCTTGTTCGTTTCCCAGAGTTAGGAGTCTTCCACGTTCTGTCTCCCTCACTGATATTTCTCACTCATTCTCTCTTCTTTCTCCTTTAATCCCTTTCACTATTTTTTATATTCCCCAAATGAATGAAACCATATAATGTTTGTCCTTCTCCAAATTGACTTACTTCACTCAGCATAATACCCTCCAGTTCTATCCATGTTGAAGCAAACGGTCGGTATTTGTCATTTCTAATGGCTGAGGAATATTCCATTGTATATATAGATCACATCTTCTTTATCCATTCATCTTTCGATGGATACCAACGCTCCTTCCACAGTCTGGGTACTGTGGACATTGCTGCTATAAACATTGGGGTCCAGGTGTCTTGGTTTTTCACTGCATCTGTATCTTTGGGGTAAATCTCCAGTAGAGCAATTGCTTGGTCATAGGGTAATTCTATTTTACTCTTTGAGGAATCTCCACACAATTTTACAGAGTGGCTGTGCCAGTTCACATTATCTGGGGAGCTTTGAATATTCTCACTGATTAGGCTGCATCCCAGATTAGCTAAGGCAGAATTTCTGTGGGTGGAACATAATAATCGGTATTTTGAAGATTCTCAATTGATTCAAATGTATATATAGCCAAGGTTGAGATCCTGCTCTAAAGAAAGAAGTCAGGTGTATGTAAGGAGCTTACACCAGCATAGTATTTTTTGTTAGGGGAGAGATGAGTCTAAGTAGATAGTGTTCTTAACTTAGATTGGACTTACATTCTCCCATGAAGTTCACGCAGGGTCTCTGGAGAGGGAGAAGTCAAAAACAATGGGAAGGGCTCTTTCCTTAAAAATTCTATAGCATGTTTTGTGCCCCTCTATGAGAGTACCACGAAGAGGTGTTCATTCCCATTTTGCAATAGAACTTCATGCAGTTCTAGCTTGAGGTCTCCAGCATACCTAGAATGGGGTGTGTAATTAAGAGACTGTGTCTGGCCACGGTGACAGTTGTTGTTGTCAGGAAATATGGAACCTCATACCCATATGAATGTGTCGTGGGGAGAGGGTGCTGGGGAACACCATGTGAAAACTGATTGGATATGTCAGGTAGTATAAAAACCCATGACGGACTAAAAAATAATAGCAAAAGTGTGAGGCATAATTAAAAAGAATTACACATGGAGTCTCTAAAGCTTTAGTACTACAGGGAAAATATCCACATAGGAAATATTTTCATTATTTCAATAGATATTTGCTGAATAGCTACTATGTGCCAGGTACTATAGTAGGTGAAGGAAATAAGGTAATGGACAAGACAGACAAAAATCTTTCTTAACAGAACCTATACTTTCAAAGAGAAGATAGCAAAGAGAAGATAGCAAAGAAAAAAATAGATACATAATGCAATGTCTGATAATGAGAAGTGCCAGAACGAAAAATAAAAGGCTGCTATTTTTAGATAGGCCTCTCTAAACATAAGCCATTTGAATAGAGACATGAATAAAAAGAGTGTTACTATGCAAATTATTGGTTTGGGAAACATTGTTTTCAAGACTACATTCTTAAAAATTATTAAAGACTCAAAGGAGCTTTGCTTATGTAACTTATATACACTTATTTTATCATATAAGCAATTAAAACTGGTAGACTGTTTAAATATTTTTTAATTATTTGGAAAAAAATAATAAACCTATTACATGTCAAAATAAACAATAAAGTTTATTTAAAATAACTATATATTCAAAGACAAAAAATAGTGAGAAGAGAGGCACTGTTTTACCATTGATAATCTTTTTATGTTCAGCTTAGGAGAAGACAGCTGGATTCTCAAATCTGCTTCTGTATCCAGCATCAGACACATATGTAGTTGGAGTAAAAGGCTAATAAAAATAGCCTTTTAAGATTCATGACCAAATAGTCACCATTACATTTTCCAGTATGAATGAGTGTGTTAAAGGAAAAAAAAAAAAAAAAAGAACAGGTATATGCAGATGAGGACTGACCCTCATATTTAACTGTCTTTATATCTGACTGCATATTGTTCTGAGGTCTTCCTTAAGGGACACCTGTTGGTTGTCTGTCCTGCATCTTCTTTCTAACTAAGACTTTACCCTTTTGGTGTCTCTTCTCATCCATATGGTTGCACAGAAGCAGCAATGTGAGGATAGCATGAGTCGTAACCCTTCTTTAGACTGGAAAAAATAATTGCAACTTAAAGTAAAGCTTTGTGTCAAATCCTTTGGTAAATTAAAGACCTTTTTATAGTGGAAATATTCCCAACAAAATTAATACATTTTGTGAGATTAAACAATGTTTGTATATGCTTGAACTTTCTTAAAATATGTTCATTTCAAACTATATGAATGTACATTTTTATGAACCATAAATATTTTCAAAAGCATACCAGGCCCATAAATTATTTCCTCACTTTTGCAGTTGATGAAATGCTAAAATGTAAGCCACAGAAGTTTGTCAAATAAATCATTTTAAACTGCAAAAAAAAAAAAAAAAAAAAAAAACATAGCCTTTTAAGATAATCATGGTTATCTTTCTCTGAATCTACACCAAAACTTGACAAGTGGTAATTTCTCAAAGATTAGTTACAATGTGGAATTTGAAGCCAGTTCAATGAGCTTCCCATATTCTGTAATATTAAAGTCCAATATTGGTCTATCTTCCATTTTTAATGGATTTGGTGACATCATGCATTGCTTATTTGGAAAACATTACTTTATTGAGTTATACAGATATACCAAATGCTGTCACTTATCATTACACAATAAAAAACATCACATCTATTGATACCACCATTAATCTCACGAGAAAAAAAAACTTTAGTATCGGGAAGCTGTCAAGTTTATGGGGAAAACACTACATTTGCAAAATTCTAAGTTTTAATTTAATCAAACTATAGCCTAATCCAGAGGGCTAGGGCATGTCCTACCACAACTCACCTGGGTGCCTTTTGTACCCATACCATAGCTTCCTTCCCACTGACAAAAGCAGAACACTGAGTTACCTGATTTATTTCCTTCAAAGCCAATAGAAGGGTCTGTCTCAGCTAGTAGGCACAGACCTCCCCACCCCATCCATCTTTCTGGTCTAAAAATCATACCACTCCCCAGCAGATTGGAAAGACTGTGTTGATAAATATAATGAATGATCCCACTCTTCACTTGAGACCCCATCCCCCACATAAAGGAGTGGCCTTAAACACATGATCACATAACAACTGTTGAAATAAATAGTAATGAGAAGATTGGTCTGTCACACTTATTAACAAACTGAATGGTGTTATTTCTAATTTTCGTCCTCCAAAAGGTGTAAAAACAATACAATATTAAACAATAATTAAGGCCAAACCTGACAGAGTCCACTGCCATAGATGAGCTCAGTGTGTAAGCCAAAGTCAGGAAAGAAGGGGCACTTTGAGAGAATGAAGAAAGCTCTCTGTTCTCTCAGGGATTTAATGGGTGGCTCTGTTACCTTGCCGACAGCTTTGTTTTGGGAGTATTACTAGTTGTTGCAATGTAAAAACCAAACACATTCATATTTACTTGGAAACACCACAAATATGCAGAGCATGGAGTTCTGAAGAGGCCTGAGAGAAAAGTAGGGAAATCACAGGAATAGTTTTTTGATGTTTAAAAAAAAATGCAGGGGGATCCCTGAGTGGCTCAGCGGTTTGGTGCCTGCCTTTGGCCCAGGGGGTGATCCTGGAGTCCCGGGATCGAGTCCCGCGCCCGATTCTCTCTCTGCCTGTGTCTCTGCCTCTTTCTGTGTGTGTGTCTCTCATGAATAAATAAAATCTTGAAAAGAAATAAAAATAAAAAACAAAAATATTTTAAAAGTGCTCATTTTTTAAAAATGCTCATTAAAAATAAACAAAATAACACTAAATACCAAAATGTTTGATTTTAAAAAAAATGAACGAAATCCACAAAAGTGGGTTTGAGAAAGCTTTCAGACTTCCTGGTAGAGTTCGTGTCCTGCCATCACGCTTCCTTCTCATGCAGTCTAACAGGACTGTAAGGAGGCATTCAGGAGACATTTAGGAGTTCAAGATCACTGACAGAGCCCTTGCCTGCAGAGAATGCGAGCGCACTACATGCAGCAGACTTGTAAAACCAAAATGCATGGCCATAAAAAATACACCAGATGTATGCAAGGTGCCTGGGTAAAAGTGGTAAGGGAAAGAAAACTGCAAAGGTCTTTCTTGCCGATTATTTACCTTGAAAAGTGTATGGCAGTCAAACAGCCACTTCCTCTGCAAGTTCTTCTGGGGCCGCACCGATCCTGATAGAAGGTCAAGTCTCTATATGTACGCATCTTTGGCCCTGCACCTTCTCACCAATTTTCAAATTTTGCCATTACATTTTCATGCTATTACTTGATCAATATCTGTTTAAGACTATAAACTCCATGAGGGTAGAAACTAAGTAAGTCTCATTGTAAAACCAGCACTTAACACAGTTCCTGACACTACCCGGTGTTCAATAAGTGTGTGGGGATGATAAAGGTAGGGAGGTAGAGTGTAGCTTTAGACAGGCTCAATGTGTCAATCCTTAGAGGTGGCACATCAAGCTAATTGGGAGAAAAACAAATGGCAAAGAGTCCCATAGGAAAATAGGAGAATTATCAAGGTTTCTGTCCCGTACATTTGAACTTGGTGAAGAGGAGTTAATATCAGAAGGCAACTGAATACAGTTCAGTAACCACATATTGTACATCTTCAGATGACATACAAATCTTCAGAATCCGGGCCGATGAATGTGAAGTATTCTTTGTGAGATAAGTTTCTCATTTCTTGGTAGTGTGGAAGAAAAAGCCTCCAAGAGGAGTGAACACTGAGTAGTTCCTCTCATTTATGTGCCTTATAATTTAATTGGCTTGGCGGGCACTGCAGGGCTAAAGAGAAAGAATAGCACTAAGTGCCTCTGCAGGTCTTAGAAGTGTCTCACCTAGCCTCAGGAGCAAGGACAGCAGGATAGAAAAGAGAAGTGAGCATAAATCTCAGGAGTTCCAAATCTCAAATCTCAGGGGGAAGCGTGGATGCAGACCAGTTATTCCATGCCATGGGGCATGACAGGACTAAGATCCAAGGAATTCTTCATTTGGGAAAACAATGATACTGACAACTCTCTATTAGGAATTAGTGGTTACCCCCGTAGGGTAGGCAGCTTGGCCATTTGGTCTGCACATGTGATCTGACTCATTGGAAAGAACTTGGGACTCTGGAGGCAAACACATCTCCACCATGACAACCGTAAATTGTATGATCTTCCACTAATAGCAAGGTTATATCCCACATTTACAAAAATAAACACACTTCCTACCCCTTGGTCTAGATTTGCTGTAAAAGTGAAATTAAACAGAGAAGGAACAGAGCCTGGTAATTGGCAGACAGTGGCATCTGATGATTGACAATTGTCGTTGGCTTCTCAGTTTTCTAATTAAAATCTCAAACACAATATGAATCTTGTGTCATATATAGTTTTATGAATATTAAGTTACTATTTGTGACCTTTTTATGTAACTAAAATGTCCACCTTTTCATACAAGTCACTTCAAACCTCTTTTTTTCCAAAAAAAAATAAGGTATAATTAATTTTCACAAATAAATCTCATTGTTAATCTCCTTTTGGTGATTTTAGCAATTCGATTTAATTTATGAATATCTCTAGCTATTACTATAGGGTAAAAAAAAATTGGCTGAAAGGATCACATATAAATAAACTAAAATTTTACCTGATTTAGCCACTACTGTTATGTGACTATGATATGATCTCCAGCTAATTCCAGGAAACCGATATCATAATTTGTGATTCGTTATCTTTTTGTCTCTTTGAGGACTGGGGGGGGGGGGTGGATTTCTTTTCTTTACATAATTATTCTAGGATTAGCAATGTACCAAACCAGCTAGTTTCCATCTAGAGTTTAGAGACCAAAATCCCTAATGAGGCATATTTGCTGATAGGAAAACATTTAATGAATATGCAAAAATAAATAATAGGTAAAAAATATATATATCTTGATTTGACTTATAAGTTAAATCCCTGGCCATCAGAGTCCTACTAAAAACGTCCCAGGAGCTTAAGTTTTTCCAACTGAAACACATATTTTGCTAGAAACCAATCTGAGGGCAGCCCGGTGGCACAGTGGTTTGGCGCCGCCTGCAGTCCGGGTGTGATCCTGGAGACCCAGGATCGAGTCCCATGTCGGGCTCCCTGCATGGAGCCTGCTTCTCCCTCTGCCTGTGTCTCTGCCTCTCTCTTTCTCTGCCTCTATGAATAAATAAATAAGATCTTTAAAAAAATTTTTTTTAAAAAAGAAACAAATATCGGTCTGTAACCAAAAAAAATGAAATGAAAGGATAATTTTGCGTTTTTTTTTTTAACAGATTATTAGTTCTTCAAGAATGTCAATGTCACTCTATGAGAGTATGCTCTTCATCATGGTCACACATTATGAAAAGGATATACATGGCATGCTGTGTTTTAGAAAAGCACAGCTAGAATAAAGATATAATGATACTCTACTCAGCTAAGGGAAATGTCAAGTTTTCTTGCCATTTGAATACATGAATGTGAAATGTTACTTACTGGCCGGGGAGTTACAGAATTGTAGCCACAATTCCTTGAGCTTTGCAAATTTAAACACATGCTAGCTTTTTGTATCCCTGAGATATGTTCCTTTGTTTCTATTGAAAAGTGTTACTAATAAAATGTAAAGTGTGACCAACATAACTACAGAGTCTTGAGAAACAGTTAATGCATGCTGGATGCCTGCCCTTTCAATTATTATAACACACGTAAGATAAAGCAAATAAACAAGGAAGATAAAAGCCCATCCCACTTCCCAAAATCATGGTGGGAAGTGCCAAAAACAGAATGAAGAATCAAGATCAAAGGCTCTAGAGTAAGATGTGGTTAGCAGTCCTGGTTTGGATCTTCATTATATGACCATGGGCAAATCAATTCACTTTAAGCCTCAACTGTATGCATATATTATATAAGAGCTGTAACCTTATTGACCTCCTAGGGGTGTTGTGAGATTTAAATAATACCATGTTTCAGAAATGCTTAATAAATATTTGTCATTATTATTATTAAAACAAATATTATGAACACTGGGGGATTGTGGCTGGCTCAGTTGGTGGAACATGTGACTTCTCATCTTGGGTTTTGAGTTCGAGCGCCACGTTGGGCATAGAGATTGAAAATAAAATCCTGAAAAAAATATTATGAACACTGATATTTAAATAAATAAAATGATGAAATGCCTATCCTGAAAATTCTCTATTCAAAGACTATTTTAAATCTGTTTGATAACTACAATATTAGAAAGAAAATCTCATACTCAGAAATATGAGAATGTATTATTTAATGTTATAGAAAAAATTTGTTAATATCCCTATACATGCCTTTTTAGGAAACACCAAGAACTAGCTGATGCTGGAGATAAATCAGATTAATCTGAAACTATATAGATTTTCCTAATGATTAAAATATTTATATAAGGGCAAAAAAAGAAGTGAAAGTACTCCTATTTATTACAAAGCTTGCTACAGGCCAAATCTGAATGCCCTCAGGTGCCCTCAGGTGACTAAAGCAGAGAGAGTTATTAATGACCTGTGACTAGTTGCGGAGTGTGAGGCAAGAAGAGCTTCAGCACCAAGGAATGTTCAAGATAGAAGGGCAAGGGGGAGGTCAGGAACTCAATGGAGAGTAGCCAGAGACTTTCCTTTCCAATCTCCCTCCCTCATATTCTTGCCTCTCTTGCCCCGCTCCAATCTTTCTAGTGCTCACTGAAATCGAGATGACTTCTTTCTACTACATTCTTGAAAATGAACTTCAAAGCCACAGTTACCCTCAAGGTTGGCAACCCTAGGTCTTTCAGCTTCCCATCTCTCTTTTTTAAATAAGCCATACTGAGATATAATTTACACACCATTTAATCCATCCAGGCACTTCTCTTTTCATTTCTTCTTTTCTACCATTTAATTAGCATATATGGCACTTGGTAGGAGATGAGCCATTTCAGTTTAGTACACCTCTCTCACGCTCCTCCTCCATAGTAAAGGGTCAACAGCCTCAGCAGACAAATGGACAGCAGGCAAAATGTTGCCAGGAACAGGGAATGAGTCATCTTAATATTTTGTATTTCATTTTGTAATTATAAAATCAATATCACTTGGAGAATTTACTTGGAGAATTCAGAGGAAGATGAAGAAGGAATCAACAGTTACCTATCATCTATTACCCATTAGCCAGAAGTAACTACTCAGTTGTATTTTTTCTTCCCTCTTTGTTTCCCTGTCAGTGTGTGTGTGTGTGTGTGTGTGTGCGCGTGTGTTCCTATTTGAATTTCTACCATAGATGCAATCTAATATAATTATTTTCAAATATAATTGGCCCTAGGAATCCCTTTTTATAACTATATCATCATTCACAGTAGATGCTTCCGTGTTGTTGGATGTTTAAGGCTGTTCCCAGCTTTTTGCTATCATAGATAACTCTGTGATAGCTATCTTTGAATAACATCTCTGTAGACTTCCTTACCATTCTTTTTTTTCCCTAAAGATTTTATTTATTTGAGAGAGAGACAGAGAGCGGGCAAGAGCGAGCATGAGTGGTGGGAGGGGCAGAGGGAGAAGCAGACTCTCCACTGAACAGAAGCCCCATGTCGCACTCTATCCCAGGAGCCTGGGATCATGACCTGAGCCAAAATTACATGCTTAACCAACTGAGCCACCCAGGCACCCCTACAATTCTCTTTAGGATAAATTCCTACATGCAGTACTTTGGGGATTGAGATAATATCTGTTCACAAGCTTATATCCAAAACAAGTTTTTAAATATATTTATTTGTATTTGGAGAAATTTACCCCGGTTCACTATCTAATCCAGCACCCATGGTAAACTAATGCCATTTCTGAGTTCTTTCCAAGCCATCTAGTACTCCTTTGAAGAGCTTCCAAAAAAGTCAAAAAATTTATCATAGAAGGGGAAACTCCTTCAAATAGTTTTTTATTCAAATAAAGTAAAGTTGAGGTGATATCTTAGTAACCTAAAAGAACTTCTGGTTCTTGAATACTGTTAGTATTCAAGAAGCAATTCTCATTCATTCTGACCTGGTGTGCCACATTATTTTACCACAAATATCCTGACCAACTACTCTGGGAAGAATGTGTATTATAATGTATCCTTTGTTGTGTGTGTCTATGTGTCCTGGGTGTGTGTGTATCCCTGTATGTGTGTGTTTGTATTTTATAAAGACAAGGAATCATCCTGGTTATTTCAAAAATAAATGAAAGTGTGAATTATAAAACACAATAGAAACTCAACAGAAACATTATTGAAATACACCTGCCTTGCTTTGCAGTGAAATATATGATCCCTGATATTGACTGCTATCTTGATTTAAAGGGCACATATTAGGATAGTAAGAGTGAATTGCCTGCAATCTGAACACTCAGAGAAGAACTATGACTTATTTGAATTTGTTCCAACCACAGTCATAAAGCCCACATTCATGCATAGAACTCATTAATCCTCAGGTTTTGTTAACAAAGGTAAGTCATTCTAAAATAAGCAATTATTAATTAGCCAAATCAGAAATAAATTTGGGGGAAATGCACTTTGGCATCAGACGAAGAAACAGAGACAGAAACCTTTCTGACTATATAAATGGGCAAAAAGAAAGGACTTTCACAGAAAGCTGCCGGAGGAGATCTATGCCAACACAGTGATTCCTTACTTCTCATTGCTCTCCTTCTAGAACCAGAGCCACACCTAAAGCAGGTAGCCAGGTGCACAGAGTCTCCACAGCACATTTCAAACACCACCTCTGTGTGGATGATTACACAAGTGCTGACAGGTGACATTTTGATCCCCAAATTTTTTAATTTTCAATTTTCCTGGAGTTTAATGAGATGAGTGGATGCTATTGCAAAGCCACAACTAATGACTACAGATCTAATGAAATCATTTCACTTTCCACCAGTCAACACACGTTTAGAGGAGACATCCCACACCACACACTCCAATCTACCACAGGAATGCTGACTTCACCAGAGAAGGGCTCATATTCTTACCCACACTAGAAACGAGAGCTATAGTATTTTCTTGTTCTCTCACTGAAGACAGTCATCATTTCTCAGATGTTTCTCTGCCTCCTCCCTATCTTACCTTTGAACCCTGCAGGTGTGAGCTCTGAGTCAATGATGTTGATGCAATGCCATATTAAGTCTTTGTGAAGTGGAATAGTCCCAAACAAGGTATTAAGGAGAGTCTAAGGCTGAATGGACCTGAAAGACATCATCTGCTTCTCTGAAGGCCCTCCTCAACTTCTAGGGGAAAATAAAGCCTTTAAAACCAAGATAGGGGAAAAAACAAAACAAAAAACCAAGATAGGCACCTGAATTCTAAAGAAAGAAGCATATTCATCCAACAGCGAGTTTTCTAGTCCCTGGTGTAGGGTTCTTATAAAAATACAAGGATAAATAAGGCATGGTCCTGGCTACTGGACGTCACAGTACAGTGTGAGTTACTTCTCACTATTCTGTATCCATCACATGTTTCATCTAGGTGCTCTAGATTTCCATCCCCTTCTCCTCTTTTATTATTTTGTTATACTTCAAAATTTGTACCCACCCATCTTCGACTCCTTCCACACCTGCTTCCTTCTATGCATTCTTCCTCGTCCACGGCCATGCCACACATCCAGGATGCAAAGCCAGAAAGTCTCTCTAGTCTACTTTCTGTTTCTCCATCTCACTTTCAAAACCCCCTGTATTAGTTTAGAGCCACGTCAGTGCTACTTCCAGCCTCATCACTGCACAGAAGCTACCAGAGTAACCCTCCTAGAATTTAAATACGATCATGTTATTCCAATGCTTACAACTTTAACAGTTGCCCCTGGCCTACAGGATAAAAATCCAAATCTCTTCATTTCTTCAGCTGTCTGGTCTTTCCTAAAGACTCAGCTTCACCATTTGATGACCACAGACAGGCATCTATCATTTTGACAGGTGTCTAATATTTCCTTTGATACATGCATAGTGTTCTACAGCTTGAAGCTGTCAGAGGTCCCCTTCCCTTGGATTCTGCCCAGTGCCTCTCTGTTCATTCTGTGGGCTGTCACCCAGCTCCATCATTTCATCTTCCAAAGGAGGAAGGAGGTGGTCATTGCTCCTCAGTTATGCTCTCTCTCTCTCTCTCACTCTCCCTCCAAGTCTCTGTCTCTGTGTTTCTCCCTTTCTGTGTCTCCATCCTTCTTGGTCTCTTGTCTCTCTATCTTAGTCTCAGTCTCTATCTCTCTTGTCTCTGTCTTTGTCTCTCTGTTTCTGTCTTTGTCCTTCTTTGTCTCTCTTTTTCCCTTTTTCTAGATAATGGATTGTTACCAGACACACATACACACACACACAAACACACATACACAGGACTCTAATACTATATGAGTGAACCGTATCATACTGATTTGTTTGTGCATCATCTTTTTTCTCTGTTAAGACTCTGTTCTCAGGAATTGGAACTATAGAAATAAGTCGGGATCCCTGGGTGGTGCAGCGGTTCGGCGCCTGCCTTTGGCCCAGGGCGTGATCCTGGAGACCCAGGATCGAGTCCCACATCGGGCTCCTGGTGCGTGGAGCCTGCTTCTCCCTCTGCCTGTGTCTCTGCCTCTCTCTCTCTCTCTGTGACTATCATAAATTAAAAAAAAAAAAAAAAAAAAAAAGAAATAAGTCAACTGGAGAAGGACAAACATTATATGGCCTCATTCATTTGGGGAATATAAAAATTAGGGAAAGGGAATAAAGGGGAAAGGAGAGAAAATGAGTGAAAATATCAGTGAGGGTGACAAAACATGAGAGACACCTAACTCTGGGAAACGAACAAGGGGTAGTGGAAAGGGAGGTGGGCGGGGGGTTGGGGTGACTGGGTGATGGGCACCGAGGGGGGCACTTGGCGGGATGAGCCCTGGGTGTTATGCTATATGTTGGCAAATTGAACTCCAATAAAAAAAATTAAAAAATAAAAAGTAAAAAATAATTAAAATTAAAAATAAAAGAATTGGAACTATATTTTACTTATTTTTGTTTTCCAGCCCCTGATGTAGGGCCCAAGTAGAGGCAAAATTAATATCTAAGGAAATATCACCCTTACACACCATAGCACTGTTTATAAAACAGTAAATGAGAACATACGTTATCTATCAACAGAAAATGGACACTCCATCAACTGAGAATTATAAAGTAGTAGTATATGCTACATGTATCTGCATAAACAGATCTCGAAAACATAATGTTAAGCAGAACAAAACAAGTTTGCAGAAATGTACAGTATGTAGAAGTTAAAAACATCTATAATGATATTCAGATTAGACAAACCTGGCTGGTGGGATGTATAGGTGGTAACATTGTTTTGTGGCTCACTTTTATGTGCATTTTTAATATTTTTTTAAAGATTTTATTTATTTATTAATGAGACACACAGAGAGAAGGCAGAGACATAGGCAGAGGGAGAAGCAGGCTCCATGCAGGGAGCCTGATGCGGGACTTGATCCCGGGACTCTGGGATCATGCCCTGAGCCGAAGGCAGATGCTCAACCTGTGTCTCTGGCTCTGGCTCTCTCTTTCTGTGTCTCTCATGAATAATAAATAAAATATTTTAAATAAACAAATTATATTAGTTTTGTTTTTGAGAACACAAATAACCATTCATTAGCAAATAATGAACTAAAGACCAATCTAATAAATATAATAGGTTCCTTGTGCAAATAATTGTAGGTGTTTATAAAGATGTTCACAGTTGTTTACCACAATGTTTATAATAGTAAAACACTGGGAACAATCTAAATGTCCAACCCTCAAGAACTGAATAAATGAATTATACCTATGGCATAGAATACTATTAAGTTAGTAGAAATCATGGTTTAAAAGAATACATTTTACAAGGAAACATGTACACAGGGTGGAGCTGTAAAACACAAATAATCCATGCAGGGTGAAAGAACTGTGTAAATATTTATATGTAAATATAAAATAGGGAAAGGCTCAACATCAGACTGTTAACTGGTTGGTTTACACTGGCTTATTGCGCATGTTTGCTAGGTTTTTATGGTAGGGATGAATTACTGATGTCAGGGAAATAATCAATAGTTAAGCATCCTCTCTACATTGATGAAGCCTAATTGCTGCGGATCAGGGAGGCTCTGGGGCTGGGTTGTAGAGGCTACAATGGGGGAGGGGAAAGAGGTAGAAGGAAGGAGAGGGAGACTGAGAGGGTGGGGGTAAGGTCTGAGAGAAGAAACCCCTCACAAAGTCCAACTGTTCCAAAAGAGAGGGCCACAAGGGATTCATCCAGGGACAAAAGAATACACAGCTATGAGCAAAAGTTGGTGTCATCCCGAGAAGCCACAAATCTTACGTAAAAATAGAGCTTTTATGAAGCTGGTCTCGTATCTGTAAGTCACTTTCTTTAAGTTTATGATGACCAGTCAATTTTGATACTATGTTAGTATCAAAAGTATATTCCTTTAGTTATGTAGAAGTTGTAGATTAATAATAAACTGATCTATTGTTTCTAAATTATTGTTTAAATTCATGTGCAATGGTCTAAGAAGGACTAACATACAACATATTAGCATACAACACTTTTTGAGTATTTGCAATAGGCTAGTCACTGCCATATTCTTTGCCTGGATTGGCCGGCATAACAATGCTATGTTAGAGATTATTCTTCACATTAAAGAGACTGAGGCTCAGAGGCGGGATGACTTGACTAAGATTAGACAATTAGCGAGTGACAGAGGTAGAATTTAAATTCTAGAATTCTCACTCTGGCAAGGCCAGTGCATTTACAGTACTCAATGTATTTACAGTGCATTTACGGCATGAAAATAACTGATAAAATTGAGATAAATGACATTTAGGAGGGCAGGAAGGATTTCTAAGTGGAGAGACAGAGGCTAAAGGGGCAAGATGAAAAATAAGAAATAAGAAAAGAACAAAAGCAATAGTGAAGCCATGAAACGTGCTGGCATGCAGTCAGAAAGCACCCATGGCTGTAAAGGAACAAGTTCCACTCCCAAGTTGCATGAGCTATGGATGATGATGGAGCAGATTTCCATCCCTCACCCCTTAGAATTTCTCAGTGTCCTGGCCTCCTGAAAATAATTAACCCTACTCCAAGGAAGAGGAAATCCACCGGACGTCTATTGAGAACCTAAGAGGGCATTTGATGGCAGCACATGCAAAACTTGATATGATGGGAGAAGTCATGAAGAGAAGTTGGCTGGTCATCTTTATTTTATGACGAGTAAGTATGAATACTCCAAATTACTCGACCGAATTGCCTATTTATCCTGTTTTATATTACAGTGTCTATCATTAAAAGTGTTGCAATAGAGACGCTGGAGTTATGACTGTAAAGGTTCATTCATCATGCTGGAGGGGATGGCTTAGTGGACAAACTGCCAGCTTTCACCAACTATGATACTCTGTATGCAGAAGATAGTATGCAAGTGGCATTGACTCAGCAGCTCATCATCTGAATGAAGCTAGTTCCACAGTTTCCTCATATTGGACATATTCCTCATATTGTCCTTCAGACAGTGGCTGGAAAAAACTTGCCTATCCTATTTAAATAATGAAGATTCTTAGAACTTTTATAGACAGGATTTCCCACACTTTCCTGGAAGCATGAGATAGAAGTGAACGAAGGGTCTTCAAATACACTCTTAGCATTGTGCCCTATTCTGGCTACTTTCCTTTCTCCTGCTCAGAATTTTGTTATCTTATTATTTCAAATCAAATCAGTTCAATTATCCACTTAATGATACAAACTGCTCTTTTATGAACAAATCTTTTACCTTTATGACTTTATATCAATTTACTATACAATGACAAACTATGAATGTTTAGTAGTTACTAACGCTACCACTATGTGAATCAACTAATAACTAGAATGATTCCATCTTCATAAAATTATATTCTTAAAAATTCATCAGCTAAATTTGTATCAATTTGAAGTCCTTGCTCCAATCGTAATTTCAAAAGGAATACAACACACATTAATGGAGTACTCACTACGTGCCAGATACTGTTTGAAGCACTTATGTACCATGTTAAAAAAAGAAATACCAGTCCCATTCTTACTACAGTCTAGTGAAGATAATGGACAACCATACAGGTAAGTGTCATAACCATGGTACAGTAAAGTACCCCAGAAACAGTTTAATTCTCTCTGCGAACTCAGAGAGTAGCTCTGAGGAGTGACTTGAAGTTTCTTATTTCTAAATGCATAACTTGACAAGATCAGATTTTCAGATTTGAGCTAAATTAATCTAAATCCTGAATGCACAGGGATATGTTTAAAACGGAAGCAATACAGAGTTAAACCTATAAGGATAGGACTACGAGAATCTGAAAAACTGGAGGGGTAAGATGAATATTAACCTAAGCTAATTCTATTCATGCCTCAGGATCTTTACACAATGATTTCCTTTTTTTACTTTTTCTTCTGCAAGCCCATTGCGAGATTTCGTCAGTACATTCTTCAGTGTCATCCCTCAGACATTATCGAAAGACGTTATCGATCTTGCTGATACATCATGCACCACTCCTCCTTCTACTCTTCCTGACTTCTAGATGGGATTGCTTCCATATATGCTGACATTCTAGTTATGACAACGATCCAGCCCTCCCGGTTCCAGCTACCTCTGCCATTAGATCACTATCTCCTTCTTTAATACCCACTAATTGTATTTGTTTATTTCCCACACATAACGCATGATGTGGTTCATTTTAGTAAGATTTCATTCCTATTGTCTGGTGATACGGAATTTCTTTTTTTATGTTAATTTGTGCATTCTTTATAATTTCACTGTAAGTTGCTGATACCTACCTATTTTATCCTTAAATTTTCCAAGTGATTATTAAGGATGTGGAAATGAGCACTCTTTATTATTTCTTATAAACTCTCAATGTTCTTCCCCCAAATTTCCCATTATCCAAATATTTATTCTTCAGGACAACTGCAGGGTTATCTACAGGGCTGACTTCTAGCATTCTGCATAGCTTTGTATTTAGTTACAGGCATTAAGGCTGGAATACAAGGCAGGGCACAAGACCTGCTCATACCACCATCATTCAAAATGTCCTCCAGCCAGGACGGGGATGGAGTGTGAATGGAGCTTGGCTGTCTACCACAGCTGGTACCCGCCTGGTGCCCTCTAGTGGTACCACGATGCCCTGACTCAGATGGCTGCTAGACGGAGCCTCAAAACTGCATCCACATCTAGGGGCCTGAGTACCTCCAGGCTCCTATTTTGTTAGTTTTATATAGGCTTGGTCTTTCCTTTCCCTTCCCTGCCTTACTTTCCTTTTTCTTTTCCCATCTTCTTTTTTAACACCTTGTAGTCAGTGCCTATTTAGGCCTTTACAAAGGAGCATACAGTGAGTCTGTAGGAGACACTGAAAAATGAAGACAGTGGTAGCAATAATGTCTGTAACATAAAGCTTGCTTTATTCACAAGAGAATGTTGTTGGTTCTTGAGAGAGGATTTTCTATATGCCACTTCCCATGACAAGAAAAACATAACCATAAATGCACATAGAGGGATTTTTTTTCTCACTAGAAGAAAGTATTCACTATTATAACTGGAAAATAGAAACTAAAATAAACTGTGAATTATTATTTACAAGTGTTAACATTAGAATCAAGGAGTACTTTTCAAGAATATGTAGATTTCATTCTCTCTAAAGTTTGAGATGAACAAAGATGGCCAAACGCCTCTCTACTCACCAAATGCAGACTCCTGTATGTGAATCCAAGTGACTTCTAAAAAGAAGTCGGTATAATATTTGTCTTCTGCAAATATATCAGTTGCTGCAGCAGTGTATCACTTAATGTTATGTGGGGTCTGAAAAAGTTTATTGCTTCTCCAAAGACCTGTCTTCCTTCTGTCAATTCTGTTCAAAAATTAGCATTTATTGTCACCTGAATATAATGTGTCAGAAAAACCAGAAATGTAATTAGCTGTACCAGCTTACTGGAGACTTTTGGAGTATAAGTATTTGTATTTTTTCTCTATCAGGAAGCAAATTAATTTACCTGGAGTCATCACATATATATCCCAAATTTTAAGGAGGGGCCTAGATCAGATTAAGAAAGCAAACTAAATTTGGTTGAAACTAATTTTTTTTTTAAGATTTTATGTATTTATTTATTTATGAGAGACAGAGAGAGAGAGAGAGAGGCAGAGACACAGGCAGAGGGAGAAGCAGACTCCATGCAGGGAGCCCGATGTGGGACTCGATCCCAGGTCTCCAAGATCAGGCCCTGGGCTGAAGGCGGAGCTAAACTGCTAGCCACCAGGGCTGCCTGAAACTAATTTAAACTATCATTAGCCTCTTCATCAAACTCAATTTCTTCTGGAACTTCTATTTTACAGTTTGTCACTACCCAGCAATTCAAATATAAAGTCTAGAAATTATCAGCAACATCTCATTGATAAACAAAATGAAAAAGGCTCTCAGTCAAGCCTTGGATAAATCAAGAAGAATCACAATCATCTGCGATGTAGAAATACCATGTGGCAAGAGTAGAGGTAGAAGTAGAATAAAATTATTTTGTATGTTCAAATATAAAACAAATTAGGAAAAATCCCAGGTCTCGTAAATGAAAACACAATACCTCTTCTCTGTGCCTCCTCTTGCCCCTCTTGGGTCCACACTCTTTGACTCTTTGACATAGTTTAAGCACTCTTTTAAAATCATAAGCCAGGCCACATCAATCTGCATTCAGCTGTCCTTGGCTTATATCCAGGTCCTTGCCGAGGTCCTATATGAGCTGTCCCTGGCTATCTTTTAAAGAGCATTTCCTACTTGTTTCCCCATAACTCATTCATGTTTAGACTCAACCATGTCTGTGAAGAACTGGCCATGTGCATGTTTGTTCTTGTGCTTCATCTGTCACCCCAAAGGCGATTTGGGTTTTCCATAATGAACTGACAATTTTTTTTTTTTGAACTGACAAATGTTAATGTAGGCACAAGGAACCAATATAATAACTGCCAAGAGACAGGATCCAGTCGATGGAAGTTAGTCATACGTATTCCTACCTCTCCCGAGAAGCTGTTTTTACAGACATGTCAGCAATTAGGGGAGGAATTACTCTGCTGATGACATTCTACCAAATACAGCTACTAAAGACTTACCAGCAGCTACTATGATAACATCTGCCAGCTGAGTATGGATCTTCAGTTGTTCTTTGGGAGTGTATCTGTGAGCTATTGTCACCGTTGCATCACCTGGAATGAAGAATTGCCATTAATGGTTACTGAGGTTTTTCAAAATTTATGAATGCCCCAATTCTAGAGGAGATTCAGTTACATTCTAAGAGTAGGGAAATTAAGAACAAAAGCTAGATAAGAAAACCTACATGACCCTAAATACTGTAACCTTCAATTAATCAGTGGAAAATCAACTAAGACTGACTATCATAAGGGAGCTGTAAGGTAAGTTTCTAGAAACACAACAGTTGAAAGTTCTGTGCTGACAGGTTAACATATAAATGCAGGGGATACTCATTGGCCTGATAACAAAGTATATAAATACTGAAAACAGCAAGATAAGTGCACCAAAAATGGAGCAATGTATTGTGAAAGCACAGCTAAGAGATTAATCCTACCTCTTCTTTTGAAGGTGTCTAGGAAGGGTTCCTAAAGGAAGCAGTATACTTTTTTTTGGTCTCAAGTATGAGGTGGGGCATACTAATTAGGGAAAGGGCGTTCCAAGCCAACAGAATAACAGGAAAAAAAGTGGACTACTTTTGAAGTTATATGTTTAGGAAATGACAAAGAGGTCTAAGATGTAACAGGTGGTATTCACACATGCTTTAAGGAACTGATGTATGAATAAGAGAAGTTAGCAGACTGAGGGGTTCCAGTGCTTTAAGTGTGAACCAAGGAGGAGGAGTGAAAGAAGGCCAGGAGGAAGGAAGTCAAAGGATTCCCGGTGAGGACATTGCGGGAGACAGTGCCTTTTTTCTTCTTCTGTAGATAACATACAAATGCTACACAATGAATTAAAAAAACTCCATAATATCCATTTTTAGCAAAACTAGAAGACATATTTTCCACAACCTCCAAAAAATATGTGAGAGTTACCCAGGCCCAGTAGAGTTAGCATATACTGCACAAGAATAAAGGCAGCAAAGCAATGCAGAGAGTAAGATGGCCAGTAGCAGCGATCTCTGAAAATGACTGCAAAAATATACTGCTTGTAGGTGCAGGGTTCATGTCAAAATGCAAAACATATCTCTTATCTGTAGCAAAGATAGGAATAAATACAGAAGAAGCCTTCTTGGATCCAGTAAAGTTCCTAGTGGCTAGACTCCCATGGAGGAGCCATTTCAACAGGAGGCAGTTGGAGTCTGTGTAAGTGATGAAGGAGGGATCTGAGGACTGCCAGGCACCTCCTCTCCAACCCCCAGCAGAAGTACCCTAAGAATAGCAGATCCAAGAAATCCAACTCATTCAATGATAAGTAATAAAACAAAGAAACAAAAAACGGATTTGACATAGAATTAGCAAAAGGATGCTATGTAAAAATTAGCCCAGGAATTTGGGGAAGGATGGATCTTTTCTGATTCTAGTGGTGGTTACATGACAATATTCATTTGTCTAAATTCATGGAACTGTACACCCAGAAGAGTGGATTTTACTATTTTTTTTAAGTAAATGAAAGAATACATTTAAAAAATAGCAGACCCAAGGAAAAAAACAAAAGGCAAAAAAAAACTTTTTTAAGAATTTACTAACAGGGCAGCCCCAGTGGCGCAGCGGTTTAGCGCCGCCTGCAGCCCAGAGTGTGATCCTGAAGACCCAGGATCGAGTCCCACGTCTCGGGCTCCCTGCATGGAGCCTACTTCTCTCTCTGCCTGTGTCTCTGCCTCTCTCTCTCTCTCTCTCTGAATAAATAAATAAATAAATCTTTAAAAAAATAATAATAAAAAAAATAATTTACTAACATACCAATATACTCAACAACAAAAAGTGTTGCAATGGAAAAGCTGAACATTATGGCCAAATATTACACCAAAAATTTAAAAATTAAGAACATAAAGTCACAAAATCTGGGAAAAGAAGATTTGAATCCATATAAAGTGACCTATAATGGTCAAGATTAAGAAAAATTTCAGTAATGTAAAGTTTAAAAAAAGAGTGGTAAAAGCATAAAAGCAAAAATTCAGATTGGTACATTCAACTCCAGAAAACAGCAGAGCAATATTTACAGGAGACTCATCTAAAAAAATTGGGAGTCAAGGACTTTATATCCAGTCATATCATCCTCCAAGATTAAAAGTTACAAACAATTCTGAAATTTTAAGAACTTGGAATATTGTTCCCATGTTTTTCTTTTTTTCCCTGAGGAACTTGCTAAATGATTAAATTTAACGAATCAAGTATCATATATCATAAACTATCAAAAGGATTATTGGAGAGTTTGGGATATATTTAGCCATAAAACTGAGACTTAAAAAAATATGAGGATGGGGGTGACAGACAAAAATGTAAATACTATTTGCTCTGATTATGGAGAAATGTTACAACCAACCAAACTGGAATGGGAAGGGCGAAGGTGAGAAAGTTCGCTGATCATCTACTATTTAATGAGCAGGATCAACAGAAAAACATTTAAAGCTGATCAAACAACTAATGGAAGTATAAGGATTTTAGAAGTATAAGGTAAAAGTGTTAAAAGATCATTTTTATTGGCAAATATCAAGTAGGAGACAAAAGAAATGGAATCAGGGAAGAAAAAGAAAGTATTTTATCATTTTTAAAATTAGAGTATCAATAGATACCATATGAAGAACAGACAACTAAGAGTACTGTGTAAAGTTAAAATAACTATTAGAGTAACAACAAACCTTCCTAAGTATCAGAAGAACCATCCACAAAAAAGGGAAAAAATGTAAAAAATGAATAAAAACAACAAAAAGAACAGAGAATACTATGACAGTTCAGATCATACATATTTATCATCACACTAACTTTTCCTAAGCTATCTATTTAAAATAATAATACTTCCAAATTGGCTTGCAAAGCAAAAACAAAATTTAATTCTACGCTGGATGTAAGGCACATCTAAAACAAAGCTGTTTGGCAATGTTAAAAAATGGGCAAATGTATAGCAGGACAACTACAAAAAAAGAGATGATGTTCTTATTGTTAAATAAGGAGTAACTTTACATTAGATAGGACAATGAAGTGCACATCGTAATGCAAAGACATGATTCAAATGAGCACACAACAATGATAAATAGATAACATATAAAAGAGAAACATAATTCATATAGCAGAAATTATAGGGGCTACAAATTGAAAAAGAAACACACTGTATTTGCTAAATTTAATTCACCTTTCTCAATCAACAGATCAAAGATATAGAAAATGTATATAGCATAATTCATGTTATGTACCTGATTGTAATACATCACATTTTGAAAGTAGAATATATATTTTCTTTTCATGTGATCAAAGAATATTTTTAAATGGTATGATTTTAACCACAGAGTATTTTAATTAATACTCAAAAATAGACAACTAAATAAACTTTAGTGTTTTCTTTAATCACAAATCAATAGTTATAATTATTGAAAAAATCAGAAATTAGAGTTCTTCCATTGGAATTTTTTAAAATCCTATTTTAAATAATTTTTGGATCAAAAAGAAAACACAAACAACAGTGTGGAATTTCTAGAAACATTTATAATGAAATCACTACATATTAGATCCTATAAAATAAAGATAAAACAAAGCATAGAGGAAAACTCAGAGATCTAAAATTATTATATCAATAAAATAAAAATAAGAAAATAAGCAAATCAATCACTTCACTTAAAAGTTAGATAAAGAACAAAAAAGAAACAAAAGAAATTAGGAGGTAAGGTGTTAATATTAAATAAGTCTATCATAAGCAGTGAGAGAATTCAATAAATTGCCAAGTAAAAAATAAACATACAGTAATAAACAGCTTTCATTTATAACAACATATTAGAAGAAACAGTAAAAGAAAAGACTCCACTACAATAGCAATACAAAAGATAAAATACTCAGAAATAAACCTAACGAGAAATACGGAAAATCTATCTGATAAAAGAAAATCTCCAGAACAACACCAGAGACATAAGACTGAAGAACTAGAAGGATAAACCATGTTCTTGGATAAAAGACTCAAAACAATACAGATGATAATTCTCTCTGTTCATTACAAATTTAATACAATTCCAATAAAAACTGGTAGTTGTGCTTTTTTTTTGAAAGAATATGATTTCATCTTAAAGTTAGTAAGGACAAATAAAAGAAAACAACAAGGAAAGCTTTGAAAAGGAAGAACAATGAGAGGCTGGTAGCACTTGATAGTCTCTTATTTCGGTTAACGGTACCACCATCTGCCCAGCTATACAGAGCAAAATCTATGAAGTCTCGTGTTTCTTCTTTTTCTCATTTGCTATAAACCATCAATAAGTGTAGAATACGTGTTTCAAAGCATCCCAAGGCAAAACTGTGAGGCTTCCTCCCATCTCTTAGTACAGTTCCCCTACATGCAGAAAGGTCCTCTTACACATCAGCAACCTATGTAAGCGTGTTCTCCTGCATGAGAGCCTCCCAATGCCCACAAAAATCAAACCACACTAAAACCTCCCCTTTCATCAGTGCTGATGATTTCAGCAAGGAATTGAGAGATACATAATAATCCACTGAGTTGTATATACAGATAACAACCTGTAAAGTCTTGAGTAAAAGAAAAAAAATATGAAGGTGAATTTCAGTAAGTATAGAAAGCTCTTCTAGGCAACTCCACCTTCCCCTCAATAATGTCTAGTTAACTTGTTATTACTCCTGAGTGAGTCTGACCAGTGAAACCCATGGGGAAATATCAAAACTATAGTTAAACTCGATTGGTGAGTTTCTGATTATAACCATATCACCCTGTGGAAAGGCTTTCAGCCTATTACTCAGGAGACCAGAGGATGATAGCAAAGGAGAGGTAAATCGTCGGAGTGAAAGGCGAATGTGTTCAAATCATGCCTCAGTCTCTTCTGCCTTTGCCTCCTGCTGATGAGCACCTTGGTACCTGTCCCTGCCCCTGGGAACCAGCTGTCCTGCAAACTATATGCTTAGTTAACCTGTGAAAATTCTTGTCATTCCTGTTTCCAGTTTTGGTGCCCTCTTAATTTTTCTTCAGCAAATCCTCTGGCTTGCTGCACCTAATCCCTTCTAACTCCTCAACTCTTCCCTGGGGTAACCAGTACTAACAAGTTACAGCAGCTACTCTGCAGAATGATGAATATCTCTGACCCTCAGATGACTTTCTCCCACACTCGGTTTCATCCTCTTACTGTGCATGTGATATCAGCCTGGGCGAGGACCTAATTTTTCTAATGATCACACAGACCCAGATAAAAAACATTTATAAGCAGAGTCTTAAGCAACTTCATGGTGCCCAGAGCTTTACATCATGTTTGTAAAATAGAGTAAGAATAAAAAACTTAGAACCTATCTCCTGGAATCTGAGAGTTCTGTTAGAACTTAATAATTAACTACTGGGCAAGATACACTTCTTACTATATAAAAGTCCACAGTCAATCAAGAATTGTCTACTGGGAGCTGTCTGAGCAGTTTTCTAGGCTATTATTACACTGTAATTTGTGTAAAATTGCAGATTGTAGTGAAGAGTTTTGGCAACTAACACAGAGTGCCAATTTGAGACAAATAATATTTGCTATAAGATGCTAGAACAAACAGCACAATATACTTCATTTTAGAGTAGCACTTTTTTGTTTAAATTACTTAAAATGAAAAGTTTATTTTTTTGTTGGCCATTTCTAGGTCATTCTCTAGCTCCATTTATTCAATTATGGAAGTAATCCCAGAATCATGCTAAGCAATGGAAACACACAATTCCATACTCTCACATGAGAAACAGATATGTAAATCGGAATGAGAATACAGTGTGGTACGCTCCACATTAAAAGGAGTTATAAGTTACAGTGTTGGCACAGAGCATCACTATCTTCTCTAACTAAGAACAGCGCAGGGGCAGTTAAAGGTCTTAGAGAAGACAGATTCTTGATGTAAGCAGAACTTATTTTTCTTCTGCTTCAATACCCCCATCCTTATGCATCAATAAATTATTTTCCATAAAAATGTGCAAAGGCATGTTATTTAGCCCAGAAACTTCTTCCTTGCAAAAGCCAGTTTACCTTTTTGCAACTTTTACCATAATTCTAGATCTGTCTTCAACAGTAACACAGAACAAGTCTCAACTTCCTTTTCCATGAGGCAAATTTTCAAATAGCAGCTTGAACTTGAATTGACAGATGAAGTAAAATGGCAAATCCAATAGGAGCTAGAATCTCACATGTAGGCTTTTGCTTTGCCACTTTCTCTGGATAAGAGAAAACAGAGTCATTCTCAATACATTAACTCATACCATGGTCTGGTTTTAAAGGAGGGGTGCTTGGGTGGCTCAGTCAGATGAGCACCCAACTCTTGATTTCAGCTCAGGTCATGCTTTCAGGGTTGTGAGACTAACTCCTGAGTCAGACTCTGGTGCTGGGTGTGCAGTCTGCTTAGGATTCTCCCTCTCTCTCTCTCCCTCCTCCCTCTCCAATAAGGAAAGAAAGGAAAGAAAGAAAGAAAGAAAGAAAGAAAGAAAGAAAGAAAGAAAGAAAGAAAGAAAGAAAGAAAAAAGAAAGAAAGAAAGAAAGAAAGAAAGAAAGAAAGAAAGAAAGAAAGAAAAAACGCTGAGGAAATTACAGGCAAGAAAACGGTATTCATCACCAGAACAGCATCCAAAGGAGAAAAGCAGCCTGAGTTGTTTTTGGACAAATGCCTACAGAGGTCTAAAGATTCTGGATTGGAATGTTTCTTTTATTTTTTTTAAAGATTTTATTGATTTATTCATGAGACACAGAGAGAGAGAGAGGCAGAGACACAGGCAGGAGAAGCAGGCTCCATGCAGGGAGCCCAACGTGGGACTCGATTCCGGGTCTCCAGGATCAGGCCCTGGGCTGAAGGTGGCGCTAAACTGCTGAGCCACCTGGGCAGCCCTGACTGTGTGTTTCTTACTCAATTTGTAAGATGTGATTGTATCTTGTAGCATAACACACACACACACACACACACACACACACACACAGACCTCTCTACAGAGAAATTCTCTGTAACAGCTAAATGGACAGAGTCTAGATATAAGATAACCCTTATATAAGAACTTACTACATCTAACACTGTTCTAGCACCTTACACATATTATCATACATTTCCATATCACACAATCTTCACAAGACACTGTTAGATTATTTTTTATAAGGTAGTGAGTAATGCTATTTGTATTTTATAAATGAAGAAACCAAGGAGACACAAAAAGTCCAGTCATTTGTCCAAGGTCATATAAACTATGTAAGAGCCAGAATTCAAACTAATTTAGTCTGGCTCTAGAGCCCAGGCTGCTCATCATGGCACTCGACAGCCTCTGTCCACACTGGGCAGAAAGCAGCAGCTCTGCTGGAGTTCACAGTGGTAAAATCAGAGCTGGCAACCACTATGTAGTCACTTCCGAACACCATTTCTGGACAATTGTCCTGCCTGTGAGGGATCGTGGATGACACTTCTTCTTTCATAGGGATAAATTCTGCCTTCAGATCCTACCTGGTGTGCACTGGTAGTAGTGATAAGAGGCCAGCTAATGACAGAAAACACATGTGTCTCTAATACAAAAAGGGCAGTTTTAGCTTCCATTTTTATCATTTATAAAATGATCATGGGGCCATTTCCCAGATCTTGAAATAGTACTGCATTCTCTTGACTCCTAAATTCCATTTACTCTAAGTTTTCTAGCTCTTTGTTTTACTCTATTTCTTTTAAGATTTTATTATTTCTTTGAGAGAGAGAGAGCACAAGCAGGATGGAGGGGCAGAGAGAGAGAGGAGAAAAGGAAGCAGACTCCCCGTAGAGCAGGAGCCCAAAGATGTGGAGCTCCACCCCAGGACTCCGGGATCGTGACCTGAGTTGAAGGCAGACATTTAACTGACTGAGCCACCCAGGCACCTCTTTAAGTTTTCTATTTCAACTTCAGCTGCTTTTTCTGGATTAAATCACCCAAATAATTTTTGGGATAGTTACAGAGCACTCAGATCTAAGCCTTCTTTTCATGCTTAAAATGGGCCAGGTTTCAAATGCATTTTTATCTGGTTAAGACCTGGCTGGTCTGATTTGTTGTAGATCCTTCAGTTTTCTTCCAAACACATGGACAATTAGGTAGATGACAACTAAGGGAGACAGTTTCACTTTTAAATAGTCAAATACCATTTCAAGCTTCCTTCTTTTAAACAACTATCTCAAAGTACCTTTGAAACAAACAGTATTAGGGAGAAATGACAGAGCCCTGACCACCAATGTTTCTAGATATTGAAAAATATCTGCCCCTTTATTTGGCCAAAGTTTATTGAAGTCAAAGATTCATTTCTTCAATAAAGATAATACATAAGTGAAAACATAGACATAATACAATTCTACATAGTAATTTATGTTATGAAGACAGGAATGCAGAGTAAGTGAATATAGAATAATAGCATGGGTGTTATTTTGATAAGGTGGCAAGGGATAAGGTGAGAAGTTAACATTCAGAGAGAAACCCAAAGGAAATTAGAAAAATAACTTATGTAAATAATTTCAAAAAAGAGCATTTCAGTTGGAAGGAAAATCAAATCAAAGACCCTGACACAAGAGTGTGGATGACATATTCTTGGGAAGCAAAGGGCAGCTGCAGCTGGAGGGCAGTGATGGAGGGTGAGGATGGTAGGAAGCGAGTGAAAAAATGCAGCCCAGGTCAGTTCCTGTAAGGTCTTGCATATCATATTAAGGAATCTGGATTTTATTCTGATGTAATGTTGTTCTGAATGTTACAGGAAACCATGGGTGATTGAGACCCACTGTGTAGAACGTATGGAAGAAGGGACAAGGGTAGATGCAGAGAAACTAGTTTGTAAATTTGATAGTGCTCCAAGTGAAAGATGATGGCTATCTTGACTAGGATCGTTTTGGTGGAAGTGATCATGGGTATATTTTAAATAGATTGCTAATGATAAGACATGAAATGTGAGAGAGAGGTCAAGGGTGGCCGGAGCACCTGGGTGAAGTGACAGTGGTATGTCCTAAGATAGGACAGACTATGAGGAGTAAAATTAAGATTGAAGGTTTGCATATGGTAAGTTGGGAAGTGTCTATTGGCCATGCAAGTGGACTTGTCAAGTGAACAGTGGTTACATGGGTCTTGACATATTGGCAATACAGAGGGCATTTAAAGCTAAGGTACTAGAAAGGATGACCCAGGAATGGCTCTGGAATGAGAAGTGAAGCTCTAGGCTTATCCCAGTGTTTTGAGTAATTGTTCTCAACCTTGACCAACCTTAGAATCTTCTATGGAGCTTTCTAAAAAATACTGATACTCAGGTCCAACTTGAAGACTCTGATTTGGGCAGCCTGGGTGGATCAGTGGTTTAGCGCCGCCTTCAGCCCAGGGTGTGGACCTGGAGACCCAGGATGGAGTCCCAAGTCGGGCTCCCTGCATGAAGCCTGCTTCTCCCTCTGCCTTGTGTCTCTGCCTCTCTCTCTCTCTCTCTGTGTGTCTCTCATGAACAAATAAATAAAATCTTTAAAAAAAAGATTCTGATTCAATTATTCTGTGTTGGGCTCAGGCAGCCATATTTTCAAAAGCCCCTCAATGATTCTAGTGGGCGGCAAAGGTTGAGAAACACTGTTTTAGAAGTTGGGAAGAACAGAATGACCCAGAAATAGAGAATGAGAAGAAATATCTAGTGAAATAAAAGAAATGCATGCCAGTGGTAGCTTTAATCTGTGCTTAAGCAATAAAAGAAATAGCCCTATAAGATGTGGCCATTTCATTAAATTAAAAAGCACGTTGAGGGCAGCCCTGGTGGCGCAATGGTTTAGTGCTGCCTGCAGCCTGGGGTGTGATCCTGGAGACCAGGGATCGAGTCCCACATCGGGCTCCCTGCAGGGAGTCTGCTTCTCCCTCTGCCTGGGTCTCTGCCTCTCTTTCTCTCAGTATCTCTCATAAATAAATAAATAAAATCTTTAAAAAGAAATAAATTAAAAAAATAAAAAGCATTTTGTGAATATTACTCAGTTTATTATATAGTTTCCTGTTTATAAGTACCTTCAGGAGAAATTATTTTTCAGTCTTAACACCAGAAAATGTTTTCTTTATCCTGAGCATGTATTTTTTTTAATCCTAAAGACACTTAATTGGGTAACTAATCATTTCTTTTCCTGCTAAAGCTCTCAAGATGAAATTAGTGACTCAATCATAGAAAGTATAGTTTAGATTCAAACAAATTCATCAAACATACATTCAGCACTAGTATATGAAAAGCAATGTGCTTGACAGTAGTAATATACCCATTAAGATTTAATGATATGCCCATTTTTAATGGCCTTATTCTTGGCTCTGTTTTAGTTTAGGCCTTGCTTCCCCCCTTTTAACTATTTCTCATTGGCAATGTGTTTTATATATTGCTATGGCATACCTTAAATACTTTTTATTTATTTTTAAAAATTGAGACAGGTGTATTTTTTTTTTTAAGATTTTACTGATTTATTCGTGAGAGACACACACAGAGAGGCAGAGACACAGGCAGAGCCAGAGGGAGAAGCAGGCTCCATGCAGGAAGCCTGACTTGGGACTTGATCCGGGGTCTCCAGAATCACACCCTGGGCTGAAGGTGGCGCTGCTCCTCTAAAAATACTTTTTAGAGTAAGTATACTGTAATAGCTAACATGTGTGAATACTAAATACTTTACAGGTATCAGTTCACTTAATTCTTCCAACAATTGTGCTGTGCATACTCTGATCTCATAGTGATATACAAGAACAGAATGTGTATTTAGGCAATAAGAACAAAGAGTCTATGCTCATCAACCAGGTTCTCCTGCTCCAGAAGCCAATCTTCACCAATCAAAACTGCAGCTATGGTGTGAACAACATGGCAGCCATAAATGAAGATGTTGGCTTTGAAGCATTCTATTTCTAGGACTACTTTCCTATGAATGGGAATGAAATGCGGTGAGTCATCTACATGAATCAATTCCCCAGGTGACCAAATTCCCCATGGTGCCAAATTGCCAAGTCAGGATTGATAGTATTTCTGATTGTGAAACAGATTTTAAACTATAAAAAAACTAAAGCAATCAAATCCCTCCAAATTTTAGCCAAAACAAGCTAGCCAGCTCAGCCATGGGCAATGGGTGCTGACATGAGCCAAAGTATTGTTTTTTCCTTTCTAGTTTCTTTGGCTAGAAGAGGGGTGTGTGTGTGTGTGTGTGTGTGTGTGTGTGTGTGTGTGTGTGTGTGTGTTTGCTACAGCTGTATATAATTTTTGCATTTATTCTCCACTTTCCAAGATTAACAGATGAAAATAAAACTCAAGGACCTAACAGTAATGTCTGATTCTGCAAGCATGCTTAGAAGATCAAAAATGAATACTAAGTAAGTATTTGCAAGATTTCTGCCTGCATTTGAGAGTGAAATATACAGATGTTTCCAAGAACATTGTGCTGCTTGCTTACTGCCCTTCTATTCATCCTCTCTATGGAAAAAGGCTAGGGCTCTGGGGGTATACTAGCACAAATATAGCAAACATGTAGATACAAATATAGCAAACATAAATACAAATATATGTATTTTGTTAGGGAAAACAAAAAACAAAAAACCAACTTCCCAGAATCAAATACTAAATATTGTCACCATGTCAGAGAATCACAGTGCTTACCATGTTAGAGGCTATACTATATTATTATTATATTAAAGTTTCTGAGAAATATCACAGTCAAGTTATAGGTTCAATTTTGTTTAATCCAGACTTCCCAAACTTATTTGACCAACTCCTCTCCCTTTTTTAAAAAATTCAAATCCATTTACATCAGTGTTGCTTAGAATACAGCTTATGAGTAGCTGTATTAAATCTTTCATGATACTCTTTGTCTACAAATAAAGTAAATGTACCTGTTCATCTGTTGAACAAAGACTTTCTGGACAGCTATTGTGTGAGGTATTGGAGATAAGATGGGAAGATAAACAGAGGCGGTCTTTGCTTTTGTGGGGTTAACAGTCAAGTAGGTATGATGAACATTAATCAAATAATGACACTAAGAAACACTAATCACCAACTGATATATGATGTGAAGGACAAGTCCTTCAGTATGTCCATGGTGGGACAGGCTATCAGAGAAGCCTGCTCAAGAAGTTATATCTGCGCTGACATATAATACATGAGTAAGAAGGAGCACTCCTATCTGCAAGGCTGAAGAATGGCAATTAAGGGGTTAAAACAGAACAAAGAGGGAGGTAGCAAAGAGAAGCAGCACTGGGAAGTCCTGAAAGTCTGCAGAAATATTCACAAAGGGAAATAGAAAAAGATTTCAGAATTTAAAAAAGCAACAAATTAGAAGAAGAAAAAAAAACAAGAAACTTCAGAGATACTTCTTGATCAAACAGACTAGACCCTACACTATTTAAGCACATTTAGGATCTTTATATAACAACACTTTTGGGACTGACTTTTTTTTTTTTTAAGTAGATTTATTTATTTTGGAGAGACAGCAAGTGCATGTGGGGAGGGGTCAAGGGAGGGGAGGAGAGAGAGAAAGAGAATCTTCTAGCAAACTCTCCGCTGAGGGTGGAGCCTGATGCAGCGTTCAATCTCATGAACCTGAGATCATGACCTGAGCCAAAACCAAGACTTGGACACTCAACCAACTAAGCCACCCAGGTGCCCCTGACTTTGTTTTAAATCACTAATGCATCATTTATATGTATGGTATGAATTATTTATTTTGTAGAGAGAGAAATGTTTTCTTCCAGATTTTAGGAATTTTTAATAATTTCAGATGAGATCAAGTGTGTTCAGGGTGGTATGGCCCCAGACATAATTTTTAATAATTTCAAGTAGAAGATAGCTTTGTTTTCACCTATTAGTGGTCTGAAGTATAGAATGGTAACAGAAGGTAGACAACAGAAGGATATAACATTCATATATAACCATAATTAAAAATTCTTCCTTCCTATAGCTAAACTCTTATTATAGAAAGCTCTCTCTTTTGCAGCACTTTGCACAATTATGGTGATTAATCATTCATCCCTGTTTAATGGCTGTCTTTCTTACTAGACTGTAAGCTCAATAGGACAGAGCAATCGCTGGTTTATTTACCATCATATTCCCCATGTTTAGTGACAAAAAAAATCAGCTCTTTTGTAAGAAAGCAGTATCTATCAACAGCTTGATGGGAAAAAAAAGTTAGTCTAAAAAAGGATAGATCCTAAATGTTTTTCCTGGAAAAGTACGGTAACATCTTTGAATTAATGCTGCCAGGAATATCCTCCCCTCCGTTCCAGTGTCCTGAGGTCTCCTCTCTATCCTCTGATAGTCATGAAGCACTCCTCTCCCCTGTGATCTGATTCTTGGGGAGAGGGGAGTCTTAAATTATACTTTTATAATAAATGTCTGTAACTTTATTTTTTAAAAAGATTTATTTATTTATTCATGAGAGACACAGAGACAGAGAGAGAGAGAGGTAGAGACACAGGCAGAGGGAGGAGTAGGTTTTCCGCAGGGAGCTGGATATGGAACTTGATCCCAGGACCCCGGGATCATGCCCTGAGCCGAAGGCAGGTGCTCAATCGCTGAGCCACCCAGGTGTCCCAATGTCTATAACTTTAAAATACGAAGGAATTAGTGTGTGGTAAGCTACTAGCTAGCTACTAGCTACTTCTCTCACCCTTTTTCCCTTCCTTCTCAAGATACAAGGATTTCTGTAAATGACAATATTTTATTTTAAATTCCTAGCCTGTAGCCTCATTTTCTACAATACCAGCACATTACTTGGCACAGAGGAGACACTAAATAAACTTTCATTGATGGGCTGGCTGGTTACATTATTACATGCCAAGTCCTGTGCTGAATTTCAGAAATATGAAAAAGCCAGAGACACATATTTGTCTTGGAGAAGTTCACATTCACCAAACATGTGTAGGAAAGAACATGTAGATGATCAACATGAGAGAGGAGAAGTATTGCGACTACAGCATCTACATCATGTGTAAGGTCAGAAGATTTGGGCCGCATCTAAAAAAATGGGTGTGAAGTGGTGAAGCGAGCAGGTGAGCGGTGAGAAGTGGCATCCCATGCAGAGGGAACAGGATATACAAGGGCAAGGAGGTGTGGAAAGGATGGCATGTTTGAAGTCCAGCCTCGGATTCCATGGACCTTCAGCATCAGGTCCCAGGAAGAAAGTGACAAGAGGAATGTACTGAAAGGCAGTGTAGAGCAGATCACAATAACCTTATGAGTGGTACCTGGAATAAGCTGGCTTACAAACGCTAGAAAAGGGATGCTTTGTACTGGTAATAAATACCTCGTACTCTGAGGTCATGGGGAAAGAGAGAAAATGAAAGGGAAAAAGAAAGATGTGGATGTCACTTTATATTTTAAATAATGTTTAATGTTAGATCCAAGAGTGTAATAGTTCCAGCTGTCTTATGTAAGAATACGTGCTATATTCCAAGTACAGTGCTTTCTAGATAAGAACTGGCTGAATTTAGGAGATGTTAAAAATTAAGCAGTACTCGGTGCACCTGAGTGTCTCAATTGGTTAAGTGTCTGACTTCAGCTCAGTCATGATCTAGGAGTCCTGGGATCCAGCCCAACATTGGGCCCCCTGCTCAGTGGGGAGCCTGCTTCTCCCTCTCCCACTGCCTTCCCCCTCCCCCTATGCTCTCTTTCAAATACATAAAATCTTTAAAAATAAATTAAGCAGTACCCTTATTATTCAGCTTAGAAAAGGGACTAGAACAAGCATTTTTTTTTCTGTTACTTTCCACTATGCAAACTCAGGGCTGGAATTCAGTAAAGTCTAACCAACATGGAAACATCACAAGACATAATATTTGCAATATCTTATTATGAGTACTTCTAACTTAGGGGTAGTGGGATGGGAGGGAGAGAGACTAAATGCCTGCCATCCTCCCTGCCCCAGTTTGACAATGGTTCATTCCATGGAGGTAGCAAACGTCTCACTCCACTCTGCTGCCAACAAGACTGTCTCCAGTCCTTGTGGTGTGATCCTTTGCATGACTCCTGCGTTCCCAGGCGTTCCTATTGGCTCCTCTCTTTGAAACCCGAGAGTGCCTGGCCCAACCTGGCACTGGTCTGACCTTAATCATACATACCACTCACATCACATTGCACTGCTTGGAACATCCACTCCTGTGTTACCACCTGAAAGCATGTCCTATAGGTAAGAGATAATGCTTCCAGTCCGGCAAAAGTGTTCATTTTCACAACTGGAGCCAATTTTCACAAAGGAAGGGCATTCTCTTGGCAAAATGTCTCATGGTTTTCCATTTTGATAAGATTCCCCTTGAGTAAAAATTACCGGATATACAGAAAGTTGCAGCAGAAGGGCAGCTTGAATCCAAAGCTGCTCACCAAAGCAGAAGCAGTGTTTTGAGAAAACAGTCTTCAAAGATGAACTCTGAAGATGTGGACTATCATCTTCCAGAAACAGAACTAAGTCTTTTCTACCACTCTTCTCTACAGTGTTTCACAGAGCATTAAGTACTGAATGCATATTGTATGAAATTAAGAAGATCCTTGAGCCTACTGAACTCTAAGCACAATGACCTTGTTGTTCTTCCTTTTAAAATGCTCTTTGAAAAAGTCCCTGCATCAGGGCACCTGGATGGCTCAATTGTTGAGTGTCCAACTCTTGGTTTTGGCTCAGGTCATGATCTCAAGGTCGTGAGATAGAGCCCCAAATCAGGCTTCATGCTCATTGGGAAGTTTGCTTGGGATTCTCTCCCTCTCCCTCTGCCCCTCCCCACTCCAGCATGCATGCTTGCTCTCTCTAAAATATATAAATAAATCTTTTTTTTAAAAAAAAAAGTAAAAGTAAATCCCTACATCAATGCAAGGATTGCAATGATACAACAACCTTTCAGCTAGAGGAGAAGCGTGTAACTACATGCTGTAGTCATTTAGGGGTAATCTATATAGATGCAATGTCCTATGTAAGAATATAAACTACGCAGCAGAAAGACACTTACTCTAAAAAACCTTGAAATAAAATCAGAATCTCATTCCTTTGGTGACAATTAATAATCTTAACACCTGGTCATCATGCCACTTTGTTATCTTGGAGGAATTTCTATTTTAGAGAAACTGAAGAACTTCTCTCTTGCTTCCTCATAGTAAAGCTACAAATAAAGACATTGGGCTGAAACCAATGGTATTCAGTTTCCATTCTAAAGAAAAGTGAGACTGGGTAGGTTACCATATACAAAGAAGTTAAAAGAATACACAGTGTCTTCTAGGTAGTCACAATGGCATTCAAGTATCCTTGTAAGTAGTGGAGCTCAAGAGAAGAGATTCTCCATTATCATTATCTTTACACCCCTCAATTAACCACAGGCTTCCCTAAGCAAATGCAGTGTTTTCTTAGAGATGTCAAAATTTATTTTGTGCCATTGGATATTTACAATTTAAAACATGCATACTTGTATATCATGCACCTCTGTATCTATCTCCCCCTTTACCACCAAGACTCTAAGCTCTTGAAAGACAGGAACCATCTCTGATCTACTCTATATAAATTATAGAGTGGCTCAAATGCCACGTCCTCAACAAAGCCTTCTGTGATGACATGTCCTCAGCAGAAGATGATCTCCCTGCAGCATCCTGCAGTGTCAAGCACCAGCACTACCCTTTTGCCTCATGATTTTAGCACATTCTCAGTGCTTTATATATTTCAAGCCCTTGAGGAATTAAAAGAAACTCTTTCTCACCAAACAACTGGGATTTATGTCCTAAATAATCAGGACTAAAAGCTAGCCAAAAGTGACACATATTAATCAAGCTAAATTACAGTATAGCCATTTTTCTTCTAGTACAATTATCTTTGGCTTTAAGACACAAATGAATCATTAGGGTTCTGAATCTCTTCTGGCAAAGAAATACAGTAGGAGCTGACTGCTCAACATTGTGAGTGTCATCAGAACAGTCCCATAGATATGAATTTGCCTAGTTAATCCCCCTTCATTATCTCCATTAGCTAACAATGCACATGTAGTCACTGCACATAATTACTGCTCTAACAGACAGGAACGTTTGAAATATTAACTTTCCCACAGACTCCAAATCTTCAGTAAGCAGCTCTCAACAATTCATTATATTAATCATATATGTCACCACATTCCCATTAAATATGCATGAGATTAAACACCACTCATTTTACAAACTGCCCAACCTCATTTTTAATATAATTTATTACCTTTTAGATACTGCAATTATAACGGCACCTAGGTGCTGCTATAATAAATGCAAATTTAACTACCTGGCATATAAATAACCAATATTATAACTCATTCCACTTTTATTCAATTTTTAACATGCATTCAAGTGAGAATATTTTGTAATACACAACATAAAATGTTTATAAAGTTAATATGTATTATGACACGGGGATGTCTAATTTAAAGTCGCATAAAAAAGGGATAAATTGATTTTCTTAGACTTAGGTATTCTAGACAAATAAATAATTCAAAATGCAAACCTACCAAGAAATTAGCATAAAATACATTGATAACCTATGAGAAAAAGTACAATGGGAAGTACGATTATGTACATTATGATGTCATATTTCTAATCAAACACTTTACAGACTTTATAAATTTTATGTTTATGTAAATTATTGCAACAAAGACTAGCAGAAAAAGACAAAATTCCAAATGAAGGGGAAAAATACATCATTAACTTGGATCATGTCACTCTAAACTTTACAGTTAATATGGCCGCAGATTATTAAGTTAAACATAGAGTGGAAATAATAGTAACAGCCACAGTTCACACTTACTGAGCGCTAACTTAACTTACTGTGTCAGGCACTATAATTAGGGCTTTACACTCATATCTCATCTAATTTTCACAAAAACCCAGAGAAGGAGATATTAATATTATTTGCATTTTACGGATGTGGGAAGTGGAAACTTGGGCATAAATGTCTCGCCCAAGCACACATGGCTTGGCAGGACAGGGTCTGACTCCAAGTCTATCCTCCTAAACCCAGTCAACACCCAGCTCCCAGCTCTGGATTCACCACTTCTTTGTGTGCCTTAGGTAAGTCATCTAAAGTCTGGAGAGCTCATTCCTTTAGCTGCAAAATTAAAATAATCTATGCCAGAATTACTAAGAATGAAAAAGATGGTTTATGAGAAAGTACCATGTAGGTTGTGGAACAACATAATGCTGCTTGTTATGTTATCAATGAAGTAAGAAAATAAAAGGTTGAAAATGAAGAAAAAAATGGCAAACTGACACCGAGTCAAAATTTTCCAAAAAAATGGTATACCCAGGTAAATGTTTCTGGTTGTTTTAACTTGCTTAATGCAGAAAATACTCCACAAAGGCAAATATGAATCAATATTATATCCTAAGAGACAGCACTAGTAGATTGAGTTAGACATAAATAATAACACTAGAATTGTAGATGTTCACCATGATATTGTGTTCATATTACTAGATTTAGCCTTTCAAAAAGCTCCTCAAAACTAAGGCTTTTTAAAGTTACCTGGAATCATTACCAGGCCCTAATTTACTGCAATCCATATACACATTTTGATTAGCGGCAATATTTAAATCCTCAGGCCCAGGAAGGAAAAGTAATACTCAAAAGTCTCATTCATCATTTAAGATAGTGATATGTCATCACTGGGCTTCTTTTCCCATAGGGCTTTGTGACTTAAAAAGTTATTTCATGTGCCTTATGTCAACAAAGATCCTAAAAGAAAGATCTAAAAATTTAAGATCAAGACACTGGAATTCACCCAGGTTAATAATTATAAGAAATCTATATATCTATACATCAGTGTGTGTGTGTGCCTCTGAGCATGCAGAAGTCCGTCAACATGTGATTGTTATGTATTTAGTGGCTTTCTACTTTTCTTAATGTTTATATTGTCAATTATTTAAAGAAAATGTATAAGGCCAAAATAATAACAGTAATAGGGACAAAGGGGCTGTATATTCCCAGCAATTCTTTTATTCATTTTCAAGGTGCTCATGTCATTAGATGAAGAAGGGAAGCCTTAATTTGCATAAACTCACGAATATACCAAGTCACATTGTTAAACATCCTTACTTGATGACTTTAACAATAAAGAAATTTGTAAGAGTATATGGAATCTCTAAGGTCCTACCTACCTCCTGGCCGTTCGTGTTCTCCATCAGTGTGTAAAAGCATGGCAATGGGCATCCCTACATTCTTGGATCTTCCAGCTACAACCACATTTTTCCCAAATGTTTCAATTCCTTAAAACACAGAGTTTGATTTAAATGAGGAATCAAAAACAAGAAGCAAATTAAACATTTGAACAGCCAACTAAAACATTCTTTAAAAACTTCTAATAAAATTTGAATTACTGTGTGGCTAGTCTATAATGTGCCCACATTCATTATTTATAAACATTATTTTTATGTTTCTTGGATTTGTCACTTCCTCTTTAATTGTCCTTGTTAAAAAACTACATTTTTCAAGTTGTCACTAAATTACTTTTAAATATGGAGATTCACACGAAGAGTTAGACATGCAAAAAACTTAAAATATAAGTAATAATTACTACTAATTATAAAGTAATAAAGTACAACAATGTCAAGCTTAATTGGTAATCAAACTTTCAGCAAATTTGGAACAAAATGAATTGGGAAAAAGGGAATTTCTTACAAAACTCATGCACTTTACCCCATAGGAGAAGGGCACTGAACTTTAGGGATTCAGAAAGTTATGAAAGATAAAACTTGCAGATATAGCACACTCTACCTCCTTTGGGCATAGTTGCTTCATAAGTAAAATGAAGAGGTTAGAATTAAGGCTTTTACAAGTAGTAACGTCCTAAGAGCATGGTTCTAGGATTTACTTTCTCTTGAAATTTTCTCCTTTAGAAAATAGCACAACTGAAAGGAGAAGATGCTGTCAGAAGTGGAAGAGACAGTGAGAGAGAGAGAGGCAGGACAATCACAAACATAAAGGCAATATGGAACTGATTAATGTAGAGGTATATATCTCTCTATATACCTCCAGAGTCCAAGAGAATGTTTGTATTGTATTCAGAGCACAATTCAAATGTAAATGTCTACAGTAAACACTGAAGCCATTAGAGATGGCTCAAATATGTTCATCACATTTTGTTTCTAAAGGTAAGGAAAATCACAATTCATTTTGGAAAATGCACAGTAAGTTTATAATTTAAAAGCAGGGACACAATCCTACTATTGGGAAAAATCCACTCCTATAAGGTGCAACAGTAGTTACCAGTAAGCTGACATGTGTTCCTTATTTTATTTTATTTTATTTTATTTATTTTGGATTATTCTTTGACTTCTATGATTTTATAACTTTCTACAGACTGAAGTTTTATGGCTTATCATTTTCTTTCACTCAATAGTGAAATGGTTCCATCAAGGAACTGCACAAATGCTCAGTGTGGCACTTCATACATATGTCCAGTGGACCACAAGTTACCAACCTGTTCTCTTGATTATTTCCCAAACTGCACTGGCAGTGGCGGGTATGAGAGAATGCTGATCAAGGCACAGTCTTCCAATATTGATAATATGAAATCCATCTACATCTTTTTCAGGGGCAATTCCATTGCACACTGTTCGCTCATCCACATGGTCTGAAAAGTAAATAAATTGGTCTATTTTTATTTTTATTTATTTTTTAAATTTTATTTATTTATTCACTACAGACACACACACAGAGCGAGAGAGAGAGAGAGAGAGGCAGAGACACAGGCCGAGGGAGAAGGAGGCTCCATGCAGGGAGCCTGACGTGGGACTCGATCCCGGGTCTCCAGGATCAACCTCGGGTTGAAGGTGGCGCTAAACCACTGGGCCATGGGGGCTGCCCTGGTCTATTTTTAAATGGTCATTTATTTGGAGGTCTTTACTTGAGATCTGAAGATCTACATTATGAGTTAGCCTCAGGAAAGGTGTAAAATCATTACTTCGCCCTTTTTCTTTCCACCAAAATAGTAAGCCAAAGTGCTTTGGCTGATGGCTATAATTAACCACTGTAATGGTATAAGGCAATTGCAGGGCGGGAGCGGCTGGCCTGGTGAAAGGGTAAAATGTCTGAAATAAAACAATACCAATGAGATCTGGAAACAGCCAGGTCCTAAGTCTTTGCCTCAATTAGTTTCCCTACTTAGTGGTTTAGATCTATGTTTTTCCTACAAAAGACATTTCCATGAATAGTCTTCTATTAAATATTTCCACTATCACAGATTAAAGGGCTTTGCTGGTGTTAAAATACTCATAACATCATTTGTGTGCCTAACTTCCTCCCAAATGACATAACAAAAAAGCAAATCACACACACACACACCTACACATACACACACGCATATTTCTCTGAAGCACTAGCACACTGATATCCAAAATATCATTTTGGTTTTCTATTTGGTAGGAAAAGAACATATAGATAGGAGGTGTCAGTCATCATCTCATTTTGAAAAGTAATAAGTAAAAGTAATAAGGCTTTTATTACTCTATGCAGAGTGGCCTTAGGTTACCCTAAACCCAACAATCAGCCCATCCGCCTAATATTACTGAAGTAAAGTTACTATTTGCTACATTAAAGTTTCTTTGTTCATTACACAATGGATGGCATTTAGATATAATTTTTTTAAAGATTTTATTTATTTATTCATGAGAGACACACAGAGAGAGACAGAGACATAGACAGAGGGAGAAGCAGGCTCCTGGGGGGAGCCTGATGTGGGAATCGATCCCACAACCCCGGGATCATGACCTGAACCAAAGGCAGACGCTCAATCACTGGGCCATTCAGGTGTCCCTAAATATAATTTTTAAGAACATTACCAAAGTCAAAGTTTAAATTGTTTTCAAGAGCTATGCCTTGTACCTTAGATCTTCTATATTCTAAATGGGATACTACTATTTTACTTTAAATCCAATTTTCCAGCATTCAACTACTGAAGTCTTTTATATGTATGAAAGTAGTAATTTGAATTATGTTCATATAGAAATGGGGTCTTTGAAATGTCTTTCCAATCAACAGTTGTTCACTTTCAATAACTGTATTTATTCTGTAATGTTCTAGCAGAGTAAGTATCCCTCTGTTTTCTCTGAAACCAGAAAATGATTATACAGGTTCTAGTAAAACTTCTTAAAAACCACATGTTCACTATTTGAGAATAAAAACAGTGGCTCATTTTTTAACTTGGATGATATTGATGATTCATTTCTTAGACATTAACCATTTATGTTGAAGCTCCATGCCATGGATATACGGCATATGGATAGATGGCACAGTTAATCAAAAGCTTTGTAAATGAAAAGTAATTGTATTTAAGATCTCCATTATTGACCTAGGGCTTAAATTAGTTCATTTCTAAGCTTAAAATTGGCTAATTTTAATTTTAACATGGACTGATTGAAAGAACTCAGGTCTCTTGTAGGTTTGGAGAGTCATCCCCTTACCAATAAGTCTGAGCTACACTTAATGTCACCACCTATTGGTCTGTGCTCTTCCATTCACTAACAATAACACTGAAGTTATAGCAAATAATTTATCTCATGCAACGGCTAAAATTCTTAAGAAGCTCTATAAACATGTGAGAATATGGGGGCCAGCACTAGAGACCAGTCCTCTTAGGTATGCCTTCAAGTGAAACTCAGTTCATAATCAGGCCACCAATTCCAAGCAATTTTTTCTTAAGCCACTTCATTAATAGTTATTTAAAAGATGTGTGGACATACAAAGGTGTAACGTAGAGAGCATATGAAAACTGAGGTTATTTAGTCTAAAAGGAAAAGAACCTATATGAGTAGATTTTAAAAATTAAGATCATAAGAATCAAGGAGACTGATTCATACATTACATATACATATATACATACATACATACACTTTTATAGAACTCTATGTTATCTCAGCAGTGAATTAAATCTCACTTGCAGTCTTTGCCAGGAAAGATACACTTTTTATTATGTAATATGCAGTGAATGGCAATAATACAAATTCGTATAACTTATATTTACATAGTGCTTTATAATGTTCATGTTACTATCATATCCACTTCCTTTTTGATATTCATAGTTACTGGAGACTAAAATGAAAAAGGTATTATCATCTCCATTTTCAAGACAAAGCCCAGAGTTGGGAGATTCAGCTAATTTCAAGCCACTATGAAGAGGAAGATCCAGAATTAAAATCTACATCTTTTTGCCCTAAAGCCAGTTTTTCCTTATGTATATAGAAGTCATAAGTATCCAATCATCTCAAATACCATTCAAAAATTAAAATTTGGGGGCTCCGAGTGGCTTAGTTGGTTAAAAATCTGCCTTTGGCTCAGGTCATGATCCCAGGGCCCTGGGACAGAGTCCCACATTGGGCTCCCTGCTCAGCAGGGAGTCTGCTGCTCACCCTCCCCCCGGCTTCTGCCCCCTCCCTCACTCATGCTCTCTCTCTCACTCTCTCTCAAATAAATAAAATCTTTAAAAAAAGTTAAAATTGGGGGTGGCTGGGTGACTCTGTCGGTTGAGAGTCCGACTCTTGCTTTCAGCTCAGGTCATGATCTCAGGGTCATGAGATACAGCCCCACTTTGGGCTCCATGCTCAGCAGGGAGTCTGCTTGAGATTCTCCCTCTCCCTTTGTTCCTCCCCCTGCTCACACACTATAAATCAATCAATCAATATATAAATAAATACTATTTTTTTAAAAGTTAAAATTGGAGGAGCCCCCCACTTTCTAATCAAGACATTTGATAATCCTAACATATCCCAAGGAATGCACTGTTTCTTTTAGGCCTACAAATACAACACAATTTCTAGGTTAATACATGCCTAAACATGTGCAGAAAAGCATTGAATACTTTATTATATGAGTAAGAGAAATAAATATATTTTCTGCTTTTGACTGACATGTAGTGGAAGTCCCCTGAAGTCCTTGGGTCCATGATTTGAAGAAACAATCCTAAGACTCAGTAGCATCAATTTTTTTCACAATGGTTATAAAATATTTTTGACCCACAGAATACAGCGGCTAATGAATAACCAGTCAACATCCTACCAAATGAATGGGAAAATTGGCAGTATTCACTTTATGTTTCCCCTCTATTTATGATCATGAGAGGTCATTAAATCATGTCAAAAAAAAAAGGCCTTCAAATTGTAACCATAATGTTGCAAGAAAACAACCCAGAGAATGCCTTGAGACCATTCTATAGAACTACTACACTATGTGTATGATTGTGTGTGTGTGTGTGTGTGTGTGTGTGTGCGCGCACGTATGTGTATGCTTAATTGCCTTTGGACAATGAACACACCCAAAAAAGAACAAATTATTGGTTTATTCTCTATCCAAGGATTTTTATGTTATTATTTAAAAGTACCTCCTCTTGGGGCGCCTGGATGGCTCAGTGGATTAAGCATCTGCCTGTGGCTTGGGTTTGGGGATGCAGCTCCAGGCTCCCTGCTCAGTGGGGAGTTGGCTTTTCCCTCTGCCCCTCACCTGGCTCATGCCTGCTCTATTGCTTTCTCTCTCTCAAATAAATAAATAAAATCTTAAAAAAAAAAAGTACCTTCTCCTACTGCCTCTATAGGTTAAGTGCAAGCTCATTAGCATAATAAATAATACTGTCCTCAGCCTGGTTATATCTTTTTCCTAAAACCTCCTCTCCAAAGGCTCCATCTCTTTCCCAACCACCATAGTCAAATTGGTCACATCAAGCAATGTCCCATTCCCTCATTTCCTTAGAATTAACTTTGTATTTCTGTACTATTGTTCATGAAATGCATGATGACTCTTCCATAACTAATTCCTTCTTCCCTGTCTTTCCCACCCTAGTCATTCCTCAACACGTTGATTGGCACCTGTTCCTTCATCACAAATTGAAATGATACATTTTCCTCCTCTGCTCTCCCACAGAACTGCTATAAAGAATACTTAGCACATTAGTTCAGTCAGTTGATAACATTAGTTATTTAACTCTCTCTCTCACTTATGAGTGTGAGCCTTCTAGGGCACAGATCTTTTTTTATTAAACTGATTTTCCCATAGTTTTCTCCATTTCAGTTGATGGCAATTCCATCCTCCTGTGCTGCTTGCCAAAAAAGTCTGGAGCCATTCTGACTCACACTCAATATCTATTCCATCTACTCAATCTTTGCTTAAATGTTACATTATTTGTAAGGACTATTCTGATCATGTTATTTAAAGTAGGTTCCATTTCTGATAATCGTGAAGTAGTTTAGGTTAGACCAAACTTCTCACAATTACTGTAAACACTGGAAAACAAACATAAAAAACAATGACCTATAGTTGTAATGTACATTACTGATGTAGTGTACAGCAGGATGACTACAGTGAATAATATTGTATTGTGTATTTGAAAATTGTTAAGAGAATAGATCTTATAAGTTCTTATTATAAGAAAAAAATCTTGTATCTATGTATGGTGATAAATGTTCACTAGACTTACCATGGTGAGTATTTCACAATATATCCAAATATTGAAGCGTTGTGTTATACACTGGAAACTAATACAATGTTATATGCCAATTATATCTCAATAAAAATGTTCAAATAACTACTATTTTATAAAAGCCATCTGTAAAACACTGGAGAATCACTAGACCCAGACAGATTTGGAGGAGAGTGGGCATCTGAAAGACAGGAATGTCACTCAAAGAGTCCCCCACCCCTTTTTTTTAAGATTTTATTTATTTATTCATAAGAGACACAGAGAGAGAGAGAGAGGCAGAGACACAGGCAGAGGGAGAAGCAGGCTCCAAGCAGAAAGCCCGACATGGGACTTGATCCCGGGTCTCCAGGATCACACCCTGGGCCGAAGGTGGCGCTAGACCACTGAGCCACCCGGGCTGCCCAAGTTTCCCATTTTGGAGGTTTTCTTTAGGCTCAGAACAGCTAGAACTTGGATAGATATCTGCAGTCCTACTTGCTTAAGGAATCAAAGCACAAAGTTTGAGGCTACCACAGCAGCTGAAAATTGGAGGGAGATATCCAGAAAAGAAGAAAGCCACAGAGTGGAGACTCAAAGTATATCTGTAAATTCTGCTCAAATCTCTGACCCCTGAACAACACACACAGAAAGAAAACTCCGAGAAGCCCATCCAAGGCTCGGAGAACTACACAAAGATAGTACCAGTGGTTTGGCAAAGGCAATGCAAAGCTTAAAGTCCTCAATATAATAGGCATTTACAAAAAAACTTATAGCTAAGTTTATACTTAATAATGAAATACTGAATCTTTTTCTCCAAAAAAAAAAAGAAGACAAGGGTGTCTCTGCTACCATTACTATCCAATATTTTACTGGAGATCCTAGTTAGTGTGATAATATAAGAAAAAGAAAAATAGAAGCCTAAATCAGAAAGGAAGAATTGAAATGCTCTAGTCACAGATGGCATGGTTATTTACACAGAATATTCTAAAGAATTTACAAAACAATGAAAGAACTAATAAAGTGGACTTAGCAAGATCACAGAATACAAAGTCAAAATCAATACAAAAAAATCAGTTGTATTTCTGTATACAAACAGCAACTACTTGCAAATGAAATGTTAAAAATATTTCTTATAATAGTTAACTAATCATAAAGCACTTAGGAGTAAATTTTTAAAATTTGAGAATGGCCTCTATAATAACAACTATAAAACCCTGCTGACAGATGACCTAAACAAATAGAAGGCATGTTGTGTTCACGGACTGGAAGATTCAACAGTACTAAGATGTCAAGTCTTCCAAATTGATCTATAGGTTCAATGTAATCTCAATCAAAATTCTATGAGTATTTTTGGTAGAGGCTGACTGATTCTAAGATTTATATGAGCAGGCACAGGAATATCCAAAGCAATCTTGAAAGTGAGTGAAGTTAGAGGACTTATTATATAATATCAGACTTTAAGACGTGCTATATAGCTAAGTGATCAGGACAGTGTGGTACTGGTATAAGGGCAGAAAAATACATCAAAGAAACAGAATAAAGAGCCCAGCTTGCTTTACTTACTTACTTACTTACTTACTTACTTACTTATTTATTTATTTATTTATTTATTTATTTAAAAGATTTTATTCATTCATTCATGACAGACACAGAGAGAGAGAGAGGGAGGGAGGCAGAGACACAGGCAGAGGGAGAAGCAGGCTCCATGCAGGGAGCCCAACGCGGGACTTGATCCTGGGTCTCAAGATCACACCCCAGGCGAAGGCGGCACTAAACCGGTGGGCCACCGGGGCTGCCCAAGAGCCCAGCTTTAGATTCACATTTATACAATCATTTGATTTTTTATAAAGATGCCGAAGCAATTCAGTGGAGGAAGGAAAATCTTTTGAACAAAAAGTCCTTGAGTAACTTGATAGCCATTTGGCAGTGGGGCGGGATACTGAACTATAATAAATCTAAACATAAAAGCTAAAACTGGGTTCTGGGTGAAAACTTTAATTTGTGCTAGATACAGGCAAAGGTTTCTTAGAATACAAAAGCATAAAGCACAAAATAAAAAAAACTGATGAATTAGACTTCAGAAACATTAAAATCTTATACCCACCAAAAAAATAATATTAACAAAACGGATGCCAAGCCAAAAACTGGGAGAAAATATTTGTAAAATATATATCTGACAAAGAACTTGTATCCAGATATATAAAGAACTCTCAAAACAAAATCATTAAAAGATAAATCAGTTTTTAAAAATGAGCCAAATACATAAATAGGTATTTTTCAAAGGAATGTATTCAAATGGGAAATATGCATATAAAAAACAAACAAACCAGCAGTTTCTTGAGGATTAGGATGGAGGCAGGGACAGGAATTGACTGGAAAGGAACATGAGAAAACTCTCTCAGTTGATAAACACACACCCACACACACTATATTCTGCTAGGGGGTTTACATTATTTCAAAACTGATTAAAACTTACATTCAATATGTTTAAAATGTATGTATGTCAATGCAACATAAATTTTACATAAAAACATACATACTGACCTGTGGTTAATGATATGCATGCTGAAGTTTTAGGGATACATCGTATGTTCTTACTTTTAAATGCCTCAAAAACAAGAGGGATTGATGAATGAATCAATGGGTAGATATGACAAAGCAAAATAGCAACATGTTAACAATTATAGTATTTAGGTTGGGATTATATGGGTGTTCCCTGTATCATTCTTTTAACTCTTCTGTAAATTTGAGATTTTTCATAATAAAATGTTGAAGAAACAAAAATACAATCTGTCCTCCAATATCTTGATTCTCTATTCTATGCTCTACTTTTTTTCTCATAGCACATCAACTTCTAATAAATATAAATGTATATTTATCACATTGATTTTTTATCGTCTGTCTCTCCTGCTACTCCACAAGGACAGAAATTTTTGTCTTTTTTTCCTTGATGTCTTCCTAGCACAAAGAACAATGCCTGGGATAGGAGGGACTCAATAAATACCTGTTAGATAAATGAGTACTATTATCCCTGACTTACAGATGAAACTAGACAAAATCAGTGGACAACCAGGAACAATTAGAACAGATGTCTGATCCTTCTACAACCTCTGACATCTACCCTTTAAAAATAAAACGAAAAACCAAAGGTGGCTTTCATTAAAATCTTTGTCAGTATCTTTGCATCTGCATTGTTATGTATCTGGCATGTTTACATCTTCCAATATAAATCTAAAGTAAAAGATTCACGTTTGTCTGTTTTTTATTGATTTCTTCATTTCAGGATTTGAAAAGTCTGAAATTTAAGGCAAAGCTTTGTGATAGGTTGAAGTCCACACTCTAAACACAATATATAGGCCCTTGAAAATTCGCTCACTTGTTCACTCAACAAATACTGGGTGTCTACCATGTGCCCCATATTGTTCTAAGGATTGAGGATACGTAGTGAACCAAACAGACAAAATCCTTACCCTCTGGAGCCTATATTCTAATGGAATAAATGTCTGCCTGATCAAATTATTTAGCTATAGTCTCTTAACGAGTTAATTATTTTGTAGGAGTAAATAAGAGAGATACCTCTGGAAGCTGTGTTTCCTGTTCTCAAGCCAATAAGTAATATTTAAATTATACCCTTTGGGTTCTACATCAAGGTTTCGAGACAGAAAATACTTATCAGGTGCTTACCACTTGCCCAACATCATTTAAGAGTTGCTTCATCATCAAAGAGTAAGCGGACAAGAAAGGAATGGGAAGTGAGTCTAATCTCATTCTGCTACTCCACCTCCAAATTTGAGAATTAGTAGAGCTTGGAGGTGGAGTGGGAGGTGTTGACTAGGCCAGGAGAGGTGGATCTGGCCCTCCACCCTTCCTTAGCCTCTTTCTCCTGTAGCCATAGAAGCCGCACAGGATATCCCTAGGCAGGCCTATTTCACAGGCTGGCAAGGAAAAAAAAAAAAAAAAAAAAGAAAGAATGGAGTGGGAACCTATACACAACACAAAGGTTGCTACCTTTGCTCTTCATAATTCTCTCGAGTAACCTGAAGAGTACACAGAGATGCAAAAGTTGCCTTATTCTTCAGAAGAAGTATTGAAAACATCCTGGTTAATTAAGCTCTTGGTACCCTATATACTAGACACACTGACTTCTGATAAATGTACCATATAGCAGTCGAAGCAGTGTATATTCTATGAAGAAAAACCCTCAGATGAGTGAGCGTGTCTGTTCTAATGAGCTTCCTCTGACACACAAGGGGAAAGAAGAGATTGTTGCGTTTGGGGGACCTTGCCTGCAAACTTTGCGAGGATAGTTAGACCCAACTGTTTTCTAACTACCTGTTTCCCCTAGTGCCTGGCACAGAGTCATATGCAGATTAGATTCTAGGTAAATATTGTATGAACAGGTAGATGAATGAAGAGGGCCAGAAAGCAATCATATGAACAGATCTTTCAAAAGACTTTCTACAAAGAAATATTCAGATGTTTTGAAGAGCTTTTTGATTTTGGTAAATTTTTTATCAATGTTGAATGCACTCAAAAATAGATAAGGACATCATAATAAAGGAAAAAGAAAAAGGAAAAAAGGAAAAGAAGTAATCACTGCGTTCCCAAAAATTCTGGATTTTTGAAGGTACTTTAGAGTAGTCAGGCATCTTGAGTTACATGATATAACCTGTCTATGATAGCAATTGCTCACAAAGGGGTAATTCTATAGAGTTCGGTGACCTCTTGAAATGGTTTCTACCTGGGAATAAATGAGAGATGTACATGGCGATAGGGACCAACGAATCGTACTAATATGTAAATCATATCAAAGTAATTTACTTGGCTTCCAGTATAAACCATGTCTTAAAAACAAAACAAACAAACACACCCCCCCAAACACACTGCTTACTCAATGCTGCCACCACTTGGTTAACATAGCCACATGCAGGAGAACCCACCTCCACTGTTGACCTTGCATATAAATTCTTTGCATATAAATATTACCTGTTAAGAAATTTTTTTAAAGTTAAGCATCTGCCTTTGGCTCACATCATGATCCCAGGCCCCGCACCAGGCTACCTGTTCAGTGGGGAGCCTGCTTCTCACTCTATCTCTGCCCAACACCTGCTTGTATTCTCTCTCGTGTTCTCTTTTTCTGTCAAATAAATAAATAAAATCTTTAAAATAAATAAATAAGTAAATAAAATGGAAAAATGCTATCATAGGGATGGCTTTTTTTTCTATGTAAACACTCAAATCATGTAACAAAGGATTTGAGCAGAATATTGTTAGAAATCTGGCCTTTTTTCTTTGAGTAAGCCTCAAATGCATCAATTGGGTACATCATAATTCATGGCTTGTGACACATCTCAATATTGGTCCAAGTGCGGTCCAACCTTAAACAATTATTTTTCACAATAAGCTAGGCATATGCAAATCCATCACCCAAAACAAAAGTTATGGCCTTGATAGTAATCTATATTTAAGCACACAATACAATCAACTGCTGCAACTTAATGGAAACTTCATCCTACATCCTGAGCTTATCAGTCCTTTGACTTCCTTTCCACACACTTCCATTGCATTTATTTGCATTCTTAAAAGATTTGTTTTTTTAAACACAGCTTTACTTAAGAATATTTGAATATAAGAGACTGTATACATTTGAAGTATATAATTTGATAAATTTTCGCATATGTATATACGTGTGAAACCATCACAATCAATGAACACATCCACCACCTTGGAATTTCTCAAGCCCCTTTCCCTCCCTCTTTCCTGTCCCCTAACCTCCAACCATAGGTAACCACTTGCTATGGACTCAGTTGTGTCCCCCCAAATGTACATACTGAAGCCCCAAATCCTAATATAATAGTATTTGGAGATGGGGCCTTTAGGAAGTAATTAGGTGTAGATGAGGTCATCAGAATGGAACCATCATGATGGAATTAGTGCCCTTATAAAAAGAGATACCAGAGAGTTTGCTCTCTTTCTCCACCATGTGAGGATACAGAAAATACAAAAAACAGGAAGAGAACTCTCCCAAATCTGACCATGCTGGCACTCTGATTGCAGATTTTTAGCCTCCAGAATTATAAGAAAATAAAGCTTCTATGAACATGCATATACAAGTCTTTATATCAATATGCGTTTGCTTTTCTTTTAGGTAAATACATAAGACACAGAATGGCTGCACCATATAGTATATACATATATGTATAACTTTTTAAGACACTATCAAACTATTTTCAAGGTGAACCTTTTTGCATTTTCACCAGCAATACATCCTCACCAATATATGGTATGGTCAGTAGTCTTTTTAATTTCAGTCATTTTAACAGGTGTGTAATAGTTATCTTATTATAGTTTCCATTTGAATTTCCCTAGTAACTACTTATGTTGAGTATCTACTCATGTAATTATGTCTTCTGTGGTGAAGTGTCTGTTAAATCTTCCAATGATTTTTGGTATTTATCCTGTTTGGTGTTCTCTGTGGTTTGTTGTCGGTCACTAATTTTGGAAAGTTTCAGCCATTATTACTTCAAATATTTCTTTTGCCCTGTTTCTCTCTTCCCTTGAAATTCCAACTGCATGTGTGCTATACCTTTTCAAAATGTCCTATGGTTCTTCGATGTTTTGGGGTTTATTCTTTTCCTTTTTTTATTTCTCTGCATTTCAATTTGAGAAGTTTCTCCTGGCATATTCTCAAGTGTATGATTCTTGGCATGTCCAGTCTGCAACAGAGCCCATCAAAGCATTCTTCATTTCTGTTAGAGTAGCTTTGATTTCTACCATTTCTTTTTTATTCTTTCTGAGAGTTTCCCTCTCTCTGCTTTCATTGCCCATCTTTTCTTGCATGTTATCTACTTTTTCCATGAGAGCCCTTAATATATTAATCAAAGTTAAATTCCCTGTCCAATAATTCCAAAATCTATGTCATATATTAATCTTGTTCTGATGCTCGTTTTGTTCCTTCAGACTGTTTTCATTTGCTTTTGTCATGCCTTGTGATTTTTTTTTGCTGAAAGCCACACCCAAAACTATGGGTTCAGGAGTTTCTCATTCTTATGCTAATACACATTCTGCCTCCAAAAATTCATCAAAATTCCATTTAAGTGTTCCTATCAGTTTATAGCTCCAATAGCTTCCATTCAATGGGAGTAGAACTTGGTTGTGACTCTCTGGATTTACCTCTATCTAGATTTTGGGATAGTGGTTTGCCCTACAACCTCAGTTCTCTGATGGGTCAAGAAAAGGACTGATTTTTAGTTTGTTCAGCTTTTTCTTGTTTTAAGAACAAAAGGACTTACATTATTCTGGCTAGGAGTTGGGCTTTTTTCACTTGGGTTGTTTTTAATTTCCTGAGAGTGATTTTTGAGAATTCTTCACATATTCTGTATATTCTATACATTATACAATATATGCTTTGCAAATCTTTCTTCTGGTCGGTGTCTTACCTTTTCTTTCTTTTAACAGTATCTTTTGAAGAACACAGATTTTACATTTTGATAACGTCTAATTTATCAAGTTGTTGTTTCATGTCCATAAGTAGTCTAATTTTCCAGTACCTATTGTTGAAAAGCACCTTCTTTCTGCATTAATTTGTCTTCCCATCCTTGGAAAAACTCAGATGTTGATATAGGTATGAATCTATTTCTGGACTTTTAATTTCTTCTATTAATCTGGGTGACTTCAATACTATATTGCCTTGATTATTGTAGTAGCTTTATAGTCTTTTTTAAAAATTTGTTGTTATAAAGGTACAATTGACCTATAACATTATATTAGTTTCAGTTATACATGATTTTATATTTATATATATTGCAAAATATATGTATATAAACAAATCTAGTTAACATCCATCACTATACAGTTACATTTTTTCTTATGAGAACTTTCAAGATCTACTCTTAGTAACTTTCAAATATGCAATATAGTATTAATAATTTTAGTACACACTGCACATTATATCCCCATGAATTATTTATTTTAAAACTGGAAGTTTGTACCTTTTGATTTTAAGATTTCTGATTGCCTTGAATCTTCAAATCAATGTAAAAATAACTGACATTTTAAGAATACTTAGTTTTTTCATCTATAAACATAGTATATTGATCCATTTATTTAGGTTTTACTTCATCTCTCTTAGGAGTGTTCTACAGTTTTCAATGTACAGGTTTTTCAGATCTTCTGTCAAATTTATGCCTAACAGTTTCATTTTTTGATGTTATTTTTTTCATTTTAATACCTGATATTTGATGCTAATATACAAAACAGCAATTCGGTTTAACATATTACTCTTGTATCTTCCAACCTCGCTAGAATCACTTAATAGTATCAGTAGTCTTTTACTTAGGTGCCATTGGATTTTATACATAGACAGTCGTATTTTCTGCCTTTTTTTCTTTTTCTTGCCTTATTGCTCCACTTACAATCTCCAGTGCAGTGTCACACAGAAATGGCAGGAGTGGACCTTTACTTCCTCTGGATCACAGGAGGAAAACATTAATTCTTTCATGATCAACTATGACATTAGCTGGAAATTTTTTTTTAATTTTATTTATTTGTTCATAAGAGACACAGAGAGAGAGAGAGAGAGAGAGAGAGAGAGGCAGAGACATAGGCAGAGAGAGAAGCAGGCTCCATGCAGGGAACCTGATGTGGGACTTGATCCTGGGACTACAGGATCATGTCCCGGGCCAAGGGCAGACGCTCTACCGCTGAGCCACCCAGGTGTCCCAGCTGGAAATTTTTCATACTTGCCCCTTAATCAGCTTGAGAACACTCCCTTTATTATTAGTTAGACGACAACTTTCATCAAGAATCAGTGGTAGATCTTATTCAATATTTTAACCTATATCTATCGAGATGTTCATATGATTTTCATATTTAGTTTGTTAACTGATTGTTTGATTTTCTAATGTTAAAGCAATGTTGCATTCTTAGAACAAAATCCTTTTAGCGTCATGAAGAATGATCCCTTTTAGGTATTGTTAGACATTGTTAATATCTTTCACATTTATGTTCATAAAGGATACTGGCCTATGGTTTTCCTGTTTTGTAATGTCTTTGTCTGGTTTTGATATCAGGGTGGTGGTGCCTCATATAAAGAGTTTGAGAGTATTCATTCCTTTTTGAGCATTATTTTTCCTTAAATAGCTGGTAGAATTCACCAGTGAAGCCATATGAACATGGACCTTTCTTTGTGGAATGAATTTTAACTAAAAAGTCAATTTTTTAATAGAATTATTCACATTATCCACTTCTTAAATGGGCCCTAGCAGTGTGTGTCTTTTAAGAAAGTTGTCCATTTCAAATTACTTGGCATAAAGCTGTTCAAAATATTCCCTTTTACCCTTTTATTATTTTTTTAAGATTTTATTTATTTACTAGAGATACAGAGAGAGAGAGAGAGGCAGAGACACAGGCAAAGAGAGAAGCAGGCTCCATGCAGGGAGCCCAATGCAGGACTGGATCCTGGGTCTCCAGGATCCCGCCCTGGACCAAAGGTGGCGCTAAACTGCTGAGCCACCTCTTTTACCCTTTTAATTGCTTTAGAATCTGTAGTGATGTTCTCTCTCTCATTCCTGATATTAGTAATTTGTATCTTCTTTTGCTTTGATCCATCTAGCTTTTGTTTCATTCATTTTCTTCATTATTTGTTTTCTATTTTATTTTTTTAAAGATTTTATTTATTTATTCATGAGAGACACAGAGAAAGAGGCAGAGACACAGCAGAAGGAGAAGCAGGCTCCATGCAGGGAGCCTGATGTGAGACTCGATCCTCACACCATGAGCCAAAGGCAGACAGTCAACTGCTGAGCCACCCAGGTGTCCCTGTTTTCTATCATATTAATCTCTGCTTTGATCTTTATTATTTTCTTTTCTGTCTTTCCTTTGTTTTAACTTGCTCTTTTTTTCTAGTATCTTTAGGTGAAAGCTGAGGTTATTGATTTGGGATCTTTCTTCTTTTCTAAGATAAGTATTTAGTACCAAATATATTAATGGGATTTTCCCCTTCTTGCTACTTTCTTTTTTTTTTTTTTAAAGATTTTATTTATTTACTCATGAGAGACACACATAGAGAGAGAGAGAGAGAGGCAAAGACACAGGCAGAGGGAGAAACAGGTTCCCCTCGAGGAGCCTGATGTGGGACTTGATCCCAAGATCCCAGGATCATGACCTGAATGAAAGGTAGATGCTCAACCACGGAGCCACCCAGGTGCCCTCTCCTTGCTACTTTTAATATTTTTTCTATCACACTGCTTTTGAATAACTTGATTGTTTTTTGGTATAGTTTTCTTCATATTGCATGGGCTTGGAGTTTGTTGAGCTTCTTAGGTCAGTGGGTTTATAGTTATCATCAAATTTGTACGTGTGTGTGTGTGAGTTTTAATCTGAAATCTGAGTCATTTATGAAAGGATACTTAATTCTTATTCATGTAAAGCTCCACAAGCATCCCACTTTCCTCCTTCTTATAATTTACTATCATTTGTAACACCTACCTTCTGTGATAACTGCAACAAAAAAAAAGAGTGGGAGTGGAGCGCAGTAGCTTTTAGCCACTCTCAGTCCAGAAATGGCTCAAAAAAAGTCACTTCCCCTTATAGTCCAGTGGAAAGTAGTCACATGGCCCCAACTCAGTTACTCTGAGAAGCTGGGACATGGAAAGGAGCATGTGGATTTTGGAGAACTTTTTCTGCCACTGAGAAAGGCAACACTAAAACAGAAAATAGCAGAATTAAAATAATTTCAGAGGGTGTGGGCTGGGAAGGGCTCGGTGAGGCAGTGGCATTTAAACTAAGACCTGAAGGATGGAGAGAAGTCGGCTCTATGTTTGAAAGATAACCAATATAGTTAAGGGGTCAGAGGCTAAAGCTCTATTCAAGAAATAAAATATACATTATCTTGGCGTGTCTTCTGTATAATAAATACTATAGCTATAGGAAGCTTGCAGGGGTGGAGAGACAGAAGATCCTCATCAAATCTTGAACAAAGTCAGAACTTATACACAACTCTTAGAAAATATGCAGAAGAATGAGGCTTGAATTAAAACAAAAAAAAAAAAGCAGTTGCTGAGAAACTAGAGGGTTCATTCATTCCAGCAGTAACATTCACTAAAGGGCTACCATAATACAGAGTGGATTCAGAATAAAATGTTGACTGCAATATTCTCCCTACTTTGGTGGAACTAGCACTCCAGCAGAGGAAACATATTACTAAAAAAGTAATAAAATATTCCATGTGGAATTGTTCTGAACACTCAAACACAGAACTGGGCTTTCTCCCCAGAGAAAGAGAGAAAATGTTGTTAACAAAGGTCAAGGCAAAATCTGGAAATCAGTTAGAAATAAACAGAATAGGGAACCCTGGGTGGCACAGAGGTTTAGCGCCTGCCTTTGGCCCAGGGCGCGATCCTGGGGACCCAGGATCGAATCCCACGTCGGGCTCCTGGTGCATGGAGCCTGCTTCTCCCTCTACCTATGTCTCGGCCTCTCTCTCTCTCTGTGACTATCATAAATAAATAAAAAATTTTAAAAAAAGAAATAAACAGAATAAATGGCCCTACAAACATGAAGAGGTCCCGTGATGAAAATTTCCCACTCTTGTCAAGAACATTAAAAATAGAGCAACAAGTATTCTGTATACATAAACTGCACAATCTTTTAAGAAAAGCAATTATGGCAAGACTTTTTTTCTCCAAACAAGTTTTAGGCAGTGCATATATCTCTATCCTTACTAATTAGATAAATATCCCCATTTTGATGCCTACTATTAGAAAAGTTTATCTTTGTTAAATCTCTACAGCAAACTCTAACCCTTCTTACTCAATCCCTCCAAATATAATCCTATATTTCATTCTAATTTCTGTTTAATACCCTTGCATAATTTGGAAGATGTTAACATTCAAAGGGAATGACTGAAGGGAAACATTTGAAAAACTATTTAGAAAAAGATAAGATGGAATAAGTTTTCCCATTCTATCTAATGATTTTGTTTTAAAAATAGGTGAAAAGTTGACTTGAGGAAGCAAGAAAACAAGGGGAAATGAGCAAGCATCTCTCTTGGCACCTGCCTTGCAGTCTCCATCTTAGGACAGTGATTATGGTTGAAAGGATACTATCATTGATTCTCCCAGCATTGCTCTGCTACTCGCTACCTCCCTAACCTTATACAAGTTTCTTGGTTCACCTACTATCCTTAACTTTAAGCCACTGACCAAAAGAAATAGCACCTACTGGTAAGAATTGCTGTGAGTGTTAAATGATTTACTATATACAAAGCAGTTTAGACCAGTGTCTGCCAACAATAAATGGTAAATATTTGCAATTACTAATACTAGTAATAGTTGTTAAGTAAAATATCACATTAAAATCTCATTAAGTAAAAAATAAATAAATAAATAAAATCTCATTAAGTGACTGTTGTTTTATAGGCTTACATTTGATTGCTTTCACACAATTAATTTCATTGAAATCCTTTTAAACCAAACTTCTCCTGTACCAAATCCCATACTATAACAAATATTTATAGCGAATTTCCAGTGTGCTTTAAGATTCTAGATATTGTAATTTCCCTTTCATTATTTTAGTAGAAAAAAATGGCTCTCAATTTTTAAAGATCATTATTTTACCTTTTTTTCACATTACATACTGATACATACCCTACAAAGAACATAACTTTTAATATAGTGTCACTTCAGTAGGTATTACTCAATAAAAGCTAAAAGCACAAACTACCTGATTAGGAGAAAAAAATCCACAGAACATGAATATCAGATATCTTTGTGGCCTTGACAAAATGCCCACTTATTGATACTGACAGACTGCTTACAGTCAGAATAGGAACAGGAAAGCATTGCATATGGCTTTATTTCTCCAAAGTTTGAGGATCAGCTATAGGAAAAACATCCAGGCTGTATGACTGTGGATACACAATTATATCCCAAATACTTCCAATCCTGACCAAAGTTGTGCAGCCTCTAAACATAAAAAGGGGGCTGGCCTAAGACAGACTCAATACCACCAAATAGGGCAGAATTCTATCTTATTTCTTTGGGTTTTGTCCAAATGAGATGCTTGGAAGCTGTTTGTACACTCTGATTAATCTATGCAAACTTGTCCTGCGACATCAGAATAATTCTAATTTAGAATTTCTTTTACTCAAATATTGCCCTAAATTGTGAAAAATAATCTCCCATTTCTAATCATGACATAATTAGCCAAATGATTGAAAACTGGAGGTGTTATCCACTAGAATCGTCTCATTTGTTCATTTGCTCTTTGTTTCACTTATTCATTGTAACAATCTTATTAAGACCTGGACAGGGATGAGCTATCTCAACCTACTTCCACATAACTAGCCTACCAAAATGACTAAAGGAGTTCCATTTCTTCTGCAAAACACAGAAGCTGATGCTCAGGGCTTGCTGAACAAATCAGAAAGCAGTTAAGAAAACTACTTTTATGATAATCAAAAGACAGTTCTGTATATTTCCTAATCCATTTTTTTTTGCTAGTTCTTTCACAGTAAAATATGTAATTTAATTAAAAATGGTATAAAAAATGACAAGGAATGTGAGAAGAAAACAGTTGCTATTTCTATAAAAAATAAATTGAATGTTTTGGAAACACTCTTGAAAACTAAAATGAATTAGTAAGGATTTAGATATGGACAAGACAATCATGAAGATTGGGAGATTTTTTTAAATGTATTTAACTAATTTATTTAGTTAGAGAGCACAAGTAGGGGAAGGAGAAGAGGGAAAGGGAGAAAGAATTTCAAGCAGACTCCAAGCTAAGTGCAGAGCCTGATGTGGGGCTTGATCTCAATGACCCTGAGATCAGGGCCTGAGTCAAAATCAAGAGTTGGATGCTTAACCCACTGAGCCACCCAGGCACCCCAGATTGGGAGATATTTTAAAAATCAATATGAAGGGATGCCTGGGTGGCTCAGTGGTTGAGCATCTGTCTGCCTTTGGCTCAGGGCATGATCCCGGGGTCCTGGGATCAAGTTCCACATCGGGCTCCTTATAGGGAGCCTCCTTCTCCCCCTGCCTCTGTCTTTCTCTGTGTGTCTCTCATGAATAGATGAATAAAATCTTTTTTAAAAAAAAATCAATATGAATTTTCATGGAGATAGTTTCACCTCAAACTGAAAATGAGAGGCAATGAATCACAGGTATTATTAATGCCAGAAGAGGATTCATTATTCTAATCAGTAGGCTCCAAAGAGCTGTGGATCCACATCAAAAGATTGATGAATAAATATTTAAGTGATATATGTTATAATATATTATACAATATAATACAAATATGCATTGTTTTAGGGTTTCCTACTTTAGCCAACTTTTCTATCAATCAACAAACCATCTGTCCCAGTATAATATAGATTAATTAAGTAGGGTAAGTAATATAGACAAGTCTCCTTATATATAAAATAAAGAAGATAATTCCTACTCACAAGGCTATGTGAGAATTAGATAAAACCATCCATATTAAGAAATACTTGCCACACGGTATGAGACATTACTTACTAGCTAACACTGATATGCTGGTGAGGGGTAACATAATGGTTAAGAGGAAGAGCATGAGGAAGCAGTCTTTCTGGAATCACATCCCAGCTCAATTATTACCAGCTCCAGTGACCTTAAGGGAAGTTACTTAACCTCTCTGTGCCTCAAATCCTTCATTAGTAAAATGTACATAATAATAGCTCCAACCCCCCTCTTCCCATTCCCATTATTGAGGATTCAATGAAGTAATAAATGTAAAGTGCTTGAGAATAAATGCTAAATATAATAAATTTTAGCCAGTATTATTTTATATATTAGTGGTTTTGCAGCAAGCTAGAGAATTGTCCTTTCTTAGAGTATCTAGATATTTGTTATTACCACAGTTCCTTTGCCTCTACTCTTCTCACTAAAATGAACACAGGACTAAGCAGTTTTAGTACAGACCGATCAACAGTGCCATCTAGTGGCAATTTTCTAATAAATTTGCCAAATGAGAAAGGTTGCCCAAAAAGGGTATAAAATTTCTACAGGTAAGAACTTAATTTTTAAGACAAACTAAATCTAATGTTTTATATTTGGAAATTGGGAAATTTGTGACATGTTTTCTATAACTATTTGAATTCAGTACAAACAGAAGTGTGAGAGATTTAAAAAACTACAAACTACAACAAGGTTGCTTGGCAAATACAGTAGAAAAAAAGACTTGTTAAATATGAGCCAAACAATTGGATGTAAGCCCACGGCCAAATTTTGGGGGAAAGATTTGTGATGTTAATAAACCCCTACAAGAATCAGAAATATGTATTTTTGGTACAATTTAAATAGCACAAAAGTTATATACTAAGGCATCAGGTTACATTGCTGGGTAGAGTATAATATTAATGTCCTACAAAGATCCCATGCTATAGCACCATTCAGCTTTTGCTTTCTGAAAGTCAAAATTTACAGAACTCAAAACTACTGTAATCTATAGTATGCTGGCAGTCCTCACTGTACTTAGCTGAAATATGCATGAATTTCAGAGCCACAATTTAGTTAAATAACACTAGACATCCGATAACACAGTTCAAATGTAGTTATAGTGGTAAAATTAACTGTGAGTAATTACATAAGAGCTGCCGGTCCTCTGGTCTACAAATTGCTATGTAAATAAAGATGAGCATCAGGTTAAATGAGCAACATGTCACTTCTTTACAAGTCTGTTGACGATTGGCCACTGTACATTTGTTATTCCGCTCAAACATAAACAGCAAATCATACTTCCCAGTGTCTCTCAGTGATCAATTCACATGACATTTGACAAAAAGAATTAACCTGTAAAGATGACAGGGCAACAATGAAACAAAATGTGGGGGTGCTGGAAGTGAAATTAGATGTGAACAGAAGGTCTGAAAATGGCAACAACAAAGCAAAGACAGCAGAAGCCCAGGTCCACGTGAAGGTAAGAACTACAAATGCAGAAAACAAGATTAAGTCACTTCAGTAGAATTCTAACTGAATGGGAGTAGGTTGTCCAAGAACTAAGTGACCTGGAATGTTGATGCTGCCCTTTGGAGCGATGTGGCTATGCAGCCACATGAGCTTAGTGAAGGCCAATTGTTTCACACAAAGGAAGAAGGTTCTTGTGACCAAAAGGAGACAGCATCCCAGAGTAAGTGGCACCAGTGTAAAGCATCACATTAAAGAAACTCTCAGAGATATTTCACATTGTTGAAAAAAACTATAAATGACAAGAAGATTGCTAATATAACAGCTAGTCCCTTGATGAACTATTTTCTAAATTACTTGCGGTATCATGATACAATGTTAAAAGATGCCCTTTAACCTACAACCAAAGCAGACATATAGAAGAGCCTGATGTACCTGGCAGTGGCAACTGAACTAATATACCACTGACTCTTGGGTCCATATTCAATTGATCAGTTATGTCCAAAAGTTCTTCCTGAGAAACATCCTTAGGTTTTAGAATGATCTCACTACAGATACCTGGAAGAAAAACAAATACAGAAAGTCACTGGACTAACAAAGATGTCGCTTTTCATTAATGGTGTCTTACATGGTATGCAAATTGGTTTTCTCTGCTCCTGTCCCACTGGAAGGAAAAGTCCTTCTACAAAACTAATGTTCAAAGCACCATTAAAAGGATTTCTCAAATAGCACAGATGCTTTCTCATGATTCACATGCATTTTTCAGCCCAGTATCCCACTGCATTTATTTGTAATAAGCTACTGTTAGTAGATTTGAATACAGTAAAGATACCAATACTACTGCCACCACTATCCGGCCAAGTTCAGCAGAGTGAACTGGCCAAGTTTATTATCTGATTCAAGCAAATATAATAAAAATGGGCAATTAAAAAACTTGAAATATATAGCTGACATACAATACTACTTAGTTTTCAGGTGTACAATAGGGTTTTTTGACAAATCTATTCATTTTGCTGTGCTCATCATAAGTGTAGCTACCACCTGTCACCATACAATCCTATTACAATACCACTGACTACATTCCATTTGCTGTACCTAAAAGTGGGCCCTTTAAATGTGCAGTGTTCCTCTGACATGTCACCATATGACCCAAAATCACAATGAGTTAATTCAGTAAGAAAGCTGAAGAAAAAGATTAAGAAATGAACATATACCTTGGTAACTAATCTCTAACATAACAATAATAATAAATGCTATTCAAATAGCACTTATTTGACAATTATCATTGAGAATTATCAGACTTGGAAGAAAAACAAGAACACGTGATATAATAAAAAGAACAACTAAAATGCATTCCCACCTACAGCAGAGGCGGCTCTGATCTTCTTCCTGACGTATGTATGGCTTGCTGGGTTATCGCCCACTAAGATGATACTGAGGTGAGGTCTTCTGTTCCCAAGGGAAATCCATGATTCCACACCTCTCTGTATTTCTTTCTGGATTTGTTTGGCCATTTCAGTTCCTGAGATAATAATGGCATCATGTCTGTGGAAAACAAAAGAATAAATAGAGCACTAAAAGTATAATAAGGAACACTCAGTCACATAAAGGTATAAGGTCCAAGAATGAGTAACACATCTATGACTCTCCGAGTGAGCAACCATATATCAATCCCTAAAAAGGCACAGAGTAATGCATATATTGAAAAGGCTCTCTTGCTCCCCATGATTTCAAACTTAAAAGTGGTGAATTAAGGTTGCTCTTACTGTGTGTCCATTTCTTTTTAAGGTACCTGATAGAGGCTAACATGGTTCTTCCTTCCTGCTGCCCTTGTCCTTTCACTATTGAAAGATGGTGGAAGCAACATCTGTATGTAGCATATGATTATTACACAAACACCAAATGCAGGTCAATGAATATTATGAAGAAAGGAAAAGGAGGAAGGGGAAGAAGCAGAAGAGAAAAAAGGAGAAAAGGAAACCTTATGGCACCTGAATTCTTTCTAGTACCTGTACTCTTTTTATTTTCTAATGGGGGCAGGCATCATTAATATCAACCAACCCAAAGAAAATGCAAATTTGCTGCCCCTTCCAAATAAGTCAACTGTCCTTTCTAAGAGGTTGGGGTATATACATATATACATACATATATCAAGAAGAATATTCCACCTCAATCTGGCACTAGCAGTCCGTAGTGTCCATCCAGGTTCATACAATTTTGACGTGAACATTGTTCTACTAAGAAGTGATTCTGAAATGTGGTCTATGGAAACATACACCAAAACTGCCTGGGAAGCTGGCTGAAGTTGAAGATTCCCACCCCCATCATTCAGAACAGGCTGGAAATTGTACATCTAACAAATTCCCACAGGTGTTCTTGTGCATGACCATGTTCGAAAACCACTTCTTCAGTTCAACACAAAAGTATATTTTATAAATAATCCTTATTGTAGGTAAACAATTTAACTAAGCAAATAAACTGATTAGACAATATAATTATAACCAGACTCTATAACTGTAAGTAAACTCAACTTTTGTTTCTGTCTACTTTTCACTAAAATTTCATAGCTTTTAAGGCAAAGAAAATCATGGCAAATTCAGTGTATCAATCTTGCTCCACTGTCCTAATTTTATAAGTTTTATTGAAGTATAGCTGAATAATATATACTGCACCTGTTTAAAGTGCGCAATTGGATGTTTTACTCTATGTATATACTTGGGAAACTATCATCATAATCAAATAAACAAAACCCCCAAAAGAATTCTGGTACTCCTTTGTAATCTCATCATTCCCCCATCCTTGCCATGCTCCCTTCCCCATCCCTAGACAACCACTGATCTGCTTTCCATCACTATATATTAGTTTATATTATCACAAATTTTATAAAAACGGAATCATGCATTACATGCTCCATTTTCTCCAGTTACTTTCACTCAGCATAATTAAGATTCATTCATGTTGTTGCATGTATCAAAACTTCATTTTTTTTTAAGTATATGTGCTGCTGAAGCACGCACTACTTATTTCTTTTTATTGCTGAGTAGTTTTCCATTGTATGGATATATCAAAATTTGTTTATCTGTTCAGTCGTTGATAGATATTTATGTTGTTTCCAGTTTTTAGTAGTGCCAAATAAAGCTGTTATAAACATTCGTGTTCAAGTCATTGTATGCACATATGCAAGGTATGCACATATATACAAGTCATTGTATGTACATATTTTCTCTTGAGCAGATACCCAGGAGTGGAATGGCTGGGTCATATGTCTACATTTGTAAGAATCTTTCAATCTGTTTTCCATAGTGGGTGTACCATTTTACATTTCTACAGGCAGTATATGAGAGTTCCAGTTGCACCACATACTTGCCATAACTTCATATGGCTGGTCTTTCAAATTTTAGACTGCAAGTGGCTATGGGGTGGTATCTCACTATGCCCATTTCAGTCCATATGCTGGAAGAACTAGTAAACACATTCATTATTTAGCTTGCATAGTCTTTCAACATGCACATTTTTGAAAAATATTAAATATCAATAACAGTGCAAATATTCAGCCATAGAAGCATACAGCTGCTAGAGTTCTCCCTGACTCAAGTCATTCTCTGCCAACCCATTGTCCACACATAGCCAGAGTGATTTTCCAAATTTAATAATGCCAGTTCCCTGGTTAAAACTCCTCACTATAAGCCTACTGTTCATCAATTTAATAAATACACACTGAAAACTTTCTACCAGGCAGTATTCTAGGCACTGGAAATATAAGTAACAGTACAAAAAACAAACTGCCCACCTTTATGGGAACTATATCCTAGTTGAAGAAGAGGTAAGCTTTTTTTTATAAGAAGACATAAATCTTTCTAAGGCAAATATTTAACATATCATTTAACATATCATGTGAAGAACAGAGGAAAAGGGCGTATCTGGAAGCCAGAGTTATCATTTTAAAGATTTTATTTATTTATTTATTTATTTATTTATTTATTTATTTAGAAAGCTTGCGAGTGCACAGGGGGAGGGGCAGAGGGAGATGGAGAGAGAGAATATCGAGCAGACTCTGTGCTGAGTGCCAGCCTAAGGCAGGACTTGATCTCATGATTCTCAGATCATGACCTCAGCTGAAACCAAGAGTTGGACACTTAACTGACTGAGCTACCCAGGCATCCCAGAGAGTTGTCATTTTATATAGATGGGTTAGGTGTTTCTTCTCTGACTAATCAGGTGATATTTTATCATAATTAAAGGAAATGAGGGAATATGTCATGAAGGTATCAGGACAAAATAATTCTAGGCCAAGGGAAGTGCATAGTAAGTACTTTAGGCAGGAGCACACCTGGCATGGCTAATGAACAGCAAGGTCAGTGGTGGCAGTGGAAACAAGTGTATCAGGACAGGACACAAGTCAGAGAAGTCATGGAACATCAGATCACATAAGGTGCTGCAGACCTTCAAAGGGATGTTGGCTTTTACTGTGATACTGAAAGCCATTTGGTAATTTTGCAGAATGCTATTACCCGATTTTCATTATTCCCTAACTGGTTAAAATGTGTGGAGACTCTATGATAACAAGGGAGGAGTGGGGGTACCAATCAGAGGCTAGTGTGGTATCCCAGGCAGGAGATGATGGTGGCTTGCACAAAGAGGGTAGTGGTGGAGGCACTAAGTAGTCTGATTCTGAGTTAATTTTGAGGCTGGAACCACTGGATTTACTGAGACTGGGTGTAAGGTATGAGGACAAGAACATAAGACAAATAGAACTCCAATATTTTTTACCGGAAAAATTGAGCAAAGGGAATTTTAACTAAAACTCAAATTTCCTGTAGCTTATGAGCCCCTTGCTTGAGCTTTCTTTTACCTCACTACTAAAGAACACTATGCTCACCGAGTCCCAAGTTAGATGCAGCTGCATTTCAATTTTTTTTTTAAGATTTTATTTATTCACCCATGAGAGACACAGAGAGAAAGAGGCAGAGACACTGGCAGAGGGAGAAGCAGGCTCCATGCAAGGAGCCCAAAGTGGGACTCGATCCCCGGTCTCCAGCATCAGGCCCTGAGCTGAAGGCGGCACTAAACCACTGAGCCAACGAGCTGCCCAGCAGCTGCATTTCAATGTACTGACTGTGCCAGGTTGTTTCTGGGCCTTTACATACACTACTCCCTCTTTCTGAAACTCTACTCCTTCTGACCTCCCCAACGTCCTACCAAGTCTGTTCCTCCTTCACTCCCGCACATTCCTCAAGTCTCAGCTTGGAAAGATCTCTGGGAAATGTTCTCTAACCCATCTGCCCCAGGGAACTGCCTCTGCTGTGAGCCCCTGCAGGACCCTGCCCTGAACTTTCTATCACATAGCAAACCCTTGTGAAAACCACTGCCTCACGCCCCTACACGCACACACCATGCTCTAAGCTTGGAGGGCAGGAAGTTTATATTTACTACCATTTTCTTACTACCCAAGAGTATTTCGCACATTGTATGTGTTTATTAAATACCTGTGGAATCACCAGAGTTAAAATAAATTGTTCATTGTATTATAACTTGTTAGAATTCTTACGCTGCCACTGAAAACAGTAACTACAAAAACAGCAATATGTGAACACATTCTGCATAAAGTAAGTGAAAATATGGGATGAAAAGTTGTAGGTACATAATTTCAATTGTCAAAATGTGCCTGCATACGACTAAAGATTAAAAGGGAATATGTGACGTAAAATGGTGAGACAATATTCTAGATATTTATCCATCTTTTTTTTTTTTTTAAGATTTATTTATTCATGAGAAACACAGAGACATAGGCAGAGGGAAAAGCAGGTTCCTTGATCCTGGGACTCCAAGACCATACCCTGAGCCCAAGCCAGACGCTCAACCACTGAGCCACCGGTGGGTGTCCCTAGTTATTTATCCATCTTAAAATGTTTTTTTAAATGTTATCAAAAGAGGTATTATTGAACTATATTTAGAAGAGAACTCAAAGTACCTATAAAACATATAAAAAGGAAAAATAATACAATTAACAACCTTACAACCCAGCTTAAGGTATCAACATAATCACCAAAATCATCTTGTAACCCTCTCTATCCAAACCCTATCCTCTTCCAGAGTTAAGCACTATCCTGAGATGTGGGTTTATAATTCCATTGCTTTCCTTTATTAACCAATGTTTATAACTCTAAACATTGAAGATATAACATTATCTATAAAATACAATATATGCATGTTTCTTAAAGGTGTACACTCCATAATGGAATTGCTGATTATAGGATACATGTGTGTTCAGCTGTGTTCCAACTTGTTTTCCAAAGCTGCTGCACTAGTTCACAAGTCCTTCAGTGGTGTATAATAGTTTCTATTGCTCTACTTCCTTGGTATTGTCAAAGTTTTTAACTTAACCAATTAGTTCTGTGGTATTTAATTGTGGTCTTAATATGCATTTTCCTAATTACTAAAGGTTGAAGGTCTTATAGGTTAATAGGCCATTTGGAGCTCCTCTTCTTTGGAATGCCTGTTCATCACTCTTGACCTTTTTTCTAATGAAATATTAATCTGTGTCTATTTTGTAGTAGTTATTTACACATTCATGTCAGGTAGGTTTGTGTATCAAGTATCACCATTATGTGGTTTGTCTTTTCAGTTCTTTTGATTACGTTTGATGAAAAGTTCTTAATTCTAATGAAAAACTCAACCAGTTTTGCTTCTAGTTTGCACAAAAAGTGCAAACTCTGGCAAAATTTCTGTCATAGAATACAACAGGACTCAGCTGATGAAACAAACTGGCTAAGAAATTGCCAGGAACTTTTTGAGACTCTATAGACTAGATTTTAAAATCCCATAGTATTGTATTTAAGCAGGTATAAAGCAGTTCTGCTGAGCCTCGGTTAAGAACCACTTCTTTAGGGGCGCCTGGGTGGAGCGAATGCCTTTGGCTCAGGACATGATCCTGGGACCCTGGGACTGAATCCCTGGGATCAAATGTCACATGGGGCTCCCCACAGGAAGCCTGCTTCTCCCTCTGCCTATGTCTCTGCCTCTCTGTGTCTCTCATGAATAAATAAATAAAATCTTAAAAAAATAAAAAAAAAAGAATTTCTTTAGGCCCACATCACTCCCAGAGCAGGAATCCTCATTCTATATTCCTGACAGGGGGCCAGTCACTTTCAATATGAAGAAACCTGTGAAACATATATGCCCGAAATGGGTCACGGCACAAATTATAGCTTTGTGCAAACAAGTCATAAGCTACTATTATCTAAAATGTAAATCAAAACCAAAATTAGCAAATACCGTACACATAAATCCAGTTACTGTAACTAAACTGCTAGCCTTATTATATTTTGAATATAAAAAAATTATTTTACTATGGCAGACTTTACTCTCCTCACTGCCTATGTCAGATTTTAGAAATAAATGTTTGAAATTTTACTTTGTAAATTAATCTAAGGTTCGAAAATTGTTGCATTTTGGTCAAAATCTGTTGGAAATTGCTAATCAACACATTAAAAAAAAACACCAAGTGGAAAGGGGACTTGAGATCTGAAACTTTTAGTGAATTGTAATCACTGAAACCAAAGCTTATAAAAAGAAATGTGTCCCTTCAAGGGAAGAAATGTATCCCTTCAAAAGTATGAGAAGCAATATAAGAACTGAACAAAGGCTTGAACAACATAAAAGCAATTCTGAAAGTCTACTGTGGGCTGAATTATGTCTCCCAAAAACATGTGTTCAAATTTGGATCCTTTGTACCTGTGATTGTGATCTTATTCAAAATAAAATATTTGCGAATATAATTAAGATGTAGGATGAAGAGGCCATATGAAGTAAAGTGAGCCCTTAATCCAATATGCCTGCCATCCCTATCAGAAAAGACACAGAGATATTCACAGAGAACTACATTTGAAGACACACAGGGAAGATGGCCCTGTGACCACAGAGGCAGAGATTGGGAGTTTATGAAACTACAAACCAAGGAAAACTAAAGATTGCCAGCAAGAAGAGGAGAGAACAAAGCTCCACACTATCCCGATTTCAGTTTTCTAGCTTCCAGAAGTGTGAGGCTAATTTTCCATTGTTTTAAACCATCTAGTTTAGGGTACCTTAGTAAACAAAACACATCTATAATCCTAATTTAAAATATACCAATTTAGGCAGCCCTGGTGGCTCAGTGGTTTAGCGCAGCCTTCAGCCCAGGGTGTGATCCTGGAGACCCAGGATCTAGTCCCCCATCGGGCTCCCTGCAGGGAGCCTGCTTCTCCCTCTGCCTGTGTCCTGCCTCTGTCTCCCATGAATAAATAAAATCTTTAAAAAATAAAAAATAAAAATAAATAAAATATACCAATTTGTGGGAAGAATCTTTTGATGGAGCTACTTTTCATTGAATACATTTATATTTGGGAATGTAATGGCATATAATTAAAAAGACCTATAATTTTAGCACATCTAAACACAGCAAAATATTTTAAAAGGCACAGATAGAAACAACTTATGTGATGACATTTAACATAAGTATTTGTCAAAGAGAAGTACTCTGAAAAGAGACACAAAGACAGTAATGGTGAAAATATTTAGGCTAAAATATCTTCATATTTCAATATTAAAAAAACTAGAATTGAAATGATGTTCCACTTAGAAGTTTGCTCTGAGCTTAATAGGTGCTTTAGTATCTGTAGAAAAAGTACTCTGAAAACTAAAAATACATTGTCTAAAGAATAATTTCCAACTTAAGAAAAAACTGTAGCATATTTAATTTTTAAATTAAGCATAAGATTTTCTCCAGGAGGGCAGCCCCGGTGGCGCAGCGGTTTAGCGCCACCTGCAGCCTAGGGCGTGATCCTGGAGACCCTGGATTGAGTCCCACAGCTGGTCTCTGCATGGTTCCTGCTTCTGTCTCTGCCTCTCTCTCTCTCTATGAATAAATAAAAAATCTTAAAAAAAAATTTAAAAAAAGATTTTCTCCAGGAAATGATCAATGTCAAGGTATTAAACAGCTAAGAAACTGATTCAATAAGTACCAAGAATTCAGCATGTTGAAAGTTAGTAGTCACATAATTAACATAAAAAAATTAATACAAAACTAAGATCAAAATTTTTCAATGGTTTTAATGTATAAGGATATAAATTACCTTTTAAAATGTTAATGTTGAAAAAGTTTTGAACAGGACTCTTTTATAGGGCCTAAAATATTTGTAAGTCAGTAAAATATTCCAAATATGTAATTTTCATTATTTTAATGTCTTATTTTACTCTTAAAAATGTGGTTTGATCAAAAAATTATATAGTCATATTGCCATTAATACACACCAAGAGTGCAATTTGACCCCTTAGATTTTTTTTTTTTAAGATTTTATTTATTTATTTATTCATGAGAAACGGAGAGAGAGGCAGAGACACAGGCAGGAGACGCAGGCTCCATGCAGGGAACCCCACACAGGACTCATCCCAGGTCCCCAGGATCACACCCTGGGCTGAAGGCGGCGCCAATCGCTGAGCCAATTGGGCTACCCGACCCTTTAGATATTACTCACACAATGCACCCTGTCATTACTTGCTCAGGTGACATCTTCTGAATAGGTAATATTACAAGTGACTCCCAAAAGCAGCAGGACAAAGAGCTCTCCCTTTCAGTATTCTCCCCCCATTGCCTGGCTGGCACTAAATGTGGCTTCATTAAAAAGCAATAAATCAGTTTTGGGAGTTTGGGGAGCAGTGAGTATTAGGGCAGGATAATGCATTACAAATTATTTATTCTAAGCCATAAGTCAGCCCTGACTTTCACCATTAATAGTGTAAAAGGAGATTTTAAAATGGAACCTGCAAGTCTTAAAAGTCTCTTTAAAATTGGGTGGAAAGGCTGTAGGAAGGAGGAATTTATGCAAGCCCTCATTGGAGGAACTCAACTTTATTGCCAGCTACAGCCCTCAGCCTAGACTTAACCTCACCTCAAATCCCTCATTTGAATATTAACCCAGCCAATCGGAGTTAACCTAGTTTCAATCTGTTTTGCATTGATGACTTAAATGAGAACTACACTCGTAACCTTTAGCCTTTATAATTCTGTCCCCTCTGTGTCTTTCTCAGGAGTCAGCTTTCTACCTGAATCTGGGTTTCCCAAATTGCAATTCTAATTGCCCAAATAAATGCCTGTTTGCTTACATTTCCAGTGGAGTCTTTCTTAGTAGATGGGAGCTGTAAGGAGGCTGGACACTTAACTGCTCTGAGTGCAATTTCCTTATCTAAATAATGTTCTGTTTAATTTACAGAAAAGGAATTGGCTAAAAGTTCACTGGCTGATTTGCAAAAATGTCTCTTTTAAGTGACAGATGGTGATATACTCAAATAACCAGGAGCAAATGAAACCAGAAACCCATCACTTAGTGTTGTTTCCATGAGGTTGTTGATTTCTCCATATTTTCCAGGAAATAAACTGTAATCATTCTAATCTATGGTTATTAGAACAAAATGTAGTATTTAAATATAGTAAAGGAGTAAATAGAAGAAAAAAATCACTACTTTTCTTGGGTATCAAAATATTCCTTCATAAAATAGTAAAACAACAACAAATAAAATATACCCAGGATCAGCAGTATATTTAATTTGTATTCTTGGTATCTTGCTTCTGCATCTAGGTTTCAATCTCATTTTTTTTTAAAGATTTTATTTATTTATTCATGAGAGACACAGAGAGAGAGGGAGGCAGAGACACAGGCAGAGGGAGAAGCAGGCTCCATGCAAGAAGCCCCATGTGGGACCCGATCCTGGGACCCCAGGGCCGAAGGCAAGCGCTAAACCACGGAGCCACCCAGGGATCCCCTCAATCTCATTTTCAACCACAACTTTTTAAAATTAGGGCTGCAATGGACTGGTTTATGATCTATAAAGATAAAAAAGTCTAATATGATCATTAGCAATTCAAATTTCTCTGCAGGTTGTATCATAGCTTAATCACTGTGTATTTTAGGGCCTCACTTGGAGATTGTCTGAATTAGAGTAGAAATGTCTCTACTTTAGTACTAGGGAGCCTTCTGAAGTAAATAAATTTTTTGAAAGTAATATTTAGGAATGTTAAGTTTATGGAATTTTAAAAACATTTCATTTCACGTAATTTCTATACTTCTACCTTAACGTTATTTTACCAGAAATTATACTTTTGTAACTAAAAGCATAACCTAAAAACAAGTTCTTTTCATTATGCATAATTCTGTGACTCAATTTTGCAATTTCTCTTTCAGGTCCCTTAACCTGTAAAATAGAACATTAGCTACCTAAATATTTCCGCTTTTTTCAGAATCTTAGATGCTAAGACATCTATTTTAAACTATAAATGCCCTAACTTTAAAATTATGAATCTTTAGTCTTTTGGTTCTAGGCACACATTGTAATTACAGAATTACAGAAATTGTAATTACAGAAATCTACACACATCATTGATCACTTTCAGATCATTAAGTGAACGAATCTCATTGGTACAATGTTGACAAGAACATGACCTGAATCTGAGAGTAAATTATTTTGTATGTTCTAAGAACTAGACACTGAACAATGCCAAGATGGTTATGTTATGACCAACTGACTTAATGTAATATAATGCAGCCAATAAAATGTTAGTAAAGACAACAGCAACACAGAAAATGGACATGATGTAATGTTAAGTGGAACAGCTTGGATAAGCATTCTTGGCTAATTCCCAACCATGAGTTCTTTGACATTAATTTAGGCTTAGATTATGTTCCATTATGACCACAAAGTTTTCTTTTAGGGTTTTTTCTTTTTTTTTCTGGTCCAAATGGCACTTAATAACAAATCTCATTTACTACTAATCTTTAATTTATCCCACGGACAGTTCAAATTCCTTCCAAGTTCCAAGCTCTTTAAACCTCCCTCTACAACTTAATCATCTCCAAGCCAAACTATTTTAAAACCTGTCATCGGGCTCCACAGAATTCCAGAAAAGTATGTGATCATGGAAAATTATGTGGTGCTTGGTTTTCTCCTGCGGTTTTTAACCATCCAATCAAGGTATTAACATGAAAAGATAACATTTGAAAAACAAGGTCAGATCATTAAAGAAACTGCTAAATATTCCTAACACCATGAATGAGTAACAAGATCTGAGATTAATGCCAGTCTTTTTTCATCTATTGATCTATTTTAATCAGGAAACTTGATTTTAGAGACATTACATTGAACACATTATCTGTAAACAGCTGGGACGAGGACATAAAACTCAGATATAGATACTAAAAGGTAAAAAGGTAAAACATTTAGGTTCCACATTTAAAATGCCATTAAGAACTGCTTATAAAATCAACATTGTAGCCAGACAGCTATCTCATTAGATTGATAAAGCATTAAGATAGGAAAACCACACTATCACATTTCCCAACAAAATATGATTTTGAGAAACTGCTTTTGCTAGTCATTGGAACTCGTATCTTGGTTGAAATCAGTCTATGGAAAACCAGCTTTAGTCAGGGTCCTAAGTGGAGTCTGAGTCCCTCAAGCTTCACATGATAAGAGGATTTTTAAATCAAGTAATTCTTTCATAGAGACAGAAATGTTGCATAAATACTAACAGGGAGAGTATGAATAAAAATGAACAGCCTTACTGACCAAATTTGGACTTTTCTCAATTATAAAATTCAACTACTCCCTCTATAAGACATGAATATTTAAATAACATAAACCAGTATCTTTTACTAGCTCCAAAACTGTAGTGGTGTTTGTTGTTGTTAAGATTGGATTTATTCGAGAGAGAGAGAGAGGGAGAGAGAGCTCAGGAATAAGGGGCAGAGGGAGAATCTGAGCAGGGAGCCTGATGCAGCTGCGTACTGGACTGAGCCACACAGGCAACCCGTTTTTTGCTTTTTTTTAAATGCTAATCTAGCTGCAAAAATTGTAACGCCACTGGCAATGAGACATAAAGTAAGGTGAGGCTTCTATTAAGAGCTATAGGCTGGAATTAAAATTTTAAATATTAAAAGGCATCACAGCAGGAGCAGGGAACAAAAGAAAATCTGCCAAATAAATTATTTTAGGAATCACTTTGCAACAGGATAAACGTGGAACCAAAGCTTAAGAGATCCATTTAATTATTGAAAATGAGTTCAGGTAGGATGATCAAAAGCAGCATTTGAGCTCTTATTGCAGGATACCTGCAAATCTGCTTTGACCTTGGCATTAATGTACAAGGTGCAGAACCTCCCCTCCAAATGGGAAATGCTGCTGCCTACCTCCATACATTGAAAGCACTGGGCCAAAGATTCATGTGATATTTATAATCCAAAGAAATTTTGATTTGTAAATTCACACAGAAAGGCAAAACAATACAAATTTAATCACTACCTCTTTTTTTTAATTTTTAACCTTTTGGCTCTTTAGATATTTCAAGAAATAATAAGCCGCAACAAATATAAGGGCTTATTTATTTCTCTGACATTAAATATATTTTCTTCAAATTAATAAGACTAATTTCTCATGAAATTTCTCATGAAATAAGAAAAAAAATCTCACTGTAAATCTAAAAAATGAGAGAAAACTAAATACTTCAAGATTTAATAATTTTCAAATCCCGTCAAAGATTACTTTTTGAGGGCAGCCCAAGTGGCTCAGTGGTTTAGCACCGCCTTTAGCCCAGGGCCTGATCCTGGAGACCTGGGATTGAGTCCCAGGTTGGGCTCCCTGCATGAAGCCTGCTTCTCCCTTTGCCTGTGTCTCTGCCTCTCTCTCTCTCTCTGTCTCATGAATAAATAAATAAAATCTTAAAAAAAAAAAAAGATTACTTTTTGAAATTCCAATTAAAAAAAATACTTCATTGAAGAAGTACTTATGTTCCATTATCGTAGGTATCTACTCAAAAATATGAAAAACAGGGCAGCCCGGGTAGCTCTCCAGTTTAGCGCTGCCTTCGGCTCAGGGCCTGATCCTGGAGACCCGGGATCGAGTCCCACATCGGGCTCCCTGCATGGAGCCTGCTTCTCCCTCTGCCTGCATATCTGCCTCTCTCTCTCTCTGTGTGTGTGTGTGTCTCTCATGGGTGAATAAATAAAATCTTCAAAAAAATATATGAAAAATAATCAAAAATGCTTTTTCGTTTTTCATTTAAGGCTCTATATAGCTCAGAAACTGGTAATAAATCTGTTAATTTAACACAGTCAATACTGGGGAGAGTTTATCAAACTCAAGATAATTTTCAGTAAAAATAACACTAAGGCTCAAATTTCAAGTCAATAAGAATGTCGTCAGATTAAACTACTTTCACTATGAAGAACTAGGCAACTAATGTGTAACTACATATTCAAAAAGATGACTGAGGATGGGGACAAGTGAGGAGGCAGACAGTGGCGACCTCTGGAAGATGGAATCTCTTCTCTCTGCTGGTCCTAGAAGAGAAAAGAGACACCAATAAGCATCAACACACTGTCCGAATTCCTCCCCACCCGAGACCCAATAGTCCACAGGTGTTTCTCAACCTGACAGCTAACTTCACCTTCATATATGATATTCAGTGACAAGAGGATGTCAAAAACACCACCCTATCCTAACTTGATTAGTGCTGCCTTAAGAAAATAAAAGCTAAATAATAATTATTTTTGTAATTATAACCTGTATCATCTGGGGGATGAAAGCTGCTGGGTTTAAAATAATACTTCTCTATATTAAGAACAGCTTTCCAAAACTGTTGAACTCAACTATCTTAAATTATAAAGAGATCATTAAATACAATTTAAAAGATCTAAATTAAGCCTTTGCTTGTGCATGTATGTATGAAGCAAGTGGCTACCAGGAAGTGTTTGGGTTATAACTGTGTGACTCCCATTCAATGTACATGGAAAGGAGGGGGTGAGGAGTTCTTCACATCAAGCTGACAAAGGGAAATTCATCAACTTCACACAATCTGGAAAAGGCTATCCTCACTCTGGAAAGAAGTCCTAAAACAACTGAAATTTTAAAAATAATTATCTAGAGAGACTACAGTACATAGTATCTTTAACTCTGCAATTCAGGGGATCCCTGGGTGGCTCAGCGGTTTGGCGCCTGCCTTTGGACCAGGGCCTGATCCTGGAGACCCGGGATCGATCGAGTCCCACATCGGGCTCCCCGCAAGGAGCCTGCTTCTCCCTCCGCCTGTGTCTCTGCCTCAATCTCTGTCTATCGTAAATAAATAAAACAAATTTAAAAAAAAAAATCTGCGATTCAACCAGAATCCCACAGAATCTGCTTTTGCTAGGTATCCAAACTAACTGGAATTTTTTCAGACACCAGACAGCTTCCATCAGCAGAACTCATAACCAGTTACATTCTCATATCCTTGTAGAAGACCTAATCAATAGAAATCACATCTAAAGGAAACCCTACTGGAAATACATATTTTTTGAATTTTAGTCCCTCAGGACTGAGAATATATGTGTAAAATGAGAGCTGATCAATTTAACTTAAGCAGTCGCTATGTTTCTACATTACTGATTAGTATTTTCTTCCGGGTACTGTGCTGCTCACTGGTGATACAAAAGGATGAAAAAAAAAAAAAAAGAAAAGAAAAGGATGAAAAAGACACAACCTCTGAGCTCGTAGAACTGCAGTGAACACACGTAACGGGAAGCCCCGAGTGTCTGAAAACAGAATCTCTTCTGCACCCACTGGCTCTGGGTCAAGAATATTATTTTTAGATTCCTGGATTTGAGTTGGTGCGATCCCTGGTGGCGCAGCGGTTTGGCGCCTGCCTTTGGCCCGGGGCGCGATCCTGGGGTCCCGGGGTCGAGGCCCGCGTGGGGCTCCCGGCGTGGAGCCTGCTTCTCCCTCCGCCTGTGTCTCTGCCTCTCTCTGTGCGACTATCATAAATAAATAAATAATACAATAAAAAAAAAAAAAAGGCTCTTTAGATTTGGGTTTGTGACTCCAGCAAACAGAGCGCGGAGAAGTGAGGAGTCCGGGGGCCGCTGCGCCGCAGGGTCGCGACCCCAGCACGTGTCACGGCCCAGAGGCGCCGGGAGGCCAAGACCCGCGGAATCACTGCGGGCCTCAGGGGGTCTCAGGGCTGCAAAGGACCCAGAGCGACCAGCGGAATCCGGAGACTCCGACGCCGGGAACCACGTGGGCAACGCTCGCCCCTTTGCTCCCGAGACCCACGGCCACGGCCACCCGCACGGCGTCGGCTCCTGAGGCGAGCGACCGCCTGCCCCGCGCCCGCCCCGCGGGCCTCAGGCTCCTCCGAGGCCCGTCCCCGGCGCTCCTGCAGCCCGAAGCCCACCACGTCCACGCCGCCCGGATGAGGCCCAGCCCGGAGCCCGGAGCCCGGAGCCCCCGCCCCGCCCCCCCGCTCCCCGCTCCGGGAGGGCAGCGCCCGCAGCGAGCACACGAGCGTCCCGGGCGCCCTACCTCACGCCGCTGCTCCGAAGGCCGCGGGACGCCCCCAGGGGCAGCGCGGGGCCCCCACCCAGCGCCGGCGCGCGGCTCAGGCGGCCGCCGACCAGGGAGACGCCGCGGGCCGGCACCGCCATGACAGCGAGCCGCCGGCTTCCGGACCGAGGCTCCACCTCCCGCCGCCGCGGGCCTCGCAGCTGCACCCCGCCCCGCCCCCACACGGCCGGCCCGGGAGCCGGTCCCTCCAGCTCCGGGCGCCAAGCTCGCGGCTGGGGGCGGGGCCGAGGGGGACGCCGGGGGCGGGGCCGAGGGGGCGCCGGGGGGCCGGGGGCGGGGCCGAGGGGGACGCTGGGGGCGGGGCCGAGGCCGAGGGGGACGCTGGGGGGCGGGGCCGAGGGCGACGCCGGGGGGCGGGGCCGAGGGGGACGCCGGGGGCGGGGCCGAGGGCGACGTCGGGGGGCGGGGCCGAGAGGGACGCCGGGGGCGGGACCGAGGGGGACGCCGGGGGGCGGGGCCGAGGGGGACGCAGGGGGGGCGGGGCCGAGGGCGACGCCGGGGGGCGGGGCCAAGACCTGAGCCGCAGGCGGAGCGCAGTATGGCAGACGGGGGCGCGGCTCTGGGGCCCGCGGCTGGCGGTGCGACTCTCACCCGCATACACCGCGGGCCGTCCTGGAGCCAGGCTTAATCAGCCCGAGCAGCCTCCTGTTTCTCTAGCCGGAGCCCCGTCCTGCCGCCTCCACGGCTCTGTGGGACTGACTCAGCCCGGAGGGGGTCACCGGGCATCCCTCCTGGGACACCTGGGGCCGGAGGGAAACTGGACGGAGCGTGCGGAGGAGGACGGGGACCAAGAGGAAGAAGGCGTGAGCTTTAGGGTTTCTGTGGCTCCACCTTGTCTCCACTTTTGGAAGGAAAGGTCGATCGATGTCTGTCATTTTCCAGAGGTGATGACCGAGTTGACACAGTTCAGGGACCTGCATTGTGTGTTGAGTCGACAACGAAGGAGGCAGCAAAGCATCAGCTCCCTCTGAAAAAGTAAAAATCAGACCGGCCATTTGCCATGCTGGGGTATGTGAAAAGATCGATTGAAGCATATTTTTAGATACTAAAGAGTTTCTTTGAACAAAAACAGCCCATTTGAATCAGGCAGCATCCAGCCCAGCAGGCAGAATGGCGTCCACGGGAGCTGCACGAAGGGGAAGACTTCGGGGCCTCGGGGAGTGGGAACGAGGTCCGAGTAGCCGCCAAGTGAGGAAGTGAGTCTGTCATTGCCCAGTTACTTACTTTAGGGGACGCCGGGACCTCATCACGCAGAAGACCCAACTAGTGCTTGATCGGGTGATGGCAGGTCGGTGGTTTAAGATTCTGTCTGGGACAAATGAAACTCATGGGGAGGAAGAATTAGGAAGGTCCTTCTAGCTGGACTAGAATCCAATTAACATGAGACAGATTAACAGGAAAAAATCAAATTTAATAACACGTACAGGGAGTCAAATCCAAGTGTAATAGTGTGCACGTGGGGAATCTACACAGACATGGACATTCCAAAGACAGGAAGCAGGATGCTGATAGGAGCTAAGGAGAGGGGCGGGAGAGCACCACTGGGAAGGTGAAGGAGATGTTTGGAAAACAAAGGTGACCTATTATGCAAATTAGTTTCTTAGGTAAAGAGGCAGCTCTATTAATAGCTCACTTCCTAGTAAGGCCTCGGTTGAGGGGAAAGTAAAAAGTTTTTCTGAATCTGCTGGGTTTGGATTGTTTTCAACTCAAAATAATGTTCATGCCAAAGTGGCTTATCTTGGGGCGATCTGCTATTGGCCCCTACACTAATTCTCAGTTTGGTGAAGTGAGGCTTAACATAAGAAACTTCATTTAGGACCCATTGTCTTGTTTTTTTGTTTTTTTGGGTTTTTTTGACAAATAACAGACACAGATAAGAGACAGATAAAACCAGCTGCAAAGGTAAAGGAAACTATTTCTTTTTTTTTTTTTTTAATTTGTACTTATTTATGATAGTCACACAGAGAGAGAGAGAGAGAGAGAGGCAGAGACACAGGCAGAGGGAGAAGCAGGCTCCATGCACCAGGAGCCCAATGTGGGATTCGATCCTGGGTCTCCAGGATCACGCCCTAGGCCAAAGGCAGGCGCCAAACCGCTGCGCCACCCAGGGATCCCAAGGAAACAATATTTCTACCACAGGCTGCAGCTGCAAAGTGTCATCACAATCCCTTTGACCACTGCTTTCTTACTTAGAATCCTTGTTCTCTAAAATCATAAGTGTCAGAAAACTTACTGTTTAAAGTCAAATCAATAAGAATGAAACATCCTGTTCTTCCTATTTGGCATGATCTAAGTGAATTTCAAAGAAGCAGCCTTTATTTCCATTTTACCTAAAAAGCCTCTAATAAAGGCTTTCTAAACATATTCAGCATCTATCTTAACTTTGTCAATTCCAAGGAATAGGCCCCTGGGTCCACTTTACAGTCCAACCTAATATTGATCTCTTTACACACAGCTCTTTTCTGCTTTGAGCCTACCAAAATATTGCTTTACTTAAATTCCACCTAACCCTTGCCCTTCCCCAAATCTGATAATAACCTTATAGCTCTCTCTAATTGATGAGACACTTCTAGATTCTGCAGTGCAATCTCCCTCATTGCAAGGAACCAGTTATCCTAATTTCATCTTGCTATAGATTTGTCCCTGGCAGTTGTGTAGTCTGATTAGCAGCCAGGAGTGATTATCCTACAGAAGGGATTCCAGCTCAGGAGTAGTTATCAGTCTAGCAAAGTAGACTTTGCTATTCTCTGCTCTGTGTGGGCTGGAGGAAGACATGCCCTTCATGAAGTCAAGTACCACATAGTCCACTTCTTTTACATCCCCGTTGTTGGGCTGCTGAGATTGGGGACCTCAGAACGGCCCACCCGAGGCCAGCAACCTCCCAATTACGCGCCTTGCCGCCCCACCCCCATCTTCCCGCCAACGCCACCTGGCCGCCCCACCCAGCTTGGTTTACAAAGACCTGTAACCCTTGCCTTCATCGGAGTGCCGCCCTGCCCGCATCTTCCCTCCGAAAACTCTTCATAAGCCCCCCTGCGGCTTCGCTGACTCGGGCCTCCTCTCCGAGTCACGAAACCTCGCCCAGGAGCGCTCCCCGTTAAAGCGCCCTCGAACTTACCACCTGGCTCTACTGTCTTTAATTTTCTCCGCCGATCATTAAAAGAAAACCTAACACCCGTTATACCTAGCACGGCATTGGGCAAAGAGTGGGTGTTCAGTAATTTCTTGAAAATTAATTTATGAAGGTGCCTGGGTGACTCAATTGGTTAAGCGTCTGTCTTCTCTCTGTGCCTCTCATGAATAAATAAATAAAATCTTTTAAAAAAATGGATAAGATGGTGAATTTTGTTATGTATATATACCACCATTTAAAAAAAAATAATGTAAAAATTAGTGAAAAATATCTTATTGTTAACTTGGGAATTTTCAGTCCCAAATGGCAGTGAATAAGTTATTGAGTCACAACCTTAGCAAAGTTTTGTATTATCAGTCTTTCAAATTTGAGGCAGTTTAGTTTGCAACAAATAATATTCATTGAGGTATTAATTTATATTTTCTTGACCACTAATGTGTGAGACATCTATTTACTTGTTAGCCATTTTAACTTTCTTTTTCAAAGGGTATATTTTTTATTGATATAGGAATTATTTATATTTTCAATGTCAGTACTTTTTTGTCACTTGCATGTGTAACAAATAGATTTACCAATCTATTCTTCTGTGGTCAGAGTTTAATGTTCAAGCAATCCTTTCATATTTCCAGATTATAGAGATGTAGTCTTACTAATTTACTCTAGAGCTTTTATAGTTTTGACTTTCACATTTAAATCCCTAATTAATTATTACCATGTAAAGTGTGAAGTAGAGATAAAACTTCTTTAAAAAATGTACCTCTTCATTTTTAAGATTCTTCCTTTTTGACTTTCATATTTCTACAATTACAAGTCCTAGATAATTTTTCCACTTCTAGATTCCCTTCAACATACTCAAGTTAATTTGGGGAGATATACAAGATATGGGTTTTTTGTTTGTTTGTTTTGTGTTTTTTTGTTTTCTCTGCCTCATTTTATTCTCCAGTGGCAGAAGTTAATACCGTCTAAAACATGACCAGCATGCACCCAGAACCAAGTGGGATACTATGTTGGTATTCTGTGAGATTCCTCATTCCCATTCAGTCCCCTCTTTTATCTCATTTATGTTTTGGTGGTCAATGTTGGGGCCTTCTACAAGTGTTTCAGGTTTATATAAATTTGGGACTAAGCATTTTCTAACATAGAGAACTTAATATACTTAGAAACAAGAGGATCACCATCTAGAACCCCTCAGGTAGAATAATTCTCCCTCCACTAAACTTCATAACCACCACCATCTCCCAGTACCCCTCCCTTTATTTTCTTCTCCTTTTTTTCATTTTTCTTTTTTTTTTTTTTCCTCTTCTTTGGGATTCCTGGCCTTTTATTTTTTACTACTTTGTTTTAAAATATGGTTTTCACTTTAGTGGTCCTTTTTTGTTTCATTCTGATCTTTGTTTTCAATTTCTGGTCTCTGACCTGGGCAGAATCATCTTGGGTGAAATTTACTTAGGTCATGGTTGATATTCTTGACGCAGCCTGCTCATACAGCCACTCTGCACTAAGCAAAATGACTAGAAAGAAGAACTCACCACAAAAGGAAGAATTCAAAACAGTACTCTCTGACACAGAGTTACAGAATTTGGATTACAATTCAGTGTCAGAAAGCCAATTCAGAACCACAATTATAAAGCTACTGGTGGCTCTGGAAAAAAGCATAAAGGAATCAAGAGACTTCATGACTGCAGAATTTAGATCTGATCAGGCAAAATTTAAAAATCAATTAAATGAGATGCAATCCAAACTGAAGGTCCTAATGACGGCGGTCAATGAGGTAGAAGAGGTAGAAGGAAGAGTTAGTGACATAGAAGACAAGTTGATGGCAAGGAAGGAAGCTGAGGAAAAAAGAGAAAAACAATTAAAAGACCACGAGGAGGGGATCCCTGGGTGACTCAGGGGTTTGGCGCCTGCCTTTGGCCAGGGCGTGGTCCTGGGGTCCCGGGGTCAAGTCCCACACGAAATAAAGATAATTTTAAAAACATATTATGAGCAGCTACACACCAATAAATTAGGCAATCTAGAAGAAATGGATGCATTTCTGGAAAACCACAAACTACCAAAACTGGAACAGGAAGAAATAGAAAAACTGAACAGGCCAATAACCAGGGAGGAAATTGAAGCAGTCATCAAAAAACCTCCCAAGACAAAAGTCCAGGGCCAGATGGCTTCCCAGGGAAATTCTATCAAACATTTAAAGAAGAAACCATACCTATTCTACTAAAGCTGTTCCAAAAGATAGAAAGGGACAGAATACTTCCAAACTCGTTTTATGAGGCCAACATCACCTTAATTCCAAAACCAAAGACCACCGAAAAGGAGAATTATAGACCAATATCCCTGATGAACTCAGATGCAAAAACTCTCAACAAGATACTAGCCAATAGGATCCAACAATACATTAAGAAGATTATTCACCATGACCCAGTGGGATTTATCCCTGGGATGCAAGGCTGGTTCAACACTCATAAAACAATCAACGTGATAGATCATATTAACAAGAGAGAAAACAAGAGCCATATGATCCTCTCAATAGATGCAGAGAAAGCATTTGACAAAATACAGCATCCATTCCTGATCAAAACTCTTCAGAGTGTAGGGATAGAGGGAACATTCCTCAGCATCTTAAAAGCCATCCACAAAAAGCCCACAGCAAATATCATTCTCTCTCTTTTTTTAATTAATTAATTTATTTATTTATGATAGTCACAGAGATAGAGAGAGAGGCAGAGACATAGGCAGAGGGAGAAGCAGGCTCCATGCACCAGGAGCCCGATGTGGGACTCGATCCTGGGTCTCCAGGATTGTGCCCTGGACCAAAGGCAGACACCAAACTGCTGCGCCACCCAGGGATCCCTGCAAATATCATTCTCAATGGGGAAACACTGGGAGCCTTTCCCCTAAGATCAGGAACACAACAGAGATGTCCACTCTCACCACTGCTATTCAACATAGGACTAGAAGTCCTAGCCTCATCAATCAGGCAACAAAAAGAAATAAATGGCATTAAAATTGGTAAAGAAGAAGTCAAACTCTCCCTCTTTGCAGATGACATAATACTATACATAGAACACCCAAAGACTCCACCCCAAGATTGCTAGAACTCATACAGCAATTTGGCAGTGTGGCAGGATACAAAATCAATGCCGAGAAATCAGTGGTATTTCTATACACTAACAATGATACTGAAGAAAGAGAAGTTAAGGAGTCAATCCCATTTACAATTGCACCCAGAAGCATAAGATACCTAGGAATAAACCTAACCAAAGAGGTAAAGGATCTATACCCTAAAAACTACAGAACACTTCTGAAAGGAATTGAGGAAGACACAAAGAGATGGAAAAATATTCCATGCTCATGGATTGGAAGAATTAATATTGTGAATAATGTGAAATGCTACCCAGGGCAATTTACACGTTTAATGCAATCCCTATCAAAATACCATGGGCTTTCTTTAGAGAGTTGGAACAAATCATCTTAAGATTTGTGTGAAATCAGAAAAGACCCTAAATAGCCAGGGGGATATTGAAAAAGAAAACCAGAGCTGGGGGCATCACAATGCCAGATTTCAAGTTGTCCTACAAAGCTGTGATCATCAAGACATTGTGATACTGGCACAAAAACAGACATATAGATCAATGGAACAGAATAGAGAACCCAGAAATGGGCCCTCAACTCTATGGTCCACTAATATTTGACAAAGTAGGAAAGGCTATCCACTGGAACAAAGACAGTCTCTTCAATAAATGGTGCTAGGAAAATTAGACAGCCACGTGCAGAAGAATGAAACTAGACCATTCTTTCACAGCATACACAAAGATAAAGTGGATGAAAGATCTAAATGTGAGACAAGATTCCATCAAAATCCTAGAGGAGAACACAGGCAACACCCTTTTTGAACTTGGCCACAGCAACTTCTTGCAAGATACATCTATGAAGGAAAGGGAAACAAAAGCAAAAATGAACTATTGGGACTTAATCAAGATAAAAAGCTTCTGCACAGAAAAAGAAACAGTCAACAAAACTAAAAGACAACCTACAGAATGGGAGGAGATATTTGCAAATGACATATCAGATAAAGGGCTAGTATCCGAGATCTATAAAAAACTTATTAAACTCAACAGCAAAGAAACAAACAATCCAATCATGAAATGGGCAAAAGACATGAACAGAAATCTCACAGAGGAAGACATAGACGTGGCCAAGATGCACATGAGAAAATGCTCTGCATCACTTGCCATCAGGGAAATACAAATCAAAACCACAGTGAGATACCACCTCACACCAGTGAGAATGGGGAAAATTAACAAGACAGGAAACAGCAAATGTTGGAGAGGTTTTGGAGAAAGGGGAACCCTCTTCCACTGTTGGTGGGAATGTGAACTGGTGCAGCCACTCCGGAAAACTGTGTGGAGGTTCCTCAAAGAGTTAAAAATAGACCTGCCCTATGACCCAGCAATTGCACTGTTGGGGATTTACCCCAGAGATTCAGATGCAATGAAATGCTGGGACACCTGCACCCCGATGTTTCTAGCAGCAATGTCCACAATAGCCAAACTGTGGAAGGAGCCTCGGTGTCCATCGAAAGATGATGGATAAAGAAGATGTGGTTTATGTATACAATGGGATATTACTCAGCCATTAGAAACGACAAATACCCACCATTTGCTTCAACGTGAATAGAACTGGAGGGTATTATGCTGAGTGAGGTAAGTCAATCAGAGAAGGACAAACATTATATGATTTCATTCATTTGGGGAATATAAAAAATAGCAAAAGAGATTAAAGGGGAAAGAAGAGAAAATGAGTGGGAAAAATCAGAGATGGAGACAGAACATGAGAGACTTCTAACTCTGGGAAATGAACAAGGGGTAGTGGAAGAGGAGGTGGGAGGAGGGTTGGGATGACTGGGTGACGGGCACCGAGGGGGGCACTGACAGGATGAGCACTGGTGTTATACTATATGTTGCCAAATTGAACTCCAATAAAAAAAATATACAAAAAAATAGAAAAATCTTTTCAAAGAAGTAATGGTAAAATATTTTCCAAATTTGGTGAAAAGTATAAACCCACAGATAAGAAGCTCAGTGAACCCAAAGCAGAGGAAACATGAAGAAAACTATACCAAACCATATAATCAAATTGCTCAAAACCACTGACTAAATAAAAAAAAAAAAAAAAATTAAGCAGCCAGATGGAGAAAAAACACTGTAAGTACAGAGGAAGTAGATAAGAACAGCAGGTTTCTCAGCAATTTAGCACAGTAGTAGGATATAAAACAATATACTCAAATCCAACTTAGCAATATGCCATGTAATAAGTTTTGAAATCAGAAAGTGGGGATCCCTGTGTGGCGCAGCGGTTTGGCGCCTGCCTTTGGCCCAGGGCACGATCCTGGAGACCCGAGATCGAGTCCCACGTCGGGCTCCTGGTGCATGGAGCCTGCTTCTCCCTTTGCCTATGTCTCTGCCTCTCTCTCTCTCTCTCTGTGTGACTATCATAAATAAATAAATTAATTAAAAAAAAATGAAATCAGAAAGTGTGAGACCTCCAATTTTGTTCTTTTTTTTTTTTAAGATTTATTTATTTATGATAGACATGGAGAGAGAGAGAGGCAGAGACACAGGCAGAGGGAGAAGCAGGCTCCATGCCAGGAGCCCGATGTGGGCCTTGATCCTGGGACTCCAGGATGGTGCCCTGGGCCAAAGGCAGGCACTAAACCGCTGAGCCACCCAGGGATCCCCCCCCTTTTTTTTCTTTTCAACATTATTTGACTATTTAGGGTCCCTTGAGACTCTATACGAATTCGGGGATGGGTTTTTCTATTTCTGCAAAAATCACCTTTAGGACTTTGATAGGCATTGCATTAAATCTGGTAATGTAAACTGCTTTGGGTATATTGGCATCTTAGAAATATTAAGTCCTCCAATCCATGAACACAGGATGTCTTTCTGTTTAATTTGTGTCTCTAATTTCTTTCAGCAGCATTTTGTAGTTTTCAGTATACAAGTCCTCCTTGGTTAGGTTTATTACTATCAGTTTCATATGAACTTTTGGTGCTATTATAAATGGAATTATTCCTTCATTTCGCTTCTGGATTGGTCATTTTTGGCAACTACTTTTGCTGTAACAAGTTTCTTTGTCTCTGTCTTCTGTAAGTGTTCGTAAAACTGTGGAAGGCTAATTTAGTAGAATGTAGGTAGGGCAAAATTAACTCCCTCACAAGCTCACAAGTTGTTATGATAATGAATGAAAGAGGAAATATCACTACAGCTGCTGAAGACATTAAAATATTAATTAAGTAATAATATAAAAAATAAACAGTTTATATTATTAAAAATAATATAAACAGCTTTAATGCAATCTATGTGACTATTGAAATAAAATAGACAAGTTTATTTAAAAACACAAATCATCTAAAACTGACCCAAAAAGAAATTTAAAAATGTAATAGCTCCATATAGATTTTAAAAAACAAATTAGTAATTAATAACCATCTGACAAAGGAACTTCGGCCAGGGGACCTCACTGGCCAATTCTCGCAAACATTTAAGAGAGCAATAATAACCCTATGTAAATCTCTCAGACAACAGAAGAAGGAACACTTCCCAACTCACCATATGAGGCCACTGTTGCCCTGATATGAAAACATTACAAGAAAGTTCAACTACAGAGTAACAAGAATATTTAAAACAATAGCAAATTTAATAGCAATATGTATAAATATATGTAATGTATCATGTTTAAGAGGGGCTTATTCTGGAAATATAAGTCTGGTTCAACATTAAAAAAACAATCAATGTGGGCAGCCCCAGTGGTGCAGCAGTTTAGCGCCGCCTGCAGCCCGGGGTGTGATCCTGAAGACCTGGGATCGAATCCCACGTCGGGCTCCCGGTGCATGGAGCCTGCTTCTCCCTCTGCCTGTGTCTCTGCCTCTCTCTCGCTCTCTCTGAATGAATAAATAAATAAATCTTTAAAAAAAATCAATGTAATTTGCCATAGCAACAAATTAAAGAAGAAAAAACAATGATGTTCTCAATAGATGTAGAAAAAGTATTTGATAGAATTAGATATTTATTCATGATAAAAGGAACTCTCATAAAACTAGAAGTAGAGGGGTATTCATCAAGCTGATAAAGGACATCCAGGAATAACCCACCACGTAGGTTATACTTCATGATGAAAGACTCCTAAGATTAAGAACAAGGCAAGGATGTCTTTTCTCACCATTTCTATTCCATATTGTGCTACTGTCTGGGACTGAATGAAAGGGGTACAAAAGAACTTTTGAGGTTGATGGAAATGTTCTGTATTTTGATCATGGTCTATACATTGTGAAAACATATCAAATTACACATTTAAAATGTTTTATTATATGTAAATTATGCTGAATCAAAATTGATAAAAACATTTGTTGGTTTTCTTTAGATGTAATCCACATCCCTCTCTCACGAAGAAGCCCCCCCCCCGCCTTTTTTAAAGATTTTATTTATTCTTGAGAGATGCAGAAAGGCAGAGACACAGGCAGAGGGAGAAGCAGGCTCTATGCAGGGAGCCCCATGTGGGACTCAATCCCAGAACCCTGGGATCATACTCTGAGCTAAAGGTGGAAGGAAGCTCAACCACTGAGCCACAAAGGCACCTAAGAAGCCCCTCTTCTAAGAGTACTGTGCATCTGTTTGATTTTCTGTAATTATTTTGGCCTCTAGAGGGCACCCATAATTCATGAACTCAAAAGCTTGGGAATGATTTAAAAAGTGCATCATTTATGCATGTAAACGCACAGAAAAGAATAATAAGTATGAAAATTTTTCAGTAGAATTGTAAGAATTTAGTAATAAAATTTGCTAAAAGCTTTTTATGACCATAAAACAGAAAATAAAAAATGTTGCTTGTAAAAGAGATGAAGCTTGTTTCATCAGTGTATTTAAATAGTGGACTCTGTTGACTTTCACCATAATCTTGGAATTCTTTTAAAATAAAGCTTCTATTCTTGGTTACAAAAATTATACATGATCATTATAGAAAATGTGAAAGTTACAGAAAAGCTGAATGACAGAAGAAGAGGAGAAGAAGAATCAGTAGAAGGTACTATTGTCATAATATGAAGGCTGTCAACATTTGGGCATATTGCCCCCAGAGATTTCATTTATACATTATTTTTACTTGATTGTAATCACATGTATCAAAATGTTAGAATTTAAGCACCCTTTGATATCTGGCCGTGAAAATGAAGTATAGGGGCTTCTGGGTGGCTCAATCAGTGAAGCATCTGCTTTCGGCTCATGTCATGATCCCAGGGTCTGGTAATCTAGCTCTGAATCAGGCTCCCTGCTCAGTGGAGAGCCTGCTTCTCCCTCTCCCTCTCCCTGCCGCTACCCTGCTTGTGCTCACTCCTCTCTGTCTCTGTCAAGTGAATAAATGAAATACTTAAATAAGTATAAATTAAATACTTATTCATAATGTAAAATGTTCATAATTAGTTGGTTATGTTCCTTTGAAGTCCTTTAAAAGTACTCAACTAGAAAACTTAAAATGTTATTAATATTTAGTAGTCACATAAAATTGTCCTATTTCTCTGGTGGCTCTACCTTATGTAGGAACATCTACTTGAGTCATCACAACTGGAAAGGGATGGCCAAATAATCTCCACTTAAGTTGTCAGAGGGGAAGAAAATGTAGTATATGAACAATAAAAAGTCTCAGATGAACATTTAAAAAAACAATTTACATACTATACTATTGTACATTTCCAAGGAAAAAAGAAACTGTACCTACATTGCAACTCAGCTTGCCACATAACAATAACGTGCTTATGTTTAGGTGGAAAGGACAATGAAATGGACAGTAAGCATAAGTCTTGAACCATTTGTGGAATTACCTGTACTTTTATTAAAATCCACTTGGCACAAAGAGTTGTATGTAGATTTTAGGGGATGAGAGGAATAAAGGGAAGAGAGTTAATGTGAATGTCAACAATTATATTTAAAATAAGTAGTATTTACTAATATTTATTGGAAACTTATTATATTCCTGGTACTGTAGGTACTGTGTTACATGCATTACCTTTTCTTTTCGGGACCAGATAATGCAATTAGACAGGGGAAATTAATGAGACGGTAATGAGAGCAAAAGCCTAGAAGCTCCACAATTTTATCAATATAAAACTTTTTAAGTAAATAATGATGCATTCCAACAATAAAACACTATGTCTCATGTCTCTCTACCTGTAGGGAAATACTTGAAAATATTCACTGAAATTCACCATTCACCGAAACGTGTTTGTACACAAAGCAAGCAAGGTGCAGAACGGTATGCATGGTATTTCCCAATGTGTATCATAAAAGAAGTGTGTGTGTGTGTGTGTGTGTATGTGTGTGTATGCATATCTACATGCACACACGCAAACATGTATGCTGGTATACACTATTTTTTCTTTTTTAAAGATTTTATTTATTTATTCATGAGAAACAGAGAGAGAGAGGCAGAGGCATAGGCAGAAGGAGAAGCAGGCTCCCCTCAGGGAGCCCGATGTGGGACTCAACCCCTGAATCCCAGGATCACACCCTGAGACGAAAGCAGACAGTCAACTGGAGAGCCATCCAGGCGTCCCCTGGACTATTTTTTCAAGGATATCTACACATAGAAAATTAGTAATCAGGCAGCCCGGGTGGCTCAGCGGTTTAGCACTGCCTTCAGCCCAGGGCATGATCCTGGAGACCTGGGATCGAGTCTCATGTCCGGCTCCCTGCATGGAGCCTGCTACTCCCTCTGTCTGTGTCTCTGCCTCTCTTTATCTCTGTGTGTCTCATGAATAAATAAATTTTAAGAATATTTAAAAAATTAGTAATCCTAATAGGCTCTCAGAAGGAGAAACAAAGATCTGTAATAGGAAGGAGAGATTTGGGGTTGATTGTGGGGATTTTTTGTTTTTGTTTGTTTTCTACTGTATAACCCTTTTTACCCACTGAATTTTTGTAACACACATATATTTTTTCTTCAACAAATAAATATAGCCAGTTTACCTACTCAATGGTGTAAACTTTAGCTTCTGAATGATTAATAGCATGTTGAGTTAAGTAATTATGGAATGATTATAAAAGCAGTTTGGAATTTAGATCTCTTTCTGCCAGAGGAATATTAAATTTTGAAAGGTTCAAGGAAGACTGGGCTAGTTTTTGGGCCAACTACTGTATATTTTGTGCATTTTAAGGCATATCATGAGTATAAATAAGAGTTTTTATAGAAAATCAAAAGAGTAAGCCACTTGTTATTTTGCCCCCTAAAATTTATAGGCTGAAGTGGTGTCAGTACCTCAGAATGGGACCTTATTTGGAGATAGGCTATTTTAAAAAGTAATAAGGTTAAAGTAGGGTCATTGGGGTTGGCTTGTGGTCTCATAAAAAAAGGAGATTAAGGACAGACACGTGTACAGGGGGAAGACCACATGAATTTACGGGGAAATTATGACCGTCGGCAAGCCAAGGAGAGAGGCTTCAGAAGAAAACCCTGAGGACACCTTGATCTTGGGCTTCTAGCCTCCTGAGCTATGAGAAAAATTTCTGTTGTTCAAGTCCCTCAGCCCCTTTGTTTTGGCAGCGGGAGCAAAGTAGTACTCAAACTAAACTCAGCAATTTTGGCTGCAGGTGATAGGCAGCCATTGAAGAATCTCAAGGAGAAGAATGACCTTTTAAGATCTGCTCATTAGAACAATGGCTTTGCAATGAGTAAGACTGATTGGAAGGGATAACCAGGGGTCTGGGGGACTTGCTAGGAAGCTACATCCATGATGCAGTGAAAGCTGATGAGAGGCATAATTCAGGCAATTTCACAGGAAATTGAGAGGAGGAATTATCTGTGAGATTTGTTAACAGGATAGAAGTTACAGGATCCAGAGACCATTTGGATGCAAAACAGAGAGAGAGGGTCAGCCTGTGATGAAACCTACGTCCCTGGGTTAAGCAGCTAAGTGAATTGTTTATAAAGTAAAATGGAACAACACAGGAGCAGTGGGCTCCCCATGTGAACTCTGGGGAGAGCTAACTAAATTGCAGCAGTGACATGTTAACACTGGCAGCAAGGAAAAACTACAGGAGATAGGCGTCAATCCAGATTAAGATCAAAGCATTTGATGACCCAGTGAGGGAAGGCTCATAGAGCTGGCAAGCGGTAGCAGTCAGGATGTTTGAGACGCCTGATGACTTACCATGTCATGGAGAAGAAATGAACCTCACCCAGAAACACACAGAGGGTCTCTTTGTGGAGGGAAGGCCCAGCATTCCAAGAGGCTGGGTGCAGTCAGGGTGGAGCTGGCCATAACTGAAGCAGAAGTAATGACAGAAAAGGAATATAACAATCCTGGCATCATTCCTTGGCTCTGCCCTTGACAGGCTTTATAACCTTGGGCAAGTCAGTTGACTTCTCTTGGCCTCATTTCCTTGCACTAGCAAATCAGGGCAAAAATGAAGTTATTGTAATTATAACACTTCATTAGCTAGTTAATACTTAGAGGGTCAGAAAAAACCTCCCGGAGGTAATTTATAAACTAAGAGCTGAAGAATGAGTTAAAAATAAACCAGATAAAATGGCTAGGAGGTGTGGAAGTGAAAGATGTGCTAGTGACAGAGAACAGCATCTGTAAGACCCTGAGCCCAAACAGAAAATGGTACTTTTCAGAGAACCAAGAAGTGATGTAATATAATGAGAACATAAGAGTTCCATCGGGATGAAATGAGAAAATAGAAATTGAAGCAGCTTAGTAATTTGTTCATGGTCACATAGCACTAAGGGTCTGATCTGTGAATTAAGCATGCCTGCACCAGGACTTACATTTAAACTTAACATTAACATCCTGGAGGTGCCTGGGCAGCTCAGTCGGTTAAGTGTCCGACTCTGGACTTGGGCTCAGGTCATGATTTCAGGGTTTTAAGATCAAGCCCCACATTGAGCCCTGAATCAGGCTCCAGGCTCAGCCCAGAGTCTGCTTGAGGACTCTCTCCCTCTGCTCCTTCCCCTGCCATGCTCTCTGTCTTTCTCTCTCTCACTCAAATAAATAAATCTTTAAACTATTATTTCTATACAACCTCCCTACAGCACTATACAAAAAGACCACTGCCAAGGGTGATACAAACTTAATATTTCTCAATGTGTTTAGAAAATTATAGAGGGAATGTTCACTTGAGCTTAAATAGAAAAATCCTGATGAGAATGTTAGAAACAGTGTCAGTTATACAGAATTGGGTCACAAAAGCAAGTAAGCTAAACTTAGTCAAATAATTCAACCAACAGCCTACTAGTCCTTGCTTCTACTCTAGTCTTCCAGAAAATATAGAAACTGTCTCAAAATGGATTTTGTGACTAACACAAGAGTTTGATGATTAGTTTTCTATTGTATACTACCATTCATTAAATAGAAAATGAGGTCTAAAAAGCCACAATAGTTGCATTTATTTTACAAATGAAACCTAGATCCAGATCCCTCCAGTTTTATAATGAACTTAGCATTTGGGTGGTTGTGTTACATACTCTCCAGAGACTGGATGAACTGGTCTGTCTATACCTCTTCCCTGGAGCATTGATCCACAGAAGATTACACATGTTGATTATAAGATCTTCTCTTTGTCCTCCATGTTCTAATGTTTTGCCATGAAGTGCTAAATTGTAGAATTATTTTTGTTTGTCCTGCGTATGATTTGGTGGGATTCCTAAATCTGATGCTTGTTGGCTGATGACCATGGAGAATGTATCACTCAGATCTTCCTCCAAAAGCACCTGCTGGAGGAGCTCAGCTGATGTCCCAGGGTGGCAGCTGGCACCTTTTTTAGTGGTGTTCTCATTTCAGTGTTGTTTTCATACACTTCTCTGCTGACTACCCCTGTACCTCCCAAATGCATACTTACGGTTCAACCCTGAGGCTTTCCTTATTTTCCTAGTTCTACCCAGTGATTTGTCAACTGTGCTTGAAGTTGGTCTCCCTCTCCCTTCTTATAAGGGACTTCCTCCTAAGGTGGGGGGGGGGAGGGAAATTTTGCTCAAAATTCCTCATAGCTCAAATACCTATGCTTTGATCTGCATAAGATAATTTATGACCATTTTAATCACTTACATGCTTAGTGGGTATAATTATAACAGGACTTGCCACATTATATAAAAAGTATAGTCAGAATTCACTAAAATCTATAGCAGAGCCTTTATTTAAATATCAGTGTACTTAAGAAGAAAAATCTTTGCCTCAGGACATTTGGCATGTAGTATACCTGTCTTCAGTCTTTTTAATAATACATCCTCAGGAATAAAGCAAATTCATTATCCGTCTTTCTTTTTTTTTAAAAAAAGTATTTGTTTATTTATTCATGAGAGACATAGAGAGAGAGAGAGGTAGAGACACAGGCAGAGGGAGAAGCAGGCTCCATGCAGGGAGCCCGATGTGGGACTCAATCCCAGGACTCCAGGATCACACTCTGGGCCAAAGGCAGATGCTAAACCACTAAGCCACCCAGGCATCCCAATTTTCCATCTTTCAATGCAACTCTGAAAGGAGAACATTTGGGTTACTAAGAATGAGAGTACTTCCTTTTAAAAAATGTTTTACTTAAAATTCTAAAATGATTTAATGTTATTTATTTTTAAAAACTACAAAATAAACATATTTCAAAATAAATTTGTCTCAGACATTGCACCAACCATGTATTTAGGATAGAGTGTTCTGTATGTACTACCACAATTTTCTACCATTGACTATGAATAATGTCAGCTAAAATATAAGGTAGAATCCATTCAGCAATAAACCAATCAGAAAGCACTTATTACTGTGTATGTAATATATATAGTACATGTAGCTCTATGCACAAGGTTTTGTGTTAGGTCTGATAATTTACACGTAGATGTCCCAAACTGCCACCAGAGGATATCCTTTTGTGTATTGTTTAGCAGTCTTTTTTTGGGCCTATTATGTTTGTTCTGCTCTCAGAATCTCACTAAAATCTCATTTATTATGGAGTAGGGAGAGGTTGTGTTGTCTAAATCACAAGGAACGTGTTCTGTGAAGTGAACAGGTTCTACTGAAGTTCCATTTAAATTAGTTCTGAAGTCTCCACTGCTGTTCACAGACCAAAGGGCTCTACTTGCATCTCCAGAGTCCAGAAGTTCATTAAGTTCAGACATGACCATCTCACCATAGTTTGAACTCAGTGTGGAAATTCCAGGATTTAAACATAATATATTCAACGTTCACTTCTGGTTTTAAAAAAAGAAACTCTTTAGAAATGATTAATAGCAGGTGACTTCCTTGAACTTAGAAAGCTAAAAAACATCTGTGATAAGTAGTATACTTAGTGGTGAAAAGTATAAGGGGTTTGTTGAGAACAAAGTACCTGCTATCATCACTTCTATTCAAGCTTGTGCTGAAAATTTTAGCCAATGCAGTAAGACTAGAAAAAAAAACCATAAAAATTTATAAAGAATGGAAAAAAAACCTGCCATTAAGAGCAGATGGTATAATTGTCTATGTGAAAGTTTCAAAATAATTAAAAAATACATAATTAGGAGACTGTTGGATACAGAATTAAAAAAATCAGGAAATGCATTTTGATAGACACCACTTACAGTAATTAGCATCAGAATGCAAAAGTCCCTAGAAATAAGCTTAAGGTATAATGTTCAAAAAGTCTACTTATATTTATTTTTAAAAAAGATTTTATTTATTTATTCATGAGAGATACACAGAGAGAGAATGGCACAGACACAGGGAGAAGCAGGCTCCATGCAGGGAGGCCTACGGGACTAGATCCCAGGTCTCCAGGATTACACCCTGGGCTGAAGGCAGCACTAAACCACTGGGCCACCAGGGCTGCCCATAATGTTCAAGAAGTTTAAATGTTATTTAAAGATCTCAATTTATGAACTCTCTCAAGGTCACAATATGGAAGATTTCCTATTTTATTTATTTTTAGTTTTTAAAAAATATTTTATTTATTCATGAGAGACACAGAGAGAGGCAGAGACACAAACAGACTCCCCGCAGAGAGCCCAATTTGGGACTTGATCCTAGGATCAGGGATCACGACCTGAACTAAAGGCAGACACTCAACCACTGAGCCATCCAGGTGTCCCAAGAGTTGCTATTTTAAAGATGCATCAACTACTCCTACCCAAAATGATTTATAAATCCAATGCCCTTGCACTCAATATTCCCATACTGACAAGTTGATTCTAAGATATATTTGAATGAAGAGCTAAGACACTTCTAAAGAAGAGCAGCAGTACACAAAACATGTTTTTAAAAACTTTTATGAAGTAGCAAAATAGAACAAATGAGCAAAAAACACTTCACATAGGGTCAAATACACTTATAATTATGCAAAAAGATATTCAAATGCACTTGTAATTATGCAAAAAGATATTCGATCTCATTTGTGATAAGGGAAAGGCATATAAAACGACAGTAAGATAATCATTTTACATTAGTCAACAATTCAAAAAGTCGGCCGAATACAAGTGTTGGCCAATAGGGGGAGGAAGAGGAACATTCAGAAATTGATTGTAGGTGGACTAAGTCTGTACAACCCTTTGGAAAATAGCATTATTTGATGAAGTTGAGGAGGTGTATACAGCCTTCTCTGCCCCTAGTTTCCCATCTCTGGTGATGAGGCTATGTCCTCACTTCCTGATGCAGGGTGAGTACCTTTCACGTGGGAGATTTTGTCTCTGCTTTCAGGGGGACAGAGGGGAGTCTGAATGTCCTTACATAAGCTGTTTCCTAAGTAGTTTTTACTTAAACAATCAATGTGCAATTGGGACATTGCACATTTTGGGACAGCCTGCCCTTGGCTCCTACAGTTTCATCAAGATAACCAATATAAGCATAAAGTCAACTATATCAGGGATAATCTTTTTTTAAAATATCTTATTTATTTATTCATGAGAGACAGAGAGAGAGGCAGAGACATAGGCAGAGGGAGAAGCAGGCTCCCCACGGGGAAGTGAGATGTGGGAGATGTGGGACTTGATCCCAGGACTCCGGATCACGCCCTGGGCGGAAGGCAGATGCTCAACCACTGAGCCCCCAGGCGTCTCTCATTCTAAAAATTTATTAATATGGTAATTAATTGTGAGACCTCACGAATAAAATAATTTATTTTTTATTATATAAATATAATAATATATATTATTAATATTATAAATATATTATATAAATAAAATAATTTATTTTTTATTATAAAGACTATTATAAAATAATCTGCAACCCAACATTAAAATAAACGTCCAAGATTGACTTTCAGTCTTATGACTACTATCATCCTTAATAAGAGAAGTACAAACCATCGTAGTCCGTATTTCAAGGTAATTAAATAGATTTTATTCTGCCTCTACTTAGACTTCTTGACAATCTGCATGTATGTGTGGTTTAATTGTAGATACTTCAGTTTTTGTTTTGCTTAAAGCAAAAAAAAAAAATTCTCTTTAGATATAGTTTCTTTTTTATGAAACTTTCCAGTGGATAAAAGGGAAAAAATATAAAAAGTTTGATTTCAGACCTGGGTAGATTCAGCATTATAATGTTCTTTATGCACCGCAATCTGGAGATTAATTTTTATTGCTTTCCCTTTCCCTGTTGAAGAATGAAAGGAGAAGATTCTCAAAGGGGTATTTATTAGTTACAAGTCAATAAGGAAGTATAATCTATTTTTCTAGTTTGTTTATTTGGAAGGGATGGGGAGCAAGAAATGTAATAAATTTGTTAACAGAGGTATAAACTTTTTGCTTTATTACTTTTTGGGAATGGAACTATGCAACCTTGAAAGATCTATAAAACAAAAAGCATGAAAAAAAAACAAAAGAAATTTAGAAAACCCCTACAAGACATCCCTTGGATTAAAGCCCCAAGTCAGTAAACCAAGACTTACTACCTTATCTAACTGCAATTTCAATTGTACTCCTCAAAGATTGCAAACTTTAGCCATTCAAAATGGAATCTCCTGGTCAATACTAGGAAATTTACTGATAGACCCCTTCCATTTTCCTTAGGAGGACTGCTTTGTCTTAACAATGCATTTCTTGCTAATACAGTCCTTCCTTTCTCTTCCTTCCTTTTATTTATTTATTTTTAAAATGCCGCCTCTCTACCTTTAACAACCTTTTTTGTTGGGGGCACCTGGGTGGCTCAGTAGATGGAACTTTGGATTCTTCTGTTCAGCTGGCTCAGGTCAAGATCTCAGGGTTGTGAGTTTGAGCTCTGAGTTGGGTTCTGCACTCGGGACAGTGTACCTGGGATTCTCTCCCACTCCCTCCCCCTGCTGCTTCTCTCCCGGTGTGCCCTTGCATGTTGAAGGCTCTCTTCCTTTCTCTAAAATAAATAAATAAATAAATAAATAATTTGTTGTTGTTGTTGTTAGAACCTTTTTTGTTGCTTGGCTCAGTGGAGCTACCCTCTACCTGCTAGATGGAATTCTACCTAACTCATTAATCATTTAATGAAACCAATCAGATCTTCAAATTTATTCAGTTGAATTTTGTTGTTTAGCAGATCCAATGCCATTTTCAGTTAATGATGATTTAGAGAATATCGTCATGAGAAAGTCTGTGCATCTTTTTAAAAATCATGTTTACACAAAGCACGAAGTGAATATACTTTAACGTATCTTTGCCTTTGCCTATTTGCCCAATAATATTTAAGGTCTTAATGGAATCTACCATCAGTTGATAAATTAAAAATTCTTGTCTTGTCAAGAGCAGTGTGTTTAGCTTTAAAGTTCTCAAAACTGGGACGCCAGGGTGGCTCAGCAGTTGGGTGTCTGCCTTTGGCTCAGGGCGTGATCCCAGAGTCAGTCCCACATCGGGCTCTCCACAGGGAGCCTGCTTCTCCCTCTGCCTGTGTCTCTGCCTCTCTCTGTGTGTCTGTCATGAATAAATAAATAAAATCCTTTAAAAAACAAAACAAAAACAACAAAGCTCTCAAAACTGAATTACTGACAGTGGCATATTAGATCAAATTCTACTCATTGTTTTGTTAAATGGCCTTGGTTATGTGGCATTTAACACATTTTCTGCATCAATAAATCAAACCCTTTAAATAATTCAGTTATTGATACAATGCCACTATACACATAACCTCAATAATCAGAATATCTCATTTGTTTTTATAGGAAAAGTGTCATTGAGTTGTGTCTACAAAGACAAATAAAAGCTCAGGATACTGAAAAAAGGCTGATAAACATTGTACTCATAATCATGCTCCAAGAGGCACAGCTTTTGACAGGGTTGGCTTATTAGGGAAAAATCTCAATTTAAAATAAGATGGAATGAATTTATAACTTTCAACTGATTACTGGCTTCTTGGACTTTACGCCAAATGAAAAGCAACCTCAATGAATCAGAAACACTAAGATATAATCATGAGTCTCAATTCTCTATGTTGAACTAATGGTGATTATATTGTGGGTTACGAGCATTTTGTAGTCACCGTGATAAGAAAATACATGTACAAACATAAGATAAAAAATATGTGGGGAATCAAAATAAAAGTTTCTAACATGAAATTACAGTTCAGGATTTAATGGAATTAAAATGAATTATTATGGAATTTGTCAAAGTCATCATGGTTAGGTTTTCAGGGACCTTTACTTTCAAATATGGATCTCTAACTTGAGAACTTTGACCCAATGCCAGATTAATAGTACATTTCATTTGCAGTGAATTCTAGACCCTTAATATTCTAAGATGATCAAATTCTCACATTTTACCATGGTCTTCAAGCTGCGGTGAGGGCTATACAAGTTTCTAAGTCACATCAAATAGTCCATTTTGAACTGCATCATCCTTTTCACTCCTCAGAAATAATTATGTATTTCTGACACAGGAACCATATACTGTACTAATAGTAACAACCATTTGTTTAGTTGGGATTTTTTAAGAGTTTTTTAAAAAAATATTTTATTTATTTATTCATGAGAGACATACAGAGAGAGGCGGGGACACAGGCAGAGGGAGAAGCAGGCTCTCTGCGGGGAGCCCAATGTGGAACTCAATTCCAGGATCACAACCTGAGCCGAAGGCAGATGCTCAACCCAGGTGCCCCTGTTGAGAACTGTCTTATGCCAGTACTACTGTACACAATTTTAGTGTATTATCCTGAAACCTTACAATGATGCTGCAAGGATTGTTTTTATTTTGCCAATGAGGACATTGAAACTCAGATGAGGTAAGTAATTTGGCAAGGTCACGAGAAGAGGAAGAGATTGTTTTTTCTTTCAAGTGTGTGTGGCCACAAGGCCCATAACTTTTCTTCACCCCACACTGCAGTGGCTCATGGAGAAGGGTCTAAGGGGAATCTGGAGAAGCCAAGGGAAATGGTGGCTTTACCATGTGTTCACAGGGGATGCTAGAGTCACAGTCAACCCACAGGCCTCTTTGACAGTCGTGCGAATTGGACTAATATTAAAAAACCTTGGTTTTCCTTCTTGTTTTGTACTTAGATAGCTCTGAGGGTGCTGAGTTAGGCAGTCTGTGTCATTGTGTGTGTCTTGTGGCCCAAAGAGCAGAATTCTGAGTTCTAATTGGCTGCTACAGGTCCGGGTCCATTTGATTTGTTCACGACTGCCCAGGCCAGCCTCATTTTCTTTTCAGAGGACTGCTAAAAGTAAAAGGTACAATCTCAGTCACCTGTCTCTGTCACTTTGAAGGCAGAGGATAAAATGTTTCCCTGGGAATACCACATGCACAGGTGAAGATACGGTTCCAGATGTGAGCTAGAGAACTTAATACAGTGCTAGCAAGAAGACTTGTGCCTCAGGCTCTGGTTTATGGAAAACTTTATTCTATTTATTTATTTTTAATAGATTCTATCTATTCACTCATGAGAGACACAAACACACAGAGGCAGAGACACAAGCAGAGGGAGAAGCAGGCTCCACGCAGGGAGCCCGACACAGGACCTGATCCGGGGACCTGATCCTGGGACCTCAGGCCCACGCCCTGGGCCCAAGGCAGGCACTAAACCACCGAGCCACCCAGGGACCCCCTATGGAAAACTTTAGATAAAGCAGGACTCTCCTCTTATAATTTCTCTGTTCCAGCAGAGAAAACATTACCCTGTATTGGTTATTGCCCTACTGCCATCTCTCTTATGTCTCACAGCCTGTCCGTTTCTGGAAGTCTCTAGAGATAACTCAGAACTCTCAAGTAAGGAATCATGTTCACAGAGTGGGATCATCCATCATTCCTCTTCTTTTGCTCTGGCTTCTTTTCCCCAGGAAACCTCAGGCACTGCTGCCATCACTGTTTCCTGATGGCTTCTCAAAGTCAATGGTCATACTGCATCTCACTGTTCTAAGACTGATCTGAAGAAAGAACATCGTTCCTGCCCTCATCGTGTGACCATCCTCCCAATTACTCTTTCCTCCACTTCATACCTTGGTATTCCCAATGGAAGGCTGTCTCATACTCCAAATCTCAACTTCATGTAGACAATTTAATGTGATACCCTCTTTTGCCTTTTCTGTTTGCTCCAAGAAAGCTTTCGTATCTATGAGTGTCAGCCGAGAGAAAAGGAGATGAAACTGAAAAACAAAGGCCTTTATTTGAAGTTTCAGAATTGCAATTCTAGGAGCACAGTTTCCAATATAACCAGAAAAGTGTCACACCAGAGCTGAGAGGGCAGTTTTTATGAGAAGAAGAAGAGAGGGTAGCCACAGGACTTGAATTAGGGAGGAGGAGGAAAAATAAGTCATGACTGGTACTTCTAGATTGAGCCACCTTTGTTTACACTTTGATCAACTCATATGTTGGTGTTGTCTAATGAGGCCACTTGTGGTATGCACTAATTAACTACTCTGCTCTCAGAAAGTATGTACTGGCAGTTTTATGGGCTGCCTGCCAACTGCCCTGTTGGTTTTGAGAGCAACTGCTTGCAAAACAATCACTCTTGACTGGCCCAGTTTAAAAGTTACTTTTGTCCAGTTGGAAAGTTCATGAGAAAAGAAAATGTAGCTTCCAAACAGAGTTGCTCATGTTCAGAAATTGTGTAGTCTCTCAAGAGCAAGCCAGAGGACCAATGCTTAATGCAGATGGAGACCCTCCTCTTGCTCTTCCAGTCATTCATGTCTTCCTTCTAGTTACGTGATAAATATATTTTGGTTCACTTCGAAGCTTTCCAGTAGTAGCAGTCTGGAGAAATGACTTAAATTTCCTTTTGTTAACCTTAGGAACATTAACAGTAGCTGCATTTATTGAACATTAGCCAGTGTTGGCACCATTTTGGCTTCTCCCACAACTTCCAACTTCTCTTCTACAATATGTGTGTTGTGTTAGCCTCATGAAAAGTGCTTTGAACACTGAAATTCAAGCCTCTTGTGGAAGGCTGCCTAATGGTTCCTGGAAGATGTCCACCCCCTCTCCCCAGAGCCTATGCAATTTGTCGATAGCCTTTACCTTCATTGTAAAATAAACTTTGTTGATATGATTACATTAAGGATCTTACAATGGGAAGATTATTCTGGAGTACCCTGGAGAATCCTGACTAGGCCTGGAAGAATCACAAAGATTCTTATAAAAGGGATGTGAGAGAAGTCAGAAGGACAGGAAGAAAGAGATTGAAAAGCCTATGCTGATGGCTGGGAAGTTGCAGGAGGATGGTCATGAGCTTCGGAAGACTGATGGCCTCTGGAAGTTGGAAGGATCAAATCAATGGATCCTCTCTCCTGCGGTTTTCAGAAGGAACCAGTACTGAAGCCACCTTGACTTTTGCCTGATTGAACTAACTTAGGTCTTCTAACCTCCAGGACTGTAAGAGAATAAGTTTGTGTTTGTTTTAAGCTGCTGAAGTTGTGATCATTTGTTACAACAGCAACAGAACACTGGTGCTCCCACTTTCAGCCAGATTGCTCCCCCTCCTCTCCAGAATTCAGGAGCCACTGTCATCTCTTCAGCACTGCTTAGCAATTTACTTGAATTTTAATGCTCCATTCTAGTAACAACTACAAAGAGGAGATTCTATTCTCGTACACCTTTTATGGAAGGAGAAATGGGATTTCCATGAATCAAGAATTTTGACTGTGAATCTACATAGAAAGTGTTAGGACTAGAAAGCCACTGTGAAACCAGTCTAATTCTTTTTTTTAAAGTTTTATTCATTTATTCATTAGAGACACAGGCAGAGAGGCAGGGACATAGGCAGAGGGAGAAGCAAGCTCCCTTCAGGCAGAGGGAGCCTGATACAGACTCGATCTCAGGACCCTGAGATCATGACCTGAGCCAAAGGCAGACACTCAACCACTGAGCCACCCAGGCATCCCCAGACCAGTCTAATTCTTCACAGCCACTGTTCTCAATCAACATATGAACCAGTCGAAACTTCTTCATCTTTCTTTTCATTCACCAAGGTAACATGGCCTATGTGGAAATTTAATATTCATACTTTAAAATTTTATCCTGAATGCATCAGACAGATTTCTTAGTAATTACCTCCCAGTGAATGAGTGTCACTTTTGCTTGCCTGTGGCCTGATGCCTGGGGTAATGTGATGAGACCCAGATCAGTTGTCCCACTTCAAAGGTGTGGGGATGGTTACTGGGAGGAAAACAAGCAGTTCTGCTTATAAAGGGGAAGGAAGACTTTGTTCTATTGCCCTCCTAAAAGGGTCTCCTTCAAAAAGCAGTAAGCCTAAATCCCAACTCTAACCTCTTGTGGTGTAAGTAAATCTTTCCAAGGGTCAGATTGCCCCTAATCTCCTCTGGTAAGGCCCATGGATATATCTAAATTCTATGGCTTTATCTCTTTTGACATGTAAATACCCAGAGAGATAGCATTCCAGTCTCCCCAGCACCCCCAGGTTATCCTGACACCTGGATGTAAACCACTGGGTCCTCTTTCAGGATATTAGAAAAATTTTACTGTTAGGATTAGAGCAATTAACTAGACAAATGTCAGATTTGATACTCATGATCTGTGAAGAGGCAAGGACACTGAGAAATAAGAACACTGAGAAATCCAAAGAGTTTCAATTCCCACAGCCTAAAATATATTGCTCTCTACTGGGGGATAAGGAAGGTGTCATGCTGGCATGTCTGGAGCTTCCAGAATGGTTTGCATGTGTTTACCTCTATACAACTTAAAGATTGCTGTTCTGTCTTATCTCATTTGTTCTGAGCATGTATCACTGAAGTTAGGAAGAGACTTAATTTTCAGGGGAGGACACAGAGGCTCAAAATAGCTGTTTCTTGTCCATAGTTACCCAGCTACTTAACAAGGGTGGGCATGTGCCACCCTTTTCCTCCTGCTAAAAGCTATACACGTGCCCAGGAACAGGTCCTGAATCAGAGACAAGCCCACACTATATCTGGCCTTCCCCACAGGTACACAAAGTCTCTTCCCTTTCAAATTTAGAACACATTCTCTTCCAGATGCCTCAGATCTTTCCACATCAGGATATGCCTTTGTTTCTATTGTGAAATCTGGATGTATTCCAGATGTGTCCTGGGACCATTTAAAGTTTGCAGATTTAGAACCATTTAAACCATCACCAGACTTGTGAAGCACCTGAACAGCCTTACACTTGGTGATTGTTATCTTGCCATGAAGATAAGAAAACAAAGACCTTCACATTTAGACCTTTAGAGGAGACACTTACCAGCTCACTTTTTCCCATTACACAATTGTTTGAGTTCTAAAGAAGAATGCAATTTACAGTTTAGCTCCTAGCATCATTAAGAGGGAAAATAATGTATAATTGAAAAACCATTTAAGAAGAAAATTTAAATAAGATCTCTTTTTAAGATATGTATAAACATTGGCAAAATTTTAAAGAGCTACCATTGAATAATGGTTGGTTATGCTGAAACAAAATGGGAATTTTATGTAAAACAGATTCTCAAGATGGGGGACTGCAAGGACCTGGAAAAAGCATCAGATAGGCCTTCATGAACAGGAGTGGTACTAAGAAGTGTCCACTAGTGGCAGTCTCGAGGTGGATGTGACCTACAATCTGTCCTAAATTGACAGTGCTTGGGTATTCAGGAGGAACAGCAGATCAAGAAGAAAAAAACGAAGCAAGGAACTTTTGTAAAAAGCTTTTATTTTCATGCTCTTTGTAAAAATACATCAATAAATATTTGAACATCTCTATTCCAAGATATAGAGAAACACCGTATAATTAACACTAAACAAGGCATTATGCCTTACAAGGAAGACATAAAATGTCCAAGGGATATTTAAAACATTGGAGTTTTTAAAGCTTCAACATCAGAAATGTTGACCACATAACTGTGAAACTCTCTCAATAAATAACAACTGGCTTTGTTCTCAACAGGACAAAGACAGATGCATACATTCCACAACCTTAACAGTGATATATTTGCTTGGATCCCACACTATCTCCAGCCTTTATCATGGTGAATCACGATATGGCATGGTTACCCCCACCACCACTCCCCCAGAACTTAACGAAGAATATTTAAGACTTATCATCTACAAACTAAATAACAAAACCGAACCAACTTTGATGCAACATCAAAAAGACCTTTTAGAAATAATAGCATAGCACATCAGCAAAATCCACGAGCTAGGACATTAATATGTGTTAGCTTTGAGAAAATAAATAAATAAATAAATAAATACATATGTCAAAAAATAATGAATACTCATAGGAAATAACCAAATGGCATTAAACAATCCAGGTGGTCTCAGGAGGTTTTTGTTTCTCTTCTTTTGCTTCCCTTGCACTCAGGCTGCTGCAGTTAAGCCATAGGCTGCCGCAGTCTCTCTAGCTCAGTGTGCGCTGTCCCTGCGAAGAGAAAATGATTGCGTTAATAGGGCTTGATACATGAGCTGCAGAGTCTGTGCCTCGCAGTCACTATCTACATCCCTGTCTTTTGTGGCAGAAAATGCCAGGGTCCCGGATGCTGTTTAATTAGGAATTAAGGGCCTATTAAGGGCTTATGATCACAGCTATATTCCTAGCTTCAAAGAGCCAGCTTGTCATGTCACTAAAGGGAACATTCGGGTCGTCACTTAAACCTCACAGCAAACACCTCGAAATGGCTATTTTTACTATTCTATATTATTGAGACTTGAAAAGATTCAATGCTCTCGCTGGAGTTATAGAAATAAGAAGATCATGTTAAGGGCAGGGATTCACTGCAAAGTCCCCGATTTCCAGTCCTTCAGCTAAACCCTGGGTTTACAAATACCCTGCAGGTGTCTGGGACCAACAATGCTAGTCCCAGGTGTGGACGGAAGGCACGACTCACTTGCTCAGGATCTTCTGGATCATTCTCTTGACCAGCGGGGCCTCGGGGTTGAGACACACCTCGCGTCCGTCCTTGAGAGCGGCTCTGCGGAGGGAGGGCAGGATGCGCGTGGGCAGGATGCGCGTGGGCAGGATGCGCGTGGGCAGGATGCGCGTGGGCAGGCGGCGGGGCTGGGGGCTGGGCGGGGGGGTGGCGGCATCACTTACACGACCTCGGTCTGGGCGCAGTGGGGGCCCGAGGGCGTCACCTGGACGCTCCGGATGTTCTTGAGGTGGATGCCCTGCAGGGTCTGCAAGCACTGGCAGCGCAGCTCGGCGACCACCGGCGCCCCTGCGGGGACGGGAGAGCAGCTGGGTGGGCGCGCTGGCCCGGGGGGCGCCCACCGGCCCGCGGCCCGCCCGTGGCCCCGGGGCGCGGAGTCTCACCTGAGGTGCCTGCGGGGCCCAGGAGCAGGAGCAGGAGCAGGAGCAGCCGCGCGGCGCCGAGGAGCCGGGGGGCGCGGGGGGCGCGGGGGACGCGGGGCGCGGCGGGGGCCATGGGGCTCAGCTCGGAGGGGCGGGCGGAGCGGCCTCTGGGGCTCGGGGAGCCGGGGAAGCCCTTTTATCGGCTGCCGGCTGGGGGACGGGGGATTCCCGGGTCCGGAAGGGGCAGGGCAGGGGCCCCGCCCGGCCACCCCCACCCCCACCCCGGGCCTCCCGCCGGGCCCTGGCGCGCGGGGCCGTCTCCTCCCTCCTGAGTCCCGGGGGGGGGGGGGGGCCCTTCCTGCGTCCGCGCCACGCGCCAGGGTCAGGCTTCCTGGAAGTGAGTTACCCGGACTGGGGGAGTGAGGCCCGGGGAGGGGTGACACAGTGTCTGTTTGTCACTTAGCGCATGAACGTCTTCTGCTTTGATGACTTTGCTTAGGTTCGCACGAGCAGACTCTGTTCAAACACCTTTGTCATCTCACACTAGACATAGGAATGGGGGTCCCTGGGGGCGCAGCGGTTTGGCGCCTGCCTTTGGCCCGGGGCGCGATCCTGGAGACCCGGGATCGAATCCCACGTCGGGCTCCCGGTGCATGGAGCCTGCTTCTCCCTCTGCCTGTGTCTGTGCCTCTCTCTCTCTCTGTGTGTGACTATCATAAATAAATAAATAAATAAATAAATAAATAAATAAGGAATGTGCGCCTTGTTCCTGGCACTTTACAATCACAAATAAATCAGACTTTGTGTCATATCCTGAAGGGGTGAGGGGATGAGCGCGTCCAGACTTGAACTCAGTCTTCAAGGCAGAGCGTCTTGACCTTACAAACCTCCCTTCCTCTACGCAATTCTGGAACTTCCAGAGCTGGAAATCCATGTAATCCACGAATATCACTTTTTCGGTGTAGACAGCCTGGATTAATCCGCGAGGCGAGGGGATTAGTGCTCAGGTCAGAGCTGCTGCGGGAGGGGAAGCCGCCTCGGGCCCCCGCGGTCCGCAGCTGCTGCTTTTGTCCAAGCGCAAAACTGCTCAGAGGAACCAGGAGCCGATGCCTAGTGCGAGCAGCATCTTTGCTCCCCTAAATAGCAAAAAGAGGTGAAATATTTAAGTGCTAGACCACGAATCCTTGTTTTATGCTCAGGAATCTCATTTCATCGGTGGACTTTCCTGTCTCCCGTGATTCGATATCCTCTCTAGACAACCGCAGTCATATTTTGTTTTTTACTGATTTCTGATAAGACATTTCAAGCTGTGACTCCAGCCGTTGTCATTCAGTAGCTCATTTTTCACCCTTAGTTTTCATGTTTTCTGTTGGGTTACACGTGGGTTTCAGAGGACTTAGGTGTGATCCTGGATGCAGGTCCGAGTCCACTGGGGTCGCGCACCGCACCGGTGTGTAGGGCGGGGCAGAGGTCAGAGGGAGGAGATGCTCGGAGGCGCACAGGGGCGCAGAGCCCCACTTGGTTCCATGTTCCGCGCTGCCACGGTAGGAAGTGCCCTTGTGCCCACCACAGGTATCAGACATTTAACTTCCCTTTGCTTCCGTTTCTCACCTGTAAAATGGAGATTAAAAGTAGCATCCGCCTCAACAGGTTGTGATGATGTTAACATTTATAAAACACCAGTACATACGACATGCTTTAAACCATTTCTTAAATAAATGAAATAGAAATTGCTTTTTTTGACACTACTAAACTGAAACTCACTTGGAGATAAAAAATCCCTGTACAAAGAGAAATAAAATTTAAAAAAGAAAAACACCTCCTTCAATCAATATATGATTTTTGTACTATTCTTTATCCTTAAGAGAAAACTCAAAATGAATTTTTTGGGGGCTAGTTTGTCCCATAATTTTAATTGTTCAGTAATCTCATAATTCTAATTTCAGTAATTTCAACAAAAAATGAGAATAAAAATAAAGATGATCCATCTTATTAGAAAACATTACGAATGGCTAAATTACAAATAAAGATTTGTCTTTACATTTTTTTCAGTGATCATCAATCCTGCAGAAAAAACCATAAGAAATCTAATTTTTTTAAAAGAAGTAGGAAATGAAAGATGACCTAACATATTTATAAAATATTAGTAACTTAGCAATCTTTGAGAATTTGTGTCTAGTGTTGTTATCCTCATTTTTCTAGGATTCTCAATTGAAAATACTGTGGGGGTTTTGTGGGGTTTTTAAGATAATTAGTAGCTCAGAATTATAATAACTATTCTTTATATTTTAAAAATATGATTTTATATTTCTGATTTTAGTTGTGTATCTGCTTATTATAGATAAATTATGAAGGACAGAAAACACTAAGAGATTGTTATGAAGACTTTTTCAGAGGCACCTGGGTGGCTCCATCTGCTAAGCATTTGCCTTTGGCTCAGGTAATTTGCCGAGGTCTTATAGTTAACAAAATTCACAATTTGAGCTCAAGCCAGTGCTGCGTTAGCCACTGCATCTTAAAAAAAAAAAAAAAAAAAAGACAAGTATTAGATAACCAGGAGAGCAGATTTGTTTTGTTTTAGTTGGTTTAAATGTTTGCTATTCTCATGGCTAAATAGTTCAACTTCACCTTTCCTAAGGCTTAAAAATAGCTAACTGCTCAGAAGTCTCCAGTGTTTTATTTCACTGGTGAGAAGTTTCTTTTGTGGAATGAATAAGCTATACTTAAATTCAATAAAATCTACATTTATCTATCTCTCTGATTTTCCACATCAATGGATTTATGCTTCCCAAATCAGGTCAATGGGATGAACACTCTACTCAGAGCTTCCCAGAAGGGAACTGGGCATTTTAGCTCTCATTTGCTGAAATAAGGATCACAGTTTTCTGCTTGATGCAGTTTGGGTACTTTATCATATTTTAATATGGAAATATTTTGCCTCCAGCATTAGCAGGAGGCTATCCAGAATTTTATTCTCTTTAAAGTTAAAAAAAAAAAAAACCCAGAGAAATATTGTTCTAATGCTTTCCAGATCCAGTCCAAAGTATTGGCATAAGCAAATAAGAAGGGTGAATGAATAGAGCATCAAAAAATATATACTAGTGGCCAAGGCCAAGAAGCAGCCTCATATTTACAGAACTGTCATTTTACATCTAAGACTTTCTTGATAAGCATCAGTTGCTTACAAAATGAAGTACAAAAGAAAGGGTCTTTCTACCTGAATATATCAATTCTCCTAATTCAATCCCTAACAGTCCCATATTTGTTTTTTTCAGACAATTTAAAGAGCAATGGTGCTCTAAAACCTAAAAAATAATCCAATTTGATGTTTTTGCAAGTGTCCTCCCCAGCTAATTATTCATTTTGAGCTGAATGACAGATTTCTATGCCCAAACTTTAATGCAATCACCAATCTTAAAAGAATAGAGCATCCCTAAAATAAAAACATTGGTGACTAAGTCCCATTGTGAGCTACCATATTTACTACATCTTGCAGATCTGATTGACATTATCTAATCTGCCTTTGCAACCCAGATCTGGTGCTGCCTCCTGAGATGATGGGGCCAAAGGAATGGGTGGTAGAGTGCTGCTGTCCCCACTCTGGCCTCGGAGAAAATATGACATCACAACTGTCACCTCTATTTTGTTGCAATTACTACTTCTGATAGAATGACTGATGCTGGGATGCCTGGGTGGCTCAGCAGTTTAGAGCTTGCCTTCAGCCCAGGGCATGACCCTAGAGTCCTGGGATCAAGTCCCACATCAGGCTCCCTGCATGGAGCCTGCTTCTCCCTCTGCCTGTCTCTGCCTCTCTCTCTCTCTATGTGTGTGTCTCTCATGACTAAATAAATAAAAAATCTTAATAAAAAAAAAAAAGAATGGCGCTAAGGGGAGAAGAATGAAGATGTCTGAATGTGACGTTAAAACCCACTTCTTCAATCCAGAGCATTTTGTCCAATGTTAACGTCGTAAACCTGATCCAGTCTCTAATGCATTGGCCATTTCTAGCTGGCTTGAGCTTCCTCCTTCTGGTTATAGAATCCTGCTTTTCTTTTGGGACCGTCTCTTCTCCCTTCCAATCTGGCAGTTCCCATAGGGTGATGCTGCCCCAAAGCTCAGGAGTGGTCTAATGACTCCCCGGAGTGGGCTGATTGGTCACCCCTTCCAGTCTGGGTCTAACCCCCACCCCTGTTCTGTTGGGTACATTCCTGTGGGCAAGTGACCTAAGTAAGCCTAGCCAAGTCAGAAAAATTTCCTGGAATCTTTTTTATCAGGAAATGGTTGGAAAAACAAGTCCTTGTTTCCTGTGGGGTTGTACCTACTAGAACAGAAACTTAAAACTTTGTTAGTACTTGAGGGGAGCTTCTGCAAGTGACCACAGAGAAAAGCAGCCTGATATGGAGTGAGACTAATTACTAAAGAAATTTTTTGAACTGCAGCATCCGGTTTTACCTTATCTACTCATCAGTCTTTTACAGGTTGAATGATTTACCTTTTAATGAAGCCATTTTGAGTTTTTTTAAGATTTTATTTATTTATTCATGAGAGACACAGAGAGAGAAGCAAAGATACAGGCAGGGGGAGAAGCAGGCTCCATGCAGGGAGCCCGACGTGGGACCTGAGCCTGATGTGGGACCCGATCTCAGGACTCCAGGATCATGTCCTGAGCTGAAGGCAAACGCTCAACTGCTGAGCCACCCAGGCGTCCCTGAGTTGAGTTTTTGTTACTGACTCCACTTACTGTTAGTTATCTCTCTAAACAGAAGGGCGTTTCAGCACGAATTGAATTCCTTTCTTTTTCCATCTGTTTCAGTGTTGTCATTGATCATTTACTGAGCGTGTATGAGGTGGGAATGAAGTGTGGCCAGGGATCTAGAGGGGTAAGGCTCTGTTGCTCTCTAACTCTGAATGCAATAAGGGAAATGAATGTACAAATAGAAGATTTGGGTTGGTAGGATCCTATTTGTCAGTCAGGATCTAGTATGGTTGGTATCTCAACTGGGAGGCTTCTGAAGGCAGCACATGTTGCTTCCATGGCCCTATCACAGAGACCACACTGTGACCTTTCCTGGCTATCTACCATAGGGTGGGTGGGGCATAACCTACGATTCAGGTTATGGGCAAGAATTGAGGGACTCAGAGATATTAAATTAAAAGACATTTACTAGGCTCATGCAAGATACAAGGCACTGTGGTCAGTTTTGCAAAAGATGTATGGGGATAAAAGTGAAACTCCCAATGTGAAGTTCTTCAGTATTTACTTGCATACTTCTTCCTTTTGGAACACAGATAGTCTTTCCTTTTGTTCTCATGGTAAGGCCATCCTGATGATTTGAACCATCTATAATTATTTAAAATCATTTCAATTAACTCTGAGAACCATCCAATATATTAGATTTGGGCATTATTCATGGCTTTAAAAATGATAAATTTCAATATAAACTTTGTATTTCCATTTTCTTAACATTGTTTTAATAAAAGAAAAAAACAAAAGATTGTCTTATTTACCTAGAGTGGGGGAAGAGGGAGAGAGAAGGGGCAGAGGGAGAAGAATCTCAAGCAGACTATACCTGCTTCGCACAAAGCTTGAAGAGGGGCTCCATCCCATGACCCTGAGACCATGACCTGAGCTGAAATGAAGAGGCAGACACTTAACTGACTGAAACACCCAGGTGCCCCATTTTCTTCAGATTTAAAACATTTTTTTGTGTGAGTAGTACTGAGTCATCAAATTACATTACATATAACATAAATCAAAGAAATATAGAAATGCCAAAGTTACAAAAGGGCATGTCAAGAAAATGTGGAAATATCTTCACAGAAATGTTGTTTATCCCACTTGGCTATAACAGGCACGAAAACAGCATGATGACCCTGTTTTGATGCTTCCTGTATTATGGAAGTGAAATTTGGGAAGTTAAGAGATGAACTATAAACCACAGCAAACACATTACGCATAGTATGTGGATACATACCTAGGAACATGACAAATCATAAAATAATGGGTGGTTAGAGAATATCCTCTATAACATTTCAACATTTTGAAATATATTAACACATTCTTTATGGCTCATATGTAGCCTCTTTTATAAAATGTCCCTCCCTTGTGTTTTGAAAAAATATATATGATTTACACAGTTGTTGGGTGAAGTGTCTGTATTACTACACTCCGGCCAAGTTGGGGATCCTGTTGCTTTATTCTTCCATCCTATTACTGATTCTTTACTGCTGTGCCTCTTAAGTACTGAAAGAGTCCTGTTAGAATCTTTAACTATGATTAAGGTGTCATCCATGGTTCCTTTTAGTTTATCTTTTAATATATTTTGATTTTTTAAAAAGATTTTATTTGTTCATGAGAGACATAGAGAGGCAGAGACACAGGCAGAGGGAGAAGCAGGCTCCATGCACGGGGAGCCCGACGTGGGACTCGATCCCGGGTCTCCAGGATCACACCCTGAGCCAAAGGCGATGCTCAACTGCTGAACCACCCAAGGGTCCCATCCCTTTTATATTTTGAGTCAGTCTTTTTTTTTTTTTTTCATCTCTAAGCATACTTCTTTCCTTAAGTCCTAATATATTAACTAAGCCTTTATTAACCTATCAATTATTAAAAACTTACATTAATGTATTAAAAATTTTATATTAATGATACATTAATACTTATTAAAAGTGATACATTAGTATATCCACACTAGGTTTCTTTAAGTTAGTTTTAGCATGATATAACACTCTGAGTTCTTTTAACTTCAAGCTACCTAAGTCCCAGTATTTAAAGTGTGTCTCTTTTAAGAGGCATAGGCGTTTTTTTGTCTTAGTTATACAATCTTTGTATAAAAAAGTCAATTTTGGGGGCACCTGGGTGGCTCAGTTGGTTAAGCATCCAACTCTTGATCAGCTCAGGTCTTGATCTCAGGGTCATGAGTTTAAGCCCCACATTGGGTTTAGTCATTGTGTCTCCTTGGTCTGCTCTGATCTGTGACAGAGTCTCGTTATTGCCTTAATTTTCATGATTTCGACAGATCTGAAGAATCTTGTTAAGTATTTTGTAGAATGTTTCTGAATTTGGATTTTTATGATGGTTTTCTCATGATATACTACTGGGCTTATGGGTTTTGGGAAAGAATATGATGGAGACAAAGCACCCTTCTTGCCATATCATGTGTGTGTGTGGGGGGTGTTCCTGATATTCATATGACACAACTGGTCATAATAACCTTCATCACTTAGTTAAGGTGGGATCTGCCAGATTCTTCCCTGTAATGTTGTTTTCCCCTTTTCTTACACTGTTCTTTGGAAGACAGTCACAAAACGCAGCCCACAACTCAATGTGGCAAGTGAAATTAAAACTCACCTTCAGAGAGAGAAAGACTTGGGGCACCTGGGTGGCTCAGTGGTTGAGCTTCTGCCTTTGGCTCAGTTCCCGGGGTCCAGGGGTCCAGGGGTCCAGGGGACCAGGGATCAAGCTCTGCATCAGGCTCCCTGCATGAGACCTGCTTATCCCTCTGCATATGTCTCTGCCTGTCTCTCTGTCTCTCATGAAGAAATAAATAAAATCTTAAAAAACAAAAAAAAAAGGAGAAAGACTTGTATTATCAGGCCTTCTTCTTGAGGAAGATTTTTCCCTTCTCCTTTGGCTGTTTTGTTTCTTTATTCCTTAATTTCTTTTGTATCATTCAGATATTTTCTTTTATTCTATTTTATGTACTTTTCAGATGTTTAGAAAAGATTTTATTTATTTATTCATGAGACACACAGAGAGTAAGAGGCAGAGACACAGGCAGAGAGAGAAGCAGGCTCCATGCAGGGAGCCTGATGTGGGACTCAACCTGGGACTCCGGGATCACACCCTGAGCCAAAGACAGATGCTCAACCACTGAGCCACTCAGGCGTCTCTCCTTTTCAGATTTTTATTTTTTTATTTTTTATTTTAAAAAATATTTTATTTATTTATTCGTGAGAGACACAGAGAGAGAGAGAGAGGCAGAGACACAGGCAGAGGGAGAAGCAGGCTCCACGCAGGGAGCCTGACGTGGGACTCGATCCGGGGTCTCCAGGATCACACCCTGGGCTGAAGGTGGCACTAAACTGCTGAGCCACCTGGGCTGCCCCTTTTCAGATTTTTAAATCCAGAATTTTCATTTCCTTTTTAGTGGTTACTTTAAAAATTGCTATATATATTCCTGCCACATTAAAATTTTCCTTCAATTAATACTTTCTTCAATAATCCAAGATATATATTATATTCTAAATCCACTTCTCTTCCTACCTATCCTTCATTATTTTTGGTATTACAGTTTACAGCATGTACTTATCTCCATAGATCATTCTTCTTCTTCTTCTTCTTCTTCTTCTTTTTTTTTTTTTTTGCTTTAGTGAGTATTAACATAGATCATTATTCTTATCAAGTGACACAGATTGTTCAAGTTCTTAGGCAGAATCCACTTTTCCACCTTTTGGTCCCAGCCTCATCAAAAGGGAAGGAATTGCATAACTGTTTGAAAACCCCTTACCCAAAGTATTTAATAGGAGCTCTTGTTACAATATTTATAAAAATCCAGAAGTTTATAAAGAACTAATTTTGAATAATGAATCAGTGTGAAAAGCAGCAATATTTTGTGTAAAATTAGGATTCTCAAGGCGGTTGGGTAGGTTAGTGTGTCAAATATCCCATGAGTAAGAGAAAGGTAAGGAAAGTAACAACCAGGAGCATGCATAAGGTTAAGTGTGACTTACAGTTTAACTGTGTAGTACCCTGGGCACTCAATAGGAACCAGAAGAGAAGAATAAAACCTGAGCATGTTATTTTTTGCAAAACGTTTATTGTCATATCATTTGTAAAAACATAACAGTAGTTTTAACTTCTCTGTTCCAAAACAGAAGAACATTGCATAATGAATATTAAACAAGGCATTATGCCCTACAAGCAAGACATAAAATGTCCAAGGGAAGCTTCAACATAAAAATGTTGACCACATAATGTGAAATAGTTTCAATAAATAACAACTGACATTCTTTTAAACAAGCACAAAAATAGATGTGTACACACTGTCTACCTGCTTTGATTCCCTTCTTTCATCCCCCTCCCCATCCCTGTGCCCAGGCACTTGATGATCTCCCAATAAACATTGGTTTAATGAGACATTTAAAACCCATCATCTTCAGATTAAAAGACAATCAGGACTGAATTATGTTTGATTAGACACATTCACATCTTTAAATACTAACAAGTAAAATATTAAATATGAGCTTTGAAAGATAAATAAATACAAACATAAATAAATAGAACTCATAATAGTCAAACACATTAAGGTGTTTCTAGATGTCTGCAGAAAACAGCTGCTCTCTTCTTCATTTTCAGTTCCTATAAGTCTTTCAGGAACCACCACCAGAATAGCTTCTTACTTGTCTCGAGGTCAATTGGTGCTATCCCTATGAGGAGAACAGGGTTACTGTTACAGGTGTTCAGGAATGCTGCTCTTCTCTCACACTGGCCCCTGAGGCTGGAGGGTTTTTGTATGTAGACCTGGCCCAGCTCTGCACTCAGAAGGTCCCCTAGTACCCACTGCCCTGCACAGCAGAGAGGTTGCTTCTTTATTGAGGAGAGGCATGGCTGTGGAACTCTATTATTGACTTGAAAGTGCTAAAACATAGCACTCACCGTCACACTGAGTTAAAATTTTACATGGAAGACCTCGCTGAACCCTCGTACAGCCCATGAAATAGCTATTATTATCTATCCCATTTGCTGAGGCTCAAAGGGATTAGAGAATTTTCATGGGGATCCTAGACTTGAGCTTAGGGAGCTCTCACTGCAAAGTCCTTGCTCTCCATGCTAAACTTCAGAGGCTCAAGTTGCCCCAAACCAGTCATTCCATTTTTCAGGGCTGAAGCCCACCAGCGATGGAGGGTCAATACTTTTTGTTCTTTAATGATTAGGAGGCATTTCAGCATCATTGGCCAAATCTACTTCATCTTTTAGGAACACATATGTTTATCCGTTTGCATGGGGATGGAGGGCACTGGGAATCCGGCACCTGAACAGATGAATGATCTTAGTAGCAAATTCAACTATGAACTAATAATCCTTTCCAGTCCTTCAGCTACACCCTGGGTTTACAAATACCCTGCAGGTGTCTGGGACCAACAACGCTAGTCCCAAGTGTGGACGGAAGGCACGACTCACTTGCTCAGGATCTTCTGGATCATTCTCTTGACCAGCGGGGCCTCGGGGTTGAGACACACCTCGCGTCCGTCCTTGAGAGCGGCTCTGCGGAGGGAGGGCAGGATGCGCGTGGGCAGGATGCGCGTGGGCAGGATGCGCGTGGGCAGGCGGCGGGGCTGGGGGCTGGGGGCTGGGCGGGGGGGGGGGTGGCGGCATCACTTACACGACCTCGGTCTGGGCGCAGTGGGGGCCCGAGGGCGTCACCTGGACGCTCCGGATGTTCTTGAGGTGGATGCCCTGCAGGGTCTGCAAGCACTGGCAGCGCAGCTCGGCGACCACCGGCGCCCCTGCGGGGACGGGAGAGCAGCTGGGTGGGCGCGCTGGCCCGGAGGGGCGCCCACCGGCCCGCGGCCCGCCCGTGGCCCCGGGGCGCGGAGTCTCACCTGAGGTGCCTGCGGGGCCCAGGAGCAGGAGCAGGAGCAGGAGCAGCCGCGCGGCGCCGAGGAGCCGGGGGGCGCGGGGGGCGCGGGGGACGCGGGGCGCGGCGGGGGCCATGGGGCTCAGCTCGGAGGGGCGGGCGGAGCGGCCTCTGGGGCTCCGGGAGCCGGGGAAGCCCTTTTATCGGCGGCCGGCGGGGGGACGGGGGATTCCCGGCGGCGCAGAGCGCTCCCGGGTCCGGAAGGGGCAGGGCAGGGGCCCCGCCCGGCCACCCCCACCCCCACCCCCGGGCCTCCCGCCGGGCCCTGGCGCGCGGGGCCGTCTCCTCCCTCCTGAGTCCCGGGGGGGGGGGGCGCCCCGCGATCCGCGATCTCCAGGCGAGGTTGGTCCCACCCGTCAGTTAGATCCTTTAGAAAAGAGAATTAGTCCTTAAAAAAGACATTTGAGCTGCTGGAACTGGAAAGGTCGAAGTACGCATGGCAGCCTCTCTTCCCTATCTACCCTTTCACTCTAAATTGGGTTTTGCAGATTGTATTTATGTACTTATTCATGTTAATTTTTTTTATTTATTTATGATAGTCACAGAGAGAGAGAGAGAGAGGCAGAGACACAGGCAGAGGGAGAAGCAGGCTCCATGCAGGGAGCCCGACGTGGGATTCGATCTCGGGTCTCCAGGATCGCGCCCTGGGCCACAGGCAGGCGCCAAACCGCTGCGCCACCCACCCAGGGATCCCTGCAGATTGTCTTTATCTCTGGAATAAAGGCGCCGTTTAAAAGTATCTGTCAGCTCCGATTGATCATACTGAGAACGTTTGTCTTATTTCTGGTTTGTTAGCAGCTCAGTACCACCTTCGGGCAGTGTGGGGCAGGGAGGTAGGGTAAGGGGACAGAGCACCCCTCAGGTCCATTCGGTGTTTATTTTAGGACAGAGTTTAAACCTCTCATATTTCTTCTCTTCGAAATTCTGGAACTTCCCACACTCTAGTAATTCCTGGAGCCCCGTTATTGGTTGTCTAGGAAGCTGTGTTTCCATTCAGGACAGTCGTGGGGAGCAGTGAGGGCCATGCTGGGATTGGGGGGTCTCCACCTTCTGTAGCACTGGCAGCAAGGACCATGGGCATCGCAGAGCCAGGCCCCAGCCACTGGGACCTTTACTCCTCTAAGTCGCAAACAGATGTGTTTCCAAATATGTAAATACTAGATTACTAGGACATTCCACTGCACCTCATCTGCATTTGCCTGCCTCCTGGAATAGATCCTCGTGGGAAACAACTGCCAAGTACTTCAGTTTTCTATGAATGCCAATAAGGCATTTCAGTCCGCACACGGTTGAGGACTTCTTCCTGGAGTGATTTCACTTTACAGCATCAGTTTCGGTATCTCTTCTTGGGTTAAACTGAGTAGATTCAATAGATTCTCCAGGGACCTCTGGGACCTCATCCAGTCCTCAGGGATGCGGGAGATATCCTGGCAGTGGTCTGACAAGGCCTGGAGGTGGAAGCAGTTGGTCTCCCTCTGGAACAGAGACAGTGTGGTAAAGCCCTGAAGCCCTGTAGCCCTTAGCTACACTGCCCTCCAGCCCCAAGACCCTCTGATTGTGGGCGATTTACCTACTCTCTCTGGACTCCTATTTTTCCTCTGTAAAAGAGCAAGTAATGCCTGCCTTACAGGTTGGTTAAGAGTGCTAAATGTGTTAATGTTTGTAAAGTATCAGCAAGTATTGTGTTATATAAATATTTGTTAAGTAAAATAGAACTAGTGTTTTAAGACCTTACTAGTATGGGTTGAATATGCCCTCCATAAATTCAAATATTGAAGCTCTATATCCCATTGTGATGATGTATTAGGACATGGGGCCTTTGAGGGGTAATAAAGTCTCAGTGGGGTCATGAAGGTGGGAGTCTCAGAATGGAATTAAGTTCTTTTATAAGAGGAGACACCCAGAGGGCCTGATGTCATGTGAGGGTACAGCAGGAACTTACCTGTCTGCAAACCAGGAAAGGGGTTCTCAACCAGATACTGACTCTGCAGATACCTTGATCTTAGATTTCCCAGCCTTCAGAACAAATAAAAATAAATGTTTATCATTTAAGCCAGCCAATGATGGTATTTTGTTTTAGCAGCCTGAACTGATGAAGACGCTTGAACAAGAACACTCTGCGGTGAATCTTTATGTAAATAGGGGGGAAAATATTTTGTCTTTTAAAATTGTCAGCATCAGGAATTGTGAAAGGAGGGTGCATCTATATTCTTTAGAGATCTTAGAATATATTTTTAAAATCCAGTGTTTGTTTGAAATTTTAGTTTCCAATATAAAATGGGAATAAGAGTAAAAATTCTCCCTAATTCATTTATGGGAAAGTATTTCAGTGATGACTATTTCTATGCCTTGGGCATTAACAGCTGGCTGCTCAAACAATAGAAAGTATTAGCTGTAATGATTCCCAGACCCAACCCAAAGTATTGACGTTAGCAAATATTCAGGAAGAGTAGAATTTCAACTTACTTAAAGTAGCGGCCAAAAGGATGAGACATTCACGAATTAACCCATTATCTGTGGAATTATCTACGATTATCCTAAGACTTGTTTGATCTGAATTACGGACTTTCAGAAGTAGAAAGGTATTTTTTCCTTTCCTAATGTACCATTTTCTGTTATTTAATTCATTTACTTCAGCCCATACTAACTTTCAGAAAATTTTAAGAGCGCCAGTGTTATAAAGCCCACCATGATAAACAAATTGCTTCTTGGTTTAAAATGTGCTGAATGCTACTTTTATGTGTGCAAGCTGTAAATCCATGCAATCACTAACCCAATGAAGTTATCTCTAAAATATATATTCAGTTTACTAAAACCGATTTTACCTTGTAATTGTTACTGTATCTTTCAGACTTGACTTATTACAATACATTGTAATAAGCCCGCAAAACCTTGGGTTGCTCTTCTGTGCTGAGCACTGATCTTGTTAATGGGCCAGCAAGAATGAATGATGTGGCTCCACTTTATCCTAGCTCGCCTTTGGAGCTTTGCTGGCATAATTGCCACCCACCTCCCTCCCATTTCCTAACAGCTTTAGTTTGTTGTATAATGGTTCTGCTCTGAAGGGAGAAGATCAAGATGCTTGAGCATGTCACTAGATCCCAAGATCATCTATCTTATTGTCTAAGTTGTACATCTGTGCTAACTTCCCCTTCCAATCTCTCCTACATCTGTTGTTTCTACATCTGTCCGGCACCCATTGTTCCTTAAAACAGAACCCTCATTTTCCTTCGGAAATCTTCATCTCTGCCTTTATCAATCAATCTACATGCAAGGTTAGATGACTTCACTTTTGAGCTCAAGAGGGGAGTTTGGGACCCTATGGCAGTGGATGTCTCTCCTGTGTGCCCATGGCCTTGCCCAGGCCACTCTGGGTTCTGAGTGGAGCCTGTGATTTAAGATTGGCCAAGTCAGAGAAGATTCCAGTTGTGCTGGAACAAATTGAGAGAATTGAGAGGCTCTTGTTTCTTTCTGGGATTGCTAAACTGGTAAAATAGAAGCCTGGAGACTTGCCAGTGCTTGGGGGAGCCTGCCTGAGAGCGGAGCTGTCACAGAGGAAGGCAGAGGCCCACAGGCCTATGGTTATTTGGGGCATTGTTGGAGCAATGGAATCTAGCTTTGCCCAACCTAATCCACTGACTTCATTGTGAGATAACAGTTGATTTTTTTTTCCTTATAAAGCTAATTTGAGTCATGTTGCCATTGCTTATAATAAAAGTCCTGAAAAATCCGTCTCTCTCTCATCTTGCTGCTAAAATTATTTAATATAGATTGATTTCTTCATTTTTAAATCCTTCCCTTTCTCCATCTTTTCATTTATAAGTTAGCATTTATGAATTTGGAATCAAGCTAGGTCCCAGGAATACAATAAAGTAAGATGCATTGTACTACCACCAAATTTTCAGTCTAATAGGAGAAGTAGACATATAAATAAATAGAATATTATGAAGTAGACTGGTAAATGACATGATATAGTATGCCCAGGATACGATAGAAATGTGGAAGTGGAACCCCTAGCATTGTTTCTCAATGGAGTGGGCTGAATTCTCAGAGATCTTTGGAGAAATCTTTCTAGGGAAAGTGTGCCTCCAAACTGAGTCTGAAAGGATGCATTTTCCCAAGTGAATGGGGAGATTAAGGGTGGGCAAAACATTCTAGAAGGAGATAACAAAACACACAGCATCATAGAGGCTAGAATGAGCACTGTGTCTACTGGAAGCACCCGGCAATTTATACATCTGGAGTTTCACCTGTGAGGCAGGGAGAGGGGAGCGATGGAGGCAGGACCCCGTCAATGAAGGCTGTGTGTAGACCCTACTTGTTCAGAAACCAGTTCAGATGTTACCTCCATTGAAATGGTTTTAAATCCATCTGAAGGTGTTTCCATGACTGTGTGCACAAATTCACCATTTACTAAGTGGGGTGAGGTGCAGAGTGAATAGAAGTCATAGGTATGGTAGGAAATGAGGAGATTAAATGTGGATATTAATTCAATAGGCCTTTACCATGCACTCATGGTGTATAACGTGCTGACAGGTTTTATAAGAGATGTACAATTGGTAAATGCCAGACTCTTGACCTGACATTCTTTAATATCTTTATACTCTTTATATTTAATGTTCCCTTAATTAACTTCTATTGTTGCTGCACATATAGTGAAGATCCCGATGATTCGAGCAACTCACAATTATTTAAAATCATTTTGAGTTACGCTAAGAGACAGTAAAAATATATTGATTTGGGACAGTTTTTAAAGGATTTTTAACAATGCTCTAAAGCAGTTTTTCACCTCGATTTTCTTAAAATTGATTTCTAAATGTTTATGATAATCATCCTGATTAGGTAAATACTGCTGTGATCATATAATGCAACACGAAGAAATGGTGGTATGACACATTTATAAAAGGGAAGTAAACACAGGAAATGTTTACTTCCCCACGGAAATAGTTTATGTTATAACAAGACCTTTTTGAAGAATAAAGACATGATGACTTTGGCATTATGGAAGCAAAATTTAGGAAGTTGATAGACGACTGTATAAACAACTAATAAAAGAGTCATACAGAGTGCTATGTATTGACTAGAAGAATTACGAACAAAGAATAAAAAAACTTGATTTTTAAATGTTGTCCATAGGACATTTCTTCAACATTTTTCACTATACCTTCATATATTTTTCACCAGAAATACTTTGATTTTTGTTTTTATTCTTCTTGACTCTGTTTGTGCCTGCATTTTTTATAGAGGCATGCAGAGATGTGCATACATATATATGATTGCTTACAAGTAGTTGAAACCTTACTAAACCTACATAAGAAACAAAACAAAACAAACCTTGTATGCCAGGGTGGTGGTGGTATTTAGTATTTTTTTGGTATAAACAGCAGGCCAAAAGGCAGTCAACTGTTGGCCTGGGCAGGAAATAGCAAGTTATTACATGGGGCTGGAACTGAGAAATAGAAATCCAGGGATAGAGCTTATTCTGTTATTCATGGACCATGCAATATCTCATTATGGTGTTTCTCTCGGTGTCTACTTCATATTTTGTCTATTCTGTGTCCCACTAGCTTAGTCAAACTAAATGTTTGTATTCCTTCTAAGATCTTGAAAAATAGTCCTTATAGGATTATTATGAAAAGCAAATCAGTTTGCATATATAAAACTTGCCAGAAAGTAAATTCTATAAAAATATTGTTAAATAAAGAAAAAATAATAAAATAATGAAATAATTAAAATTAAAAATAGCTTTTAAAAATAAAGTGGGTAAGTTGTGCGAAAATGTGTACTTCCATAGTTAAGGTTAAGTAATCAGTACTATTGACTGCTTATATTTAGCAAGTGGGGTCAGGGTGGGGTTAACATCTTTTAATACCAAGGAAGTAGAAGGAGAAAAAAGGTAAAGATCTATAGATATTGAAGATGAAGAGAGGTAAGTTTAGGGATCATCATAGTAAAGTGTGAGGACAGGACATTTCTTGAGTGGCCAGGGCTAAAGGCAGGACTGGATATTTAATGGAAGTGATGAGGATCTGGAACCATAGTTTGTGGAAGTCCCAAGATAGTTCAATTTAAAGAACAAAAGCATTGTAAAATATCAGAAAAGCTCACCTAGAACCAGAAAGCATTAAATTTCCCTGATACCAACTCACATTTCATTTCTTCAGCAATATTTTGTAGCTCAGGGACAAAACAGAAAGACAATGGAAGTAAGATTAACCTGATATGAACCATGTAGAGAGTAACTTGCAGAGATGACTAACTACGGAGCCCAGGCTGAGCTGGAAGATGAATGAAGCAGGATAAAATGTGAGAAACTGAAAAGAAATGATGGTGATGGGATTTTTTAGGGATTTTCAGTCCCCATGGAATGCTGAGCATGTCTAATAGAAGTTTGAAAGTGGGAAAGTTAGAAGGACAAAACCTTGTGATCTCAGAACAGCCTTTTACCATCTATAATCTTGTGGCATTGTTCTGAATGTGATGATGTCAAAGGCAAAGTTCCACCTGTGGATGATGAGCTAGTGCCATCTGAATGTTCTGAAGTAGAGGAGGTTACAGAATCATGAGATCCCATTATGACAGATGGGTGGAAAATAAGGAAGAAAAGGGGAGGGAGGATGGCTTGGTTTTGTATCACATCTGATACACTCTACATTTACTATGTACTTATACAACTAAATATCATTTAGTGAGGACATTTTGTGTTATTCTTGGTTAGTTTGCTTATCCCAGCAATAAAAAAATCCTTATCCAAAACTTTTATAGTAATCACATTTTTCTTCTCCCTGTGGTTAAGATTTGAAAAATAGTTTTTAGCATTTATTGTGGTTGGCATTTTCTAGAATGTAGATACACTAGAGGGGATAAGCTTTGCTCCTCAGAGGAACAAATCAGAAGGACAAACAAATAATTATAATAGATTTTGGAGTTAGAGTTGATGGAAATTGGGATATGGTACTTTGGAATCACAGAGTAAAAGACAAATTACCCAATACTATTCATAATTAAGACTTGATAGTCCTAACCCTGTTTAGGTTTGGTGACTCCTTTTGCTTTCAAGCTTTACTGCCACCCACATAAAACTGGACGCTGGTATAATGCTATAGTCTGACTCAGTGAAGAAATAAATAATGAGCATGATAACATAGTATGTTTATTTCTTCTTATTTTTTTCACCAAAGAGAAAGTTAAGACCAAATCTCAAACATCAGGCACTCTGTATACTTCATAGTATTATAAACATAGTGGTTGACAAGCTTTGCAGGATTTTTTAGTTGATTTTTTTGAAAATGTGGTTTATATTCATTGTGCTACATTTTTCTGTCATGACTGTAGCACCCTAGCTTTGGGTTGTGGTTCTGTTGAAGAAAAAAAACCTTGCTTGCTGGTGGTGTACCAGTGGGCTGCTTACTGGCTCAGGGATGTGGTCATTGCTGCTTGAAAACATGGATTCTGGGAGTGAGCATCAAGGGAAGAGAAGGAGAGTAATATTTCTTAGGCCCCAATTCTAAATCGGATGCTGTGTGAGCTCTTTATAATGTCTTTTTAATTATTTCAAGAATACTATGGAGTTGATATTATTATTCTCATTTTATAGACAAGGAAGATCTTAAAAGTGGAGTTAAAAGTAAAACTCAAGACCTTCTAACTTAGAAGCCCACTGACTCAAAGTGAGTCTTTCGTCTGCACAAAGAAAGAATCTATTGGAAAGAAGGAGACTATGTAATTGTCTATTGAGTGTATTTAATTTAATAAACCTTCTTAGAAAACATTGCACTTTTATTTATTTTTTTAAAAGTTTACTTATAAGCCTTTTTTTCTAGCTTATTTTTTTATTTCTTAGTGATCTCTACAACCAACATGGGGCTGGAACTCATGACCCTGAGGTCAAGAGTTGCATGCTCTTCTGACTGAGCCAGCCAGGCATCCTGAAAACAATACATTTTTAAATGCTCAGTCTAGTCTGTACTAGGAACCAAATAGAAATGTTGGGGCAATGACAACTACTAGCCTCCAGAGTTTCAGCAGCCCAGAGATTCTCCTACTTATCATGCCATCTCAACTCCAAATACTTTGCCCCATGGAGTGCCCAGAGACTTCCAACACTAGGTTAAGATCTTAAAATCCTATAATCTGGGATGTCTTGGTAGCTCTGCAGTTGAGCATCTGCCTTTAGATCAGGTCATGATCAACGGGTCCCGGGATTGAGTCCCACATCTGGCTCCCTGCATGGATCCTGCTTTTCCTTCTGTGTCTCCCTCTGTCTCTGTCTCTGTCTCTGTCTCTCTCTGTGTGTCTCTCATGAATAAATAAATAAAATCTTTAAAAAATAAATAAAGTCCTACAAATCTGGAGGGGGATGATAACTAGGGTGTGCAAAGGGCCTAGCCAGCTTAAGGATTCTACCTCTACTGGCTCTTCTAACATCCTGGACCACACTAACAAGGATATTGACTCTACATGGACTGTCAAAGTTTGCCTCTGTTATTAAGAGACTATAGTGATGCTTTTAAATTATAAGTCATGATGCATTAGTAGGTTGTAGAATCAATCCTGTGGGTTGTAGCTAGTATTTGAAAATATAATGGAATTAAATACAATAGGATAGAATAAAAGTACCATAATGCATCATATATAATTAGTTTGTCTTATATCATGAAACTTTTGTTCTTTATACATGAGTAACTGTAAAACTAAATCTTCAATGCACAAAATATAGGAAATGGACCTCCACAAGCAAAAATATCCCTTCAATAGTTCTATTTCATTAATCCAGGTTGTGTCTATACTAGTTCTCAGTTTGTAGATACTATTTGCTAAGAATTTTCAGTCAGAAAAAAAAAAAAAAGTTGAAGTAATGCCACCTTAATTTCATCACTCCCTGAAAGGTTGCATAACAGGGAGCTACAGTAAATTACAATACAACCTGTGCTTTTCCCGACAGAAATGCCAGCTTTAGATGTTCTTGCTGATAAGGTGACAGCCTTACAATGCTCTCAGCAGAGTTAGTCCAAAACAAAGAGTAACATGAGCAGAACATATTTCGGTCTTTTGGCCTGTTGGGTCATACTTACTGATTGCTATACCCAATTAAAGATGTTTGTGGCAAGCATCAGAAGAGAAATAAAGAAAAAAGTAAAACCATGACACCTTACTACTTGTACCCCACTTCCTCTTATGTTAACTTTTTAAAAAATTTGTTGAAGTACTTCCATTTCAATTTCAACACTTTTTGCTCATTTTCACTGAAATATCTGAGCTAAATATCTTACCCACCAGACTATGATAGTACAAAGAATAGTGATAATAATAACATAACAATCATAATTATTAATAATCACTAACATTTAATAAAAATGCACCATTTTATATGTTTTCATATATGACATGGGACTGAGATTGTGTATGTGTGTGTATGTGTGTGTGTGTGTTTATGTGTAAAATCTCCATATAGTAGACCTAAGAAATTATTCAAAATACATCCATTTCAAAGATTAGGAAAAGAAGGCATGTATGCCATCCTTATAAATTTGGACCTTACACTGGGGGAAAAAGAGAAACCTTGAATGTTTGTACATAGATGAGTGGTACCATTATATATGTATTTTAGCAAGATGCTTCTTGTGGCATTGAAGTGAAATGCTAAGAGGAAAACACAAAATGGGGGCAAAGCTCTTCAAGAAATGATTGTCTACTGTCTCCAGTATATCTCCGCCCTACCCCACAGATATATTCCCCCTACACAGAATGATAAGCTCTTCTTTAAATATGCAATGATTTTTCAGACTGAGGATGTTTGTCTCTCTCTTTTTAAAGTTCTGTTCTTCCCTTGATGACTTGTAAATTACAATCCTTTTTTCAAGATCAAGCTCATGTGTTGGTTCCTTTATGAAGCAATTACTTCCATATTATTTGCCGGTACGAATAGCATAATATATAAAAAGACTAGGAGTTGGGAATCAGCCAGATTTTCTCTGCCTCTTATATGCGTGACCTTGAACAAGTTTCTTAAGGGTTGTTGTGGTTGCTTCCTCAGTTGTAAAATGAAAATAATATTCTACCTTGAAGAGTTATTGGGAAGACTAGCTATAATCACTGGCATCTAATAAGTACTTACATGATGGTACCATTCTATTTATTTAAAATATTTTATTTATTAATTTTAGAAGAGCTAAGAGAGAAAATGAATAAATGAATAGGAGGAGGGATAAGGAGGGGGGGAGAGAGAGAGAGAGAGAGAATTTCAAGCAGACTCCTCATTGAACTTGGAGCCTGACCAAGTGAGATGATGAACTTGGAGCCTGACCATCATGAGATGATGATCCGAGCCAAAATCAAGAGTTGGAGGCTTAACTGACTGAGCCAGTCAGGAGCCCCAGCGCTGATACCATTAAAGATTATGCTTTTTCAAAATCACCCAGAGTGAATCACTCTCTTCTCCATCTTCTTATGGCATATTCTTTCTAATCTACACAAACATCTGACACATTAGATTGAATTATATTAGCCCATGAGCAGGGGCAGAGGCTCATTTTGAATCCCAGTATACAGCACAATGTCTGACACTGAGAGAGATGTCCTCCATAGACTCTTTGTTGAAATGAATCATGTGGACCTATCCTGGGTGTAGTGATAGAGAGAATGGGTAAATATCTGAAAATTTTATGGGCAGACCTATAAGACTTGATGATTCTAACACTGTCTAATCAGCAGGAGTAGTCTGATGCTCTGAATGAAAATCAAACTGATGAAACACAATAAGCTTCACTGAGCATTATGTTTATTTAGCTTTTAGAAAGAACATAGGACAAATTCAACATTGCATGTAAATGGCATTATGATCAGTGGATTGTGGGTTTTTTTTATTTTATTTACATAGTTGACACTGACCAATTTGAAGCATAATATTTTGTGACTTTGGGGCACCTGGGTGGCTCAGTTATTGAGTATCTGCCTTTGGCTCAGGTTGTGATCCCAGGGTCTTGGGATCAAGTCCTGAATCGGGCTCCCTGCAGGGATGTTTAAAAATTTAAACATTTAGAAAAATGTGGGTTGCTCTTTGAACTCTCCCTCAGGCCCTCACAACTGTTATATGGGCCTGAGTGCATAGACATTGGAGGTGTGCATTTGCATTTGGGGAAGGAGGGTTTTTTTTTTTTTTGTATTTTTTAAATTGGAGTTCAATTTGCCAACATATAGTATAACACCCAGTGCTCGTCCCATCCAGTGCTCCCCTCAGTGCCCGTCACCCAGTCACCCCATCCCCCTGCCCACCTCCCCTTCCACTACCTCTTGTTCATTTCCCAGAGTTAGGAGTCTCTCATGTTCTGTATCCCCCTATGATATTACCCACTCATTATCTCTCCTTTGGGGAAGGAGTTTCGGAAAGGCACCCTAAAACACATAACTGTGAAATGAATTATGGAAAAAAAGTATTTTTATAATGTATCTAAATTTGTGCTTATTTTGATAATCCCACAGAGAATTTATTGCTTTTTGGAAACAAGAATTATATATTTTCTTTTTGGATTTGCTACACATAGAGTTCATTTTCTAGTGCTTGGAATCCAATAGTGCTTAATAACTTAAAACAAATGTTCTTGGGAAGGAAGAGAAATGGAGTGTATATTAAAAATTTTAATGGTTAAGACCTCAGATGGGGAAAGTCACGCTAAGGGATGAAGTGCATGTTTTTCTTCAAGTAGAATATCTTGACTGAATAATAAAATGCTATTTGAACTATAATCAATTTTGATAACATAATATAACATTATAAGGAAAAGCAAAGATACACCATCTTGTCTTCAGTGGTTCTTCAAACTATCCTTGAAAACTTGAGCAATGAGAGACAGGCCTATTTTTTCAGTGGTCGAAGAATCTAATTGATTCTACTAACTTGTGAGAGAGTTAACTTGGGCTTGTTTTAAGCAAATCTCTTTTCATTATGAAAGTAAAAACCACTAGTTACTTCCGTTTATTGAAGTACTTCAAGGTGTAGTAACTTCAACAGCAGGAAATTAATTTCTCAACTTCTTATTACTCAAGAGGCTTTAAATTCCTCATGCGTTAATAGCAGGACAATAATTGTCATTTCCTGGTGGAAGACTTTCACAGTTAGGGCAGAAATCTGAACAGGATACCTTGTCTTGGAATATGTTGTAGTTGACTGATCCTCATGTGAAATGCATAGGGACACTATTAGGTAGGGAAGAATTTAGATTTTAGAGCAAGAATGTGGAGTCAGATGGTCTTGCCAAGTGCATCTTTGGTGCTTGATCTTTGGCCACAGCTTCTCTCTGACTGTTACAGGAAATGCTACTTCATGGTTTGAACAACTTGTCAGACTCATGGCTCAACAAACCAAGAATCAGCAAAATGAAATTTTTTTGTGCAATATGCATTACTTAGACCACACAGTATTGGGGAAAATCATAGGATTCAGTCTGCAGCCTCAGATTTGTCAGTCTTGAGTCCACTAAGAAGAACAGAAATAAAGTAAGAGGTGAAGTAGCCTAACTTTGGTCAGCTGCAAAGGGCAACAGGATGCCAGCCAACTCAAGGTCAGGCCATTTTTCCTCTTCCATTGAAATGGCAGACCCGTGACAAACTTAAACAAAATACAACATGGAAAATAATTTCTCAAAGACAATTTCTTTGTGCCAAATGTTTCCTGTTTTGTTTTTTTTTTTGTCCTAGACTGTGAATAATATTAGCTTATTTTAGAGCCTAGCTCTTCCAATTTTCCTCCAAGCCAGAGCCAAGTAATGTTTATTTCACAGAAAGGCCAAGGCTTTACAAGTAGGGCTGGGAGTAAGGAGGTGAGGTGTGAGGCAAAGGGCAGGGTGAGAACACAGGGCGCTTTTCCTGCTACTCTATTTCATTCTCTCACTCTTCCTCCCACCTCAGAATGGTTAGAATTCACTAAAGGAGTAGCAGTTATCATTAAAACCAGAGAACAGGGCAGCCCCAGTGGCTCAACGGTTTAGTGCCACCCTCAGCCCAGGGTGTGATCCTGGAAACCCAGGATCGAGTCCCACGTCAGGCTTCCTGCATGGAGCCTGCTTCTCCCTCTGCCTGTGTCTCTGCCTCTCTCTCTGCCTCTTATGAATAAATAAATAGAATCTTTAAAAACTAAAAAAATAAATAAAACCAGAGAACAGAGGTGCCTGGCACTTGGGTAAAACCAAAAAACATTTTATTCAAGCTCTCACTCAAAACACTCTTCTTGAGGCACAGGATATGCACATTGATGCCTTAGAGTAAAACATAGTCATAGTTTCATTAGAAGAAGAACGTGGAAGAAGTTAAGTCTTCTGTAATCTTCCCAAAGGGTCCTATAGGAGCTCATTCTTAGTCAGCGAGTGTTTCCCAGTGTCGTTTACAATCACTGCTGTGCTCAAATCAGCTCATGCCATTCCAAGGGCTGAGTGTTAACTTGTTGAAAACTCTGTTAATTTTTGGTAGTATAAAATTGACCATACAGGAAGTGTTTGCACCATGGAAATCAGCAAATGCTACAAATCTTGGCTTTATGTTTTGAAAGCTGCTTTCAAAAAACACACTACCACATATAATCCTTCTCCACTCTGTTTAAGTGCTCTCCTCGATTCCCTCCCTCTTCCCATAGCCTCTATCTGCTATCCAACTGCCCTCTGCTCAGATCTCTTGGACATTTTTTTCTCCTTTAGTTGGTTTTCTCTTTCATTCTTGATTTTTCTTGGGCTTCACTATTTAGAGAACTTACAGGCACAGAGGATACTTAGGAGTTTGTTCTCACTGGACTGATAGAGAAAACTATTTTTTTTTTCTTCCCCAGAGGAGATATTTTGAGCATATTTAAATACATATGAAGGACATTTCTTTTCTTTAAATCTTTTTTAAAGCAACTTATTGGATTATGAATATAATGGCATTTTTGGATTTTCACCTTTATTAAGATATGATTGGTAAACAAAATTGTAAGATTTTTATTATTTTTAATTTTTGTTAAATTGTAAGATGTTTAAAGTGTGCATTGTGATGATTTGATATATGCATTGTGAAAAAGATTTCTCATATCTAGTTACATATTTATGACCTCACATATGTATCTTTTTTTATTTTGTGAGAGCATTTATATTCTAGTCCCTCAGTAAATCTTAGTTATATAGAGCAGAATGTTATCACTATGATCACTAGGTGATGTGTTAGATTCTCTGGACCTTTTCTTCTTCAAATATTCATCTGGTATAAAAATATTCTTTAGTTATTTTGATTACTTTTAAACATAAGAAAGACCACAAGACTAATTCCATTAATAGATTTAAGATTGAGTTTAGGATAAAACTTTAGCTCTAAGTCTTCCAAAAATATATATGCATTATATAATATATGGCGAGTTTATTTATTTATTTATTTATTTATTTATTTATTTATTTATATGGCGAGTAAGCAGTAGCTGTGGTTCAAACCCTAGGGAGAACTACCTTTTGTGTGTGCTGCTGTTGAGTACTGGGTAATGCCATGTAACTCCAAGTGAGGGGACAAGGGCTAATCTATGGAATACAGCAAAGGGCAAGATGCACATGAAACTGTTTTTTAAAAAAATCATTAATTAGGTAGATTCAGGTTTTGTAAGGCAATTATAGAGATGCTCTAAAAGAAAGAATACAAATTACAGTGTAAAAATAAAAATTTACTTTAAATAAGAAAAGTAATCATAATAAATTTTAAATTTATAAAGCTGAAAAATACCACAAAGAGAAAATCCAGTAAAACAGAAAATGCTTATTATGTAACTGCTGACAATATCTCTAAAACACTTTGACCCTACATTTGTGGTTATAATACTTTTTACATCTTTTTCACCTAACAAGGGTATTTAAGATAATCATTTATACAAATAATAGAAATATAACTTTTTCTTTCTCTTAGGATGGTTGATCAAAATTTGTTTTCATTGTAGATCGTTGGATGCATGAAGCATGTGACTTCATGTATAGATATACTTACTATTTGTCATACTACCACGGTTGCATGCTTTACAAGTACAAGAATTCCAATAGATTCTATGACACATGATTCCAGTCAAATAGAAAAAAAGATATGAAACATTTCTGACCATATACTCTACATTATTAAGATATTTCTGAAATGAGGGAGAGGGTTTATTTTGTCTAGGATTGATGTGAACTGAATCCTCTGGTGCAACTTTCCATTCTGATGACTGGAAGAATTTTCCCCAGACTAGCTCTGCCGCTGTGTATTTCAACCTTCTTTCTCCCATTCTTGCACCATTTTGGTGTTGTGTACCTTCATACCCATTCTCCACATCAGGAATCCAGGTGAGTAAGCCAGTGAGCAGAGGAATATTCCTAGAAGCTATTCTCATGCCAGGATGCCCAGTAAAAACAGAACCTTTTATAATATGATTATGAATAGTAAATATGTATCACTAAATCTGAACTAATTTCCTCATCTCAACTTCTGCTTAGCCAGTTATCAAAAGCACAACTACATCAACATTCTCCAATACAAGAAGTGTAAAGAAGGGAAGTGGGAGTGGGAAAAATAAGCAGTCTTAAACAATTTGTTTAAAACACAACAGTTAATTTTAAAAAATATGCCTTGCTAGGGCCCCTGCCAAGGCCTTGAAAAAAGGCTGACTTAGTGACTGGTCCTGGAGCTCAAGTTAAGTAGCTTCATGATACATCCATCTATGGTTGTGATAAGGTTCTTATCTATGTGAGTGATATCACTCCTTAAAAAGGACGTACAAATGTTTATCCTTATGTTTAGGGTAGTAACTGTGCCCCTAGTAACTGGTAACAGTGATAAATTTAAGAAGATTCTGTTATACCGTGGTGTTTGGAACTACTCACATGGATTTCTATCTTTCTGGATCTCCACTCAAACCACTTTCACATTTACTACATGAAAATTTGCATGTTAAAATTTTAATTCATCATATTTTTAAACAAACCCTGATTTGGTTTCCTTTTTTGTAGTTCCTTAAAGCAAAATTAATGTGTTTTTTTTAATAGGTGACTTATGCTCAGAGGAACAATGCCCTATTACTCTTTATCTCTAGAGGCATCTGTGACAGAAATATTGGAGAAAGGGATTTTAAAGGGAGATTCTGAAATCCTTGGGAAATTCCACAAGTGGACAAGGCTTCATAGCCATGTGGACAAACGACATTGTCCAGGAATTTGTGAGTCATGCGTCAGGCATATGACATTGGAATGGGGTCAACAGAAGGAAACTGGCCTCAGACTCAGGAACTCTTGGCTGCTGAGCCAGAAGAACTTTGAAAGATTTCCTCTTTCAAAAGAATTGTCTTGAGTGTTCACTCTGTGTGAGGTGCTTGGGATTCAAATCTAGCTCCCATTGTTAAGGGGGAAAAACCCAAGAAGTTCCTTAGGAAATGGTGCAGTCAGCTCTTATAGTCAGAGAAGAGAATACCTTGAGATCTTAACCCATTTGGTAAGGTGGAGGTTGAAGGACTTTCAGGAACTTTCCAAGCCATAGTGCTATCTGGGTTGATTTTTTTTAAAGGGTTTTGTCATGCAAAGAAATGGAAAAGGTATCCTAAACCAAGAAAAGAATGTAAGCCAAGACTCAGAGGTATGAGAATTTAAAAGATTGAAGCTGAGGCTGGGAGAAGAGACAGATCCGAAGAGGAATCTGGAGATTCTGGAAGAGGTCAAGTAAAGAAATACTTCCATCAGGGTGAGAATATAAACTGTATCCCAAAGACCACAGCAAGTGGGTGGACACCGGAGACTAAAGCTGGGAAAAGACATGACCAGGGTCATATTTTAGAAAGTTCACTTAACAAAAGTGAGTGCGAGGGGAAAGCTTGAGGTTCAATCACTAAGGAGATTTCTGCAGTGATTCAGGTAATGAGGCGAAGTTATATGTTAGAATACTTCATAGATGCAAGTGAAGGTGGAAATAGAAATGCTGATAGGGCAATCACTAAATAGAAGTGCTCACTGATATTATTTATTTATTTATTTATTTATTTATTTATTTATTTATTTATGAGAGTGTGCTTGAGCGAGTAGGGTGGGGGATGGGGAAGGTGGGGCAGAGGGAGAGGAAGATAAGCAGACTCCCCACTGAATAGGGAGCCTGATGCGGGGCTCCTTCCCAGGACCCTGAGATAATATGAGCTGAAACCAAGAGTTGGATGCTTAACCAACTGAGCCACCCAGGCTCCCCTAAGTACTGATGGATGTTAAGAAACACTGACAACACAACAGAAGGTGAAATACCCAGGACATAAAATTATAACGTACACACAGCACACAGGATTGAAATAAAATCTATCAGAACCTTAACAGCCTTCACCTCTGGATAGTGAGATGAGGGATAATTTTTACTTTCTTTTTCATACTTTACTATACTCAGAAGGAATCATATTTGTAATGTAGAACTATACCAGATGCTAAGAAGAAAAGGACAGGAGGAAGGGAGCAAAGGAAGGGAGAAAAGAGACAGATTTCAAAGCTGTGAAGATGTTCTCAACAGTGTATGAGAATTAAGAATGGTTCCATACAGAGACATAGAGTCATTTTATTCCTACAGGATCTTCTTTAACTTAACCTATTCTAGAAGTTTCTACCAGATGAGCATTATAGGCAATGGTACCCAGGTTGGATGTATAGCAGGTGGGGGAGCAAACATGGGATGGGAGCTGGGGTAGGAGAGTAATAAAGTTGTGTTCTCCTGACTATTGGCTTAGCTGTGAGTGCTGAGGAGGCCAGAGGGGTGTGAGTTGAGAATAGCAGTCCTTGAGACTGACTTCTTGGATAGAAGCTGTCCTGCTGAGGTCAGAGCTGTGACTGGTTACCCAGCTCTGCCGTCCCTGTTGAGCGCTTCTCTGACTCAGAGCACTCGATGCCTTGGTCGTTCACGTTTGTTGAGAATTTGAATGTGTTAGAACAAAACATTGTGGCCAAAATATCCATTCATTAGCTGTGTTGGCAGCTGCTTATTCTTTTCCGAGCTTTTAGAAAACGAACCATCATACCCATAATTATATTAATAATACTAGTGACAGTGATGATAAAAAAAAATGGGCAATACAATATATTTGCCAGAGGATCAGCATCGTCACTGAGTGTTCAAAGCTTCAAATTTGGGGGGTTGTTTCTTTCTAAGAAGAGCCAGTAAGTGGCCTGCAATTTTTTGCTGTAACTTCCCTTGTGAGAGCTGCCTGTGAGTAGGCGCAGGGTCTGTAGGGAGAGAGCAACAGATGGAAGCCCTCCCTTCTCCCTAGCAGTGCCCTGTCTCCTGTTCTTAAGGCTGCGTCTGCCTTAAGAACTCCACACTCACACCGAGGTCTCAGTTCATAAATCAGTTCCCTCCAGATGGTTGAAAGATCCCCTCCATGTGCTCTCAGGGCCTCTGTACTTCCCCTATTACAACATTCTGCCCTGCATTTGACTCGGCCGTCTGGTCTTCCTGGATTGCAAGGTCTATAGAGAAAGAAATTAGATCTTATTCCTTTTGTATTCACAGCAAGTACCACAATGTCTGGCATATAACATGACGAAAAAGCTGAAAAAGCACTTACTAAATAATCAACAACCCTGATTTTATTAAGTGACGTTATGAAATTAATACAGAAATGATTAAATTCAGAAAAAACACAAAACTTAAAGACATGAAAAACAATACTTAAAACAATTGCTTTGGTTCATTAGTGAGCAGTTTAATATCAATTTCATCCCTCTTCCCCTGAACACACAAGCACACACACACTCACACACCTTCTGTGAGCAGCTGCTTGCTGTTGTGTTAGGCTCTGGAGACAGGAAAGGTATTATCAAAATAAAGTATTTATTAATTACAACTACTGCAAGGGCCCTTGGACAGCGCTCATTACACCCAGAAACCGACATTCTTATAAAGCAAACAGAACCGCAGCAGGAACAGATTAAGGGAGTTTCATTCAGCAACTATTTTTTCCTAAAGTATAAATTGATACTTTAACGTCCTCTTTGCTAGGGTGCTAAATCCTTTTAACTATTACTTGTGCACATGGAAATACAGATCTTATTAGAAGATGCACTGAGAAGTAATGCAACATCACACCGAAATATTGCTGCACATAATGAGTCTGATCACGAAGAAACACTAGACAAATCCAAACTGAGGAAACTCTGTTTCAGAATAAAGGAGATTAGATATTAAATATGACAACTAAATGCAATACGTGAGCTAAAATTTGAATCCTGATGTAGTTTCTTCATGTCTGCATATCTCTCTCTGTCCATCTATCCATTTATCCAGCTATCCAGCTATCCATCCATGTGAAGAATATCATTGGGACAATGGTCATAAATTGAATAAAGTCTGTAGATTAAACAGACTTTAATTTATTTTTTATTGTTGTAACTCTGGTTATATAAGAAAATTATCTTGTTTTTAGGAAATCCTGGGAAATTGGGTGAAGAATTTTCTAGAATTTCTAGAATTTTCTAGAATTTTCCTGCCACTTCTCTTATTAAAGTTATTTAATCTTTAATAAGAGAAGCTTAAATAACTTTAATAATCTTAAATAACTTTAAAGTTATTTCAAAATAAAATATTATAAAAATTAAGTATATAAATACAGATAATCAAGTTGAGAGATATGTATTGTAGACCTGAATGCTTGTGCCCCTCTTGTTTATATGTTGAACCTAATCCCCAGTGTGATGGTAGTTGGAGGTGGGGTCTTTGGGAAGTGATTAGGTCATGAGGATGGAGCTCTAATGAATGAGATTTTTTTTTTTTATAAGTTCTCCTATAAAAGAGATCCCACAGAGCCCTCTTGCACCATCTGTCCTGTGAGGACACAGCAAAAAGAAGGTCATCTATAGCCAGGAAGGGGTTTCTCATCAGACACAGGATCTACTGGCACCTTAATCTTGGACTTCTCAGCCTCCAGAACTCTGAGGAATAAGTTTTGTTGTTTGAGCCACCCAGTATATGATGATTTTGTCATAACAGCCCAAACAGAATAAGACAGGCACATTAAACAAAATCGTTTTTATACTAAATCAGGTTAATATTTAAGCACGCTGAAACTTTGTTAAGAGATCTAGGACTGTTTGTTTCTCTCGGGGTTAGTTTCAAAGGGCACAGGGACATATTGGATTTTGTGTAGTTTCCAGGAACATAGTGCAAAGATGAGGGCCCACACACGTTTAGCTTTGCAATAATATAAAAAAGCCACTTCAGGCAGCACAAGTCCTCAGAGACAGCTAAGCATACCTGTGTGGTGGGGCTGCAGGGATTTGGAGGGAAGGCTCCAGTGTAAACACAACTTCCAAGCTATTGATTGCTCTGTTGCTTTCTTGGCAGTTTCTTGCTTTCTGATGCACCACGGGAAGGTAGGCACACCCTGTGATCAATAGTTTAAAAAAAAGTCTAATGCTTTGATAACAAACGTTATTTTTATTCAAACAAGAAAAAAATCTCTGTTTACATTTGTTTAGTGTTGACAGGGCTGCCAAAGGATATTCATGGGCCCTAGACACTTCTACCTTTATGGAGCTTTCCCGTCATAATCATAACAAAATTAAAAATTACTTTTGATATAGCTTTAAACACTTCAACTTTGGGGGAATCCCTGGGTGGCTCAGCAGTTTGGCGCCTGCCCTCCACCCAGGGTGTGATCCTGGAGTCCCAGGATGGAGTCCTACATCGGGTCCCCTGCATGGAGCTTGCTTCTTCCTCTGCCTGTGTGTGTGTGTGTGTGTGTGTGTGTGTGTGTGTGTCTCATGAAGAAATAAATAAAATCTTTAAAAAAAAGTAAATAAATAAATAAATAAATAAATAAATAAATAAATACTTCAGCCTTTTTTGCTATTTCAGGCAAAACTTAGTAGATCTTTGTGAGCCCCCCAGAGTTTCATCTTTCTCTTTTGTGAAAAAAAGTAAGTAACTAGAAACCTTCTTTTTTAAAATTTTGACTTTAAAGAAATTGAAACATTTTCATGAGTCACTCAAATTATTGTGAGTGCTAGGCAATGTGTCTACTGTACTTAATGCATAAGTCAACCAGCCCTGATTTGAATTTGATTTTGAATTTTTTATTCGCTATTTCTATGCCTCTAAGGAAAGTATAGTATTTGAATTGATGTAAACATCTGGTTGCTCAAAATCAGATCATGTTCTACAAGAAATATATTTATATGTCTGAATATTAGTTGAATTTTATAGACCTATGTCTATGTATATCTGTATCCATATATAATTTATGTTCCATGGGGAATCACAGTTGATAAAAATTGTTAATACTGAACCAGATATTGAACCCATATATTTTTACTGTTAACAAAGGCTCAGACATCTTCTGCTTTCTTTGAAGACACCATGATGAGACCCTCCTGAGATGCTACTCTGTAACAAATAATTCTGTGTTTTTGGCCTGTGGTTTCTGCACCTGCTCTTTTTCTTTCATTAACATTAATTATATATATAATTATATATAACAATAATTATAATAATAATTATATAATAATATATTAATATTAATTATATATAATTTTATATATAATTAATATATATGATATCTGTGTGAAATAATCATGTTTCTATTAATTTTTTCTGAAGGTGATTTTTTATTCATGAGATCGTAGCTTACCTCCTATAAATAGTGAAATGATGTCACAGAGGATTCTGCAAAATCAAAAAGAAGAAAAAAATGCCACATGGAGGTTCCATGTTGATTTTAAAAACTACAAATATCAGTCTTTATATAGAAAGGCATTCAAAATAGTGAGAATCACTTTTTTAAAAAAGGAAATTGATGTCAAGGGCAGGCCAAAAATTAGGTCTTTATTCGCAGCAAGCTCTTTCTTAAAATTAAGACATTTTCCACAGTCCTCAAGATCATCATGATAGATTTTAAAGGATATCTAACAGATTGTGCTCTTTGATGAAATCGGTCCCTATCCTCTTATAATTTTTACTGCTTCCATCATGCCAAGTATAATTACTGTAGCGTCTCAATGCCAGTGCATGAGGATACCTTCTACCCCTTTCCATCCCAAATTTATTGAAGAATTAAAAAAAATTCAGAATATTTCACACTATAAAAAATTCATGTAAATGCTTTTAAAAACACTTCATTATTTTGCTTCTGCAAATGTAGTATGTCTAGGTACTGGGTATTCATGGTAAACAAAACAGCAAGAAAAAAATCTCTGTCCTCATGAAACATAACATGCTACAGATATCTGTTTAGTTTTAGCTGTCAAGCCCCCTTACTTCTGAATTCTAGAGCAAAAGTTTCGTTTATTTGATAAGTAAATTCCAAAACATAGTTTGGAGAGCTAGCTAACTTCCATTCTGCAAATTTAAAATAATTAGAGAAGCAGGAGAAAGTCTCTGAAATAATTAAATTTGAATTGGAACTAGTATGATTGAAGCAACTTCAGGTACATGTTGGCTGACCCCTAGCAATCTGACTCCACATAACCTGGGAATTCCTTTCATCATGACTACTGGGTCCAATGGGCTTTGGCAGTATAAGTGAGGTGCCTGTGACCTCTGGAAAATTGTGAAGAAGTCCTGTTGGGATCATTTCAGTTCACCAGGGAACCCCAAAGGACCATGGCAAAGGAATATCTAAAACCTGATAAATAGTTCATATCAAAAATCTCATTATTTTAGCAGGAAGCTTATTCAGGAAGAGACTTCTGCCTGGCTCTGCAGTGAAAATGGATGCAGAAGTTTCCAGATAGTTTTGAGAAGGAGAGTTGATTTTTCTCACTTAAAATTCTTCATTTTTCATGCAACTTATAAGAAAGATTCAGAAGTCAGGTCAATTACCTGATGGAATTGACCTAAGCCTTTTTTCCCTGTTACTAAAAAGGTTTCTTTCACATATTTGCCTCTTCAAGGAGACTTTTCAGTGATAGAAAAGAATAGCAATGGGAGTTTTGCTTTTTTGATAACTGAAAATGTGGAGTAAAACAGGAAACCTAAGAGTATTAATTTCTCCAAAAAAAAAAAAAAAAAAACCCAAACCACACTGCAAAATAGTTCCTTTAATCCAGTTTTTTTTTTTAAGATTTTATTTATTTATTCATGACAGACACAGAGAGAAAGAGAGAGGCAGAGACACAGGCAGAGGGAGAAGCAAGCTCCATGCAGGGAGCCCGATGTGGGACCTGATCCTGGGTCTCCAGGATCACACCCCAGGCTGAAGGAAGTGCTAAACCACTGAGCCACCTGGGCTGCCCCATTGTTTATTTTTAATTGCTTTTAGGGATGAGAAGAATGAATGAGATAAAAAGTAAAGGATAATTCCTCCATGCTTTCCCAAAATTTCTTAGTGAACATGCTAATGAAATTTCAAATAAATAAAATCAGAACTCTATAAAAACAGAACCATTATTGTCTTATCTTCACTACTGCAGCCCCTCACTACACTTAGTCTTCAGGGGCTTTCTCTGGCCATTGAAGTCCACTGTACCAGCAGAGCCATGGACTGGAAATAATGGGAAATGAATGCCCCTGAAAGCAGCCTTTAACTAATGACACACTAGAGTAGTCTACATGTCCTGGCTCCCTCACCCCTCAGGCAGGGTAACCCTCATGCACATATTTTACATGGTTCCAGTAAAGCTCCAATCAATCCATAGCAATAACTTGTTGGATAACTAACACTTCATTGAGTGCTGTCTCTTTCCTTCACTACTATGGCCCCATCCCTCCCAAGTTTATAGGGATCACTTTCAAAATAAACTATTTGCACTTGAATCTGTATCTGAGTGACTGCTCTTAGGGAGAACCTAAGACAATAGCGGTGGAGTCCGGGGAGGGGTGGGGGGGAGCTGAAAAGGAACCACTGTGTTTAGTGTCTTAAATTTCTACAGTGGGGTAAAAATATGCCACTTCATATCACACAGAATTGTGAGAACAAGTAAAATGCTTTAAGCTTTTAGTTATATAAAATACTATTTTCAAATGTAATTTAGTTATAATATACCTACATGTATATAGGTAGTACATAGATTAACCAATATTAAGTATAGCCAAATCAAAAAGAAAAAAATATTAAGAGGATAATATAATGGTTTGGTACAACATCCATGTTTATTTTAGACTCAATGATGTTATATGAGGGAGCTCTGCTGCTGCTGCTCTCATCTCTGCTGATCCTACCTTCTGTTTTTACTCAGTTATCGCTTGAACCATGAGACTTTTGTGCTAGAGAAGCATCCCTGTTGTGGCTTTATTATATTGGAAAAGCAAAATAACAAGGATTCACTTGACAATGTTCCTAGTGTCACTGTTGGTTGGTTAAAATTACTTATGTACCATAGGTTGCCATTTCATTTAAACGGAAATGTTTTGTCAACACCAGGTTTTATTTACCTAACTTTTAAAAAGATATTTCTTCATATACTCCTCAGATGGAGTCTTTTCTCTCTACCACTTTAGCAGTTTGGAAATATTCATATTTGCTTCATTCTCTCTTCTTCTTCCCTCACTCCCTCCCTTCCTGCTTTTCTTCTCTTTTTTTTTTTCTTCTTAACATGTAAATGTAAACTTTTCTGGAAAGTTTTTTTATTTTACCAAGCACATACATTTTGACTTAGAAAATTTAAAACGTTCTATGGAAATTTTTACACATTTCACATCTCTGTAAAATACAAACACAACCCAGAAAACAAAATACAGAACAGGGAGGATTTATATATTTTAGTCTCTAGGTTGGGAATTTTTTCTCAAGTCCTCAGCATTAGTGTTTCACAGTGTAGGTACCTGTTCCCAAGACTGACTTTCGACTATCCATCACCAGTGGTTGTGCACAGCAAGGCTAGCCTTCCTAGGCTGTCAGTGGGATGAGGGAGAAAAATACAATTAATGATGAATTTATTAGCTGGATAAGGAAATGGAATTTACATAAATGAAGTAGAGAAAACCCCCGAGTATATTATCCTGTAGAAATTTACTTGCTTTTATTGTATGTCTAATTTGTGTCCCACAGTTTTACAACTTAGTAACTCTTGATGATAATGTCATGAAGTAGTTGGCAGCCTCATCTTATCAGTGAGGAAATAGAGACTCAAAGAAGTTTGATAACTTGCTAAAGTTCATCTGAGTAGTAGCAGGGTAGAAAAGCCATGCACCTGCTCAAGTGAAAGATAACCTGATTGAATCTAGTCAGCATGTTTAGTCCCAGCTACCTGGTGATGATCTTGGGTCCATAAAGGAATTAGTGAATTAACAAATGCATGAGCTAAGAGAATAGTGTCTCTATTTTAAGTCTCAAAGTATATTTTGGAGAAGATGAAATTCCTTGAATAAATTGTAGAATTAAAGAAAGAGATGGAGCTGATAACCCTGGTCATGTGGACTAACAGGGCAGGAATAAAGGCTATTATGCAGGATTGTTTCTATTTTCTGTAAAATCCTGGTATATTAGTGCCACAGTGACCATGGAGACTTCATTATCTCAATAGAAGATAGAAATAGGGAAAAAAAGAAAATAAAGCATACTCTTTCTCTCTCCTGAGCATCCTTATAGAAAATCCCATGAATTGGATTTAAACAGTTTTTGTTTAGGAGAAGCCCAAGTACCTGGGAAATAGGAGGACAAATTAGAGGGGAAGCTTTGTGCTAGAGTCAAATAATATTTTCTGGATAAAAGGGATACTTGATATGTATAAAGGGAGCAAGAAACCATAGCATTGAGTAACTCGAAGCTAGTAAACAATCTTGGAGAATTGTTTTGTTAGACACCAATGGTCTAAGGACATCTGTTAAAGAACATTGGCCAATACAATTATTGTGGAATCCTATCATTAGAGTGCCTTTCAGATTGTTATAGTGCAAAATGTCCTGAAAAAAAATGTGACTGACTGTGGGTTTCCATACTTCTATTGGCCAACTCAGGCTGACAAATATTTAACTGCCATGCTTTTTCATGAACTGTTCAGCTTTCTTTGAAGCTAGGGTTTCATGGTTAGCTTGTGAGATAATGCCAGGTACCAATAGCTATTGAAGATAAGAAGAAAACCGCTTTTTTTTTTTTCTTGATCAATGAGGTTTTTATGAATTTAAATAGATGCTCCTGGGCTTATCTAAGTAGTCCCAGTAGGATTCAGTACCTACAAACAGAATCGTTTGTAATGAAACTCACCTGGAAGAGCTACATTAACCTGGCAATGAGTGGGGGCAGATGCCTCCCTTGTCAGATGCAGTACCGAAAGCAATCTCTCATAAAAGCAATTGCTTTCCAGGAGTCCAGGAGTCAATAATGCAATCTGTGGTGTCCCTGTCCAATAAGTGACAGTTGCATTACCTTTGTTAGCGTAATTTTGCTGTGAAATTCAGGTGACTTTTTTTTCAGCTATGGATCCCCTGGGTCCAGCTTTCTGGTTCCTAGGGAAATTCTCTGAGCTCACCAAGTTCTCTCTCTCATTTTGTAGCTTTATTAAGGCATAATTTCCCTACAATAACTTTACATATTTAAAATGTACAGTCTGATGAACTTCGATATATATATATATATATATATATATATATATATATATATATCCCTGAAACCATCATCAGGGTCAAGATAATGAATATATCCATCACCCTCAAAAGTTTCCTTCTGCCCCTTTGTAATTCCTGTCTCCAACCCTGCTGCTTAGGTCCCCAGACACCTGCTGGTCTGTGCTGAGGTGAGGCTCCTGTGGAGATGGTCCAAGAGATGAAGGTGCAGCCTCAGGCTTTGTCTGATCTAGTTTGAAAGTCATGCCACATCTCTTGTGTCATGTCCTATTTGTTAAGCGAGTCACTAATATCAACACAGATTCAAGAGGATGAGAATCCGATTCCACCTCTCAATGGAAGGAGTAGCAAAAACACTTTCTGCCAAACTTAAATTACTGCACCGAAATGGAAATGATCATGATAGCCTAAACTCTCCATTTTACAGATACAGATACCAAAGCATGGCGTTTTGATGTGACATCAGTTTTGAGTAAATACAATTAACTCTAAAACTTCAAATCCGATGCTCAATACTTCTGGAAAGATTTAAGTCAAAAACTTTGTTAGATACCAACCATGTTGCTCTTGGCCTAATAAAAAACAAAAACAACATTTAGCAGTTAGACAGCTTAGAGCTTCTCATGAAAAACTTTCTTCTCAAGAAAAACTCTGATCTTCAAGCTGTTCAGAAAATTCTCACACATGTCATGGAAAGGCAGGTGATCACTGCAAATACTCTGCACTATGTGTTGTCGCAGTTTCAGATGGCAAAGCCTTCCAGGGTATGACCCACAAGGCACAGCAGCACCTCAAAACATCCAAAGAGGATTTAGATCATTAAAGTGTTATCACAGATTGGCTTCTCCAGGAGCAGAGGCTGATGAAAAAGTTCTAGAGACCTGGTGCACAACAACGTGCATACAGTTAATACTACTGTGCTGTCCGCTTAAATAAACACAGTTAAGGTGATAGATTTTATATCATGTGTTTTTTTTTTTAACACACACACACACACACACACACTCAAATAAGAAGCAGATTGTGGAATGATTTTGAATTTAAAGACAGGTTAGGGATCAAAATCTACCAAAAGGGCGACGGAGCAGGATTGGGCAGAAGAGAACAGTTGCATTGCGATGCAAACCTTAATATAGACTTAGCCAAGCCCGCATGGTAAGCCCCAGAGCAAATACAGTGGTCCCTCCAAGAGCCAAATGCCCGGCCTTTAAACCCTCACTGAGCCACTGGACACAGTGTGTCCCTGGGAGGGCGTGACTTTGGGCAACGCAGCTGTCTGCAGCTGAAACAAGTTCTTCCTCTAAGGGGGCGCTGGGCAGAGGAATTCCATGGCTACTGCCACTATGGGGGATGGAAATACATATGAGGGCATAGAGGAAAAGTAATGACTCTACTTTTGAAGATGTCATCTGAAATCCCGAAGGAATAATATAGAGCACATGACTCACTAATAATTTCCGTACACTGAAAATAGAATCCAAGGGTATTTAGTATTAATTTTAGCTAGAGAATATCTGCTCTTTGTTTTCACACACACGTGCACACACATATGTGCACACACATACACAAACCCCCTCTTTTAACATGACATAGGTAAGGGTCAAAATAAGATCATAGGTGGATGCCTGGGTACCTCAGTAGTTGAGCGACTGCCTTCGACTCAGGGCGTGATTGATCCCGGGTGCAGGGATCGAGTCCCACATTGGGCTCCCTGCATGGAGCCTGCTTCTCCCTCTGCCTGTGTCTCTGCCTCTTTCTGTGTCTCTCATGAATAAATAAATAAAATCTTTTTAAAACAATCATAAGGTTAGTTACGAGTATGGGGAATGTAATATGCTTTTTAATTTCTACACTATTGAGTTTATTCATAATATTATCAGCTTTTATTTTTTCCCCATTTTTTGTTTTCCTATTTGTGTTTTTATAAAAACAGGGTCTCTAATCCAAAATATGCTAATAAAATGCAATTTGAAGCTTTAAAATGTTACAAAATGGTAAATATGTTGATCTACTTCTTAATATTTTCATGTAATTTTGTGCTTTCATATAGAGTGATATTTTTTCCCACATTTTCAACCAGAATATTTTGAGGCTTCCTAAGATTACGTTTGCTCTCTTCATGAACTTAAATGAATTACTTATTTTTTTCTAAATCTCAGTTGTCTCATCTGTAAAGTGGAAATATGATGGCATTTATTTAATAGGATCTCTCTGAGCATTAAATGATATAATATGTGCAGTTAGTTTATGGCAGTGGCTGGCACGTAGAAACAAGTCAGTGGTGTAACTGAGTATATTGTGATATTGGTAACCATCCCTTCATTAGCAAAAATCAACTATTGCCATGATACCCTTTTGCAAAAGGCATTTGTTGAACATTAATGATTTAGAAATGGAAACCAAAATTCTAATCCCACTGTTCAGTCTCCAGGATTTTTCTATATCCGTCACCAGGTGGCCCCACATCCATATCCTTCCCGGCTCTTGCAGTCAAGGAAACGAATCAAATGGCAAGAAGACACTGCAGGAAAAATCCATAGTAATAATAATCCAAAGTGTAGATGGTTCATTTAATAATCAGTTGTGAATTTGGCTAGAAGAGAGAGAAGCAAGCTTCAGAGGTTTGAAATGGGCAAGAAAGCTGTTAAATGTGTCTAGACATTTTTCTTCAAGACTAGTCTCTATAAAAGTGATAAATAAATCATCCTATTGATGTTGAACACTTCAAATAATAGTACATGGCATTGCATGCTTGGTTGAAAAAGATCTGTAATCTTTAGTTTTTCTCTCTTTTATAAATTGGTTAGTTAACACTAATTTCTTGGCTTTACCTGAGCACTTACAAAACAGTTTCAAACCCTTTCCTCCTCTTCGCCTACCTGAGACATAGACCAAAACTACAGATTATACATTTTCTCAGATCCTGTCAGGAAAGATCCTGTTAGAATGAAGATTTTATCATATCATGGCTGATTCATTATTTCTTCTTCTTATCTCAGAATCCTTGAAGTCTTAAGATTGGAAACTCAAAAATTTCCTTTCAGACAATAAAAAATTATTTCCAGGCTAGGTAAGGTACTGCTAGAAGAAATGATTGGCAATTGATTGCAACTGATTGATGATATTTGAACAAATGGCAAAAGAGTTAATAAGGTGGAACTGGGTATATAAGAAATACCCATATTGAGTGTTAGCAGTTAAGAGTCTTAGCACTAGAGTCAGAAGTTTGGTATTCTAGTTTAGCGTAATAGTAGTGTAGCTTAGATAAGTCACTTCCAGATAATACTTTCTTCATGAAAGTTTTAGTGTGAATTAAATGAGATCACATGTAAAGTGCCGAACATTTTGCCTAGAACATGGTAAGGACATTATAGTGCCTTTCATTATCATCACTGCTTTTACTCATGGTATCATCAGATGGTGGCAATAATTAATTTAATTTAATCTTCAATGGAAAGAGCCAAACATATCCCTGCTGATTTTTCTCAACTGATTCTGAATTGACCTCAAAACCCAGCTCTAAATGGTGCATTATTTTCCATGTTTGTTTTTTGGAGAAGTGGTCAGAAGGGTGGACAGCCCAACATTGCTTGAAAGAGTGCAACCTTGAATTCAACTGGAAGGTCTGAATAGATGTATATTTTTTCTTATCTATTTATTTATTTTATTTTTAGCTTATTGAGCTGAGTATATATTTTAGCCAAAATATGGAAAATTTTATTTTGGTTGAGTTGACAGACTTTTCAAAGTAATGAGAGAGACTTGATTTGATTGTGTGCACTATATTACATATTTGATTTTTATATCAGGAAAAGATGCAGAAATAAGACAGAATTGTAGATCTTATTCTAGCAAAGTCTTTCTTGCATCTATCTTGTAAATAAGAAGGTAAAATTAGACAGTCTAGTTACAGTATGGGTAATCACAATCCATAATCAAACACGATTCATCTGATGTCCAAAATTTTCAGCTTTATATTTTACATGAATTGTTAAGATTCTATTGTCAGTTAATTTGTGGCAAGGACTTTCGCAGCTAGCCATCCAGATGGTAGTGACACTAGATAGAGAACATATTTTGAAATTCTTCCTGCATTTTAGACAATGCTGTTCAGTGCTTATTTTCCAAGATAAATGTATTAGTAAGATAATCACTTTCATCAAGAATGTAGTTATAGGCCTAAAACGTTTCAAGATGGATTCGAATGCAATATTTATTATACGTGATGTTTTGAAACTTACAAAAACTAAATAGTGTTTTTAGAAACTAAAAATCGGAACAAAGATTAGCCTAAATGGTCACTTTTATACATACATACGAAGTAATAACATATACATATATGCCAGACACTATGTTGCAATTTATATATTATTTCATCTAATTTTAAAGACAATTTTATGAGGATTATTATCTGCATTTGACATATGGGAAAACCAAAGTCTTAATGCACTAGGTCAGTAGTTTCCAAAATGTTAACTATGTACTAACTAGGTCAGTGGTTTCCAAAATGTTAACTATGTATTTTATTATTATTTTTTTATGTTCTATTTTATTATGTAATAATTGATACATGCAAAATAAAAACATTTACCAAAGATATATAGTTTAAAGCATAAAACAAACATTCATGAATGCACACCATGAGCATAAGAACTAGAGCTTTATCACTATTATCAAGTATACCTATGTTCCTTCACGATTCTGTTCCTCTGCTTCCAGAGTTAATTACAATCCTAAACTTTACTTTATTCTTGCAGTTAGAACTGTAGCTATTTTCCAAAGCCAGACTAGACACTAATTTATTTGTGACATTTTTTTGAGTTTATATAAAACTGCATCAATGTTTTGGCAGTCATTGACTTAATGTAAACATGGTAAGCATAATTCTCGGATTTTGTACTTCCTGCTCAGAATTCATCAGTTGATTTTGTGGTTTTAATTTAGTATTTATGCATGATTTCTTTTTTCTTTTTTTTTTTTTACCTTCTCCATCTGCTTAATTCGGCCTTCTTTTTTTAAAAAAATATTTTATTTAAATTCAATTTGCCAACATATAGTATAATACCCAGTGTGCATCCCATCAAGTGCCCTCCTCAGTGCCCATCACCCAGTTACCCCAACCCCCCACCCACCGCTCTTTCAACTACCCTTTGTTCATTTCCCAGAGGTAGGAGTCTCTTATGGTTTGTCACCCTCTCTAATTTTTCTCTCTAAGTTCCCTCCTTTCCCTTATAATCCCTTTCATTATTTCTTATATTCCCCGTATGAGTAAAACCATATGATAATTGTCTTTCTCTGATTGACTTATTACATTTAGCGTAATACCCTCCAGTTCCATCCGTGTCAGAGTAAATGATAGGTATTCATTCTTTCTAGTGGCTGAGTAATATTCCAAAGAAGACCACATCTTCTTTATCCATTCGTCTTTCAATGGACACCAAGGCTCCTTCCACATTTTGGCTATTGTGGACATTGCTGCTATGAACATTGGGGTGTAGGTGTCCCATCGCTTCACTACATCTTTATCTTTGGGGTAAATACCCAGTAGTGAGTTGCTGGGTCGTCGGGTAGCTCTATTTTTAACTTCTTGAGGAACCTCCATACAGTTTTCCAGAGTGGCTGCACCAGCTTGCATTCCTACCAACAGTGCAAGAGAGTTTCCCTTTTTCTACATCCTTGCCAACATTTGTTGTTTCCTGTCTTGTTAATTTTCCCCATTCTCACTGGTGTGAGGTGGGATCTCATTGCGGTTTTGATTTGTATTTCCCTGATGGCAAGTGATGCAGAGCATTTTCTCATGTGCTTCTTGGCCATGTGTAGGTTTTCTTTGAAGAAACGTCTGTTCATGTCTTCTGCCCATTTCATAACTGGATTGTTTCTTTCTTGGGTGTTGAGTTTATCAGTTCTTTATAGATCTTGGAAAGTAGCCCTTTATCTAATGTATCATTTGCAAATATCTCCTCCCATTCTGTAGGTTGTCTTTTAGTTTTGTTGACTGTTTCCTTTGCTGTGGAGAAGCTTTTTATCCTGATGAAGTCCCAATAGTTCATTTTTGCTTTTGTTTCCCTTGCCTTCATAGATGTGTCTTATAAGAAGTTGCCATGGCCAAGTTCAAAAAGGGTGTTGCCTGTGTTGTCCTCTAGGATTTTGATGATTCTTGTCTCACATTTAGATCTTTCATCCACTTTGCGTTTATCTCTGTCTATAGTGTAAGAGAATGGTCCAGTTACATTCTTCTGTATGTGGCCGTCCAATTTTCCCAGCACCATTTATTGAAGACTTTTCTCCAATGGATATTCTTTCCTGCTTTCTCAAAGATGAGTTGACCATAGAGTTGATGGTCCATTTCTGGGTTCTCTATTCTGTTCCACTCATCTATGTGTCTTTTTATTTTACACATGATTTCTTGACAATCATTTACTTTGTGCTGATTTGATGAGGAAAATTCAATTTAGTATTACACTTTAAAATAATTTTCTTGGAACTCCAAAATTTAAAATTGAGGAGGAATAACATCAAATATGCTTTCTCATAATTTTTTCAACCAGTTTGCTATATTGTCAACGGGAATATTGTGAATACAATAAACCACACATAAAAACATTCTTCTGCTTATATCTCAGAACTAGCAAATTGCAGAAAACTCTAGCTTTTACTTTGCTTACTCTTACAATATACCTTCAACTTGCCATTCATTGGCCACAGGTTTTATGTAGAGTTTATCATTCCATATTTTCTGTCTGAATTGTTGATAAAATTGGTGAGATGGCCCTTCCTTCTTCCTTCTTTTCCCTGATCAAATATTTATTGAACACCCAATAAGTGCTAGAAACTATACTCAAATCTGGGGCTGTGAATATGAAAGGATGTGATCCAAGGTGTCAGGAGACCACACAATATTAAGAAGACACAAACAAATGTGCTTATTTTTAAATTAATTTAATAAAACATTTACAAAAACAAATGGGTTCCAGAATGTAATGGAAACTTAAGGAGTTTATGTAGGTGCTGTGGGTATCTGGAATTCTGGATTATGATCCCTTGTAACAGGCAGCTGCTGCCTTGAGCATATGTCAGTGGGGAGGGTGAATGACTCTCCCATGTCATCCTTCATGGCCAACAATATCCACACACCGAATTAAGCATATGCATAGCACTTTAATGAAGGCTTGAGTGCAGCTGAGAAAAAAGTATGCAGGGATCCTGGAATAGCTGCTTACATGAGAAAGTAAGGATGTGCTTAAAAACAGAGAGGGATTCGTTGAAAGGACAAAGGGACCAAGTAAATTGAGGAATTTGTCCTCACTGGGAGGGGAAGATGAGAGCAAAGATCTAAAGGAAATGAGGGATTTAGCCAAGTAGGTATCTGGTGGAAGAGAATTCCAAGCAGAATAAATAGTCCTAAAAAGGAAACATAGTGAATGTACATTTAAGGAAGAATAAGGAGCCCTGTGTGGCTGGAGTGGGTGAGCAAGGGGGAAAACACTGGCAAAAATGCTGTCTGAGAAAGCACAGGAGACACAACATGCAAAATCTCCTCACTCATTTCCAGGGACTTAATCATTAACCCTGAGAGAGGGGAGCTAATAGTGGATTTAAACAGAGGAGAGTCCTGGTCTACTATATTTTGAAAGGGATTTATTGGAAGTGTGTCAAAAGTAGACATGGGGGAGCATAAGGATATTAATTAAAACTAATAACACAGTTCAGGTGGCTGAAGACGGCAGCCCAGACCAGGAGGGTGACAGTGCACATGATTCAACTTTGAAATGAACCACGATATCCTGATGTATTGGATGTGGAATGTGTGAGAAAAAAAGAGCAGCTGAGGATAACTTCCAGGTTGGCTTGTAATAATATTCCAGGTGACAGATATATGGGTGGGGCAAAGCTACCCGAGTGGCCAACATGGATCCAGATGCTCCTGAGGTGTAAGATTTATAAGAATTGGTGGTTAAGTCATCCTTTTAACTTTAAAGGTGTGTACTTCTCAGTGTAGGACATATGTTTTATGGCCTTTTACTTTATATCAAAAGTCTCCTCATAATTAATCCCATCCTACAGCTAACTCTGTACTAGCTGCCTCATTTCTCTTGCTCTGAACCATCAACTTCTCATTCTTAAGAATAAGAGCTAAACATGCTCAAACTCTTGTATGTGTGAGAGACTGTAGGAATATATATACTTGTCTCTTTCACACCTCTTTTAAGTGAACCCCTTTCTTTTTCCGGTTGACCTCACATGACTGGGAAAAGTGACATGAATTGTTAGGGAGAAGTTTTGTTATCTTTGTACTAACCTGGATGTATTATTGTGATTCACCAGGCAAAACTGCAAAGTCACAATTATTAAACAATTTTTCTTTTTCTCACTATCCCACCCTCACAGGCCTTTTGGCCTGTCCTTATTCCCTGCATCCTTGCACCTAGAGCTTTGTCATTGCTCTCTGGTGTACCAGATCCTGCCCTCCAGAGCCTCTACCACTCCTCCCAAATAAAAATAACCTCCTTCCCCCTCCCCCTGTACTGCAGATAAAATAAGTCATTGATCGAGTTACAGTCCTGATGCTATGATGTAGGAATAATCCAAAGCTGCTACATATGAGCTTTAAAAAAGGATGTGCAGAACTAAAAGTCATCCCTAAAAGGAAAATATGTGGGGGTTATATTTCATTGCCGACTACCTCTTAACAACACCCTAACAACACACAAATACAAGCCCCCCCACCCCCCGCGCACACACACACATCAAAAGTAAAATGGCAAAAAAAAAAAAAAAAAAAGAGCTTTGTTGCTACACACAACTCTTTCTTCCCATACTCCTCTTTTCCCTCCTAACTTATATTTTCCTACCCAGAGGCTTAGTGCAGGAAGAGTTTGTGTGTCTGTTCTGGTGGTGTGCCCCTAAGTGCTATTCTTCACTTCCTGGTAGTGTACTGTAAATTCAGGCATGGTATTATCCAAAGCAATTTATCCTTGGTATTGGAAGGTAACATAGTATTGACTTGATCAGAATGAAGTTCAGAAAGAGCAATGCCTGGGTGGCTCAGCGATTGAGTGTCTTTTGGCTCAGGGAGTGATCCTGGAGTCCCAGGATCAAGTCCCACATTTGTCTCCTTGCATGGAGCCTGCTTCTCCTTCTGCCTGTGTCTCTGCCTCTCTTTTTGAGTCTCTCATGAATAAGTATATAAAATCTTGAAAAAAAAAGTTCAGAAAGAGATGTAAAGAACTAATATGTTATTTAGTACATGAAGTGATTTTGTTTTTCTCACTTATAGTCTAACTTCCCTGTGTCAGAATTCAATAATTAAATGAAAACATAAAAGATCATTCTTTCTTCTTTTGTAGTTAGTGCATATTTCCAACTACATCAAAATAAAGCAACTAATAGAAATACTTTAGATTAGAAACACAAGAAAGTACAGTGGAATTAGGCCCATTCCTGATTTCGGTATCCAGGAGGCTCCCAGGTCTATTAACTCTGTTCCTTTTAGTCTGAGATACAGTTAAGTGCTGGGTGGCTTCATTACAGATAGAAAGACTTGCCTAGAGAGGGTAGGAGGTTTCTCAACATATTGAGTAGAATCATAAAAAGGGATCAAGTGTGTCTGACTCAGTCCAGTGTTTTCTAAAGGCAGACCACACTTAGATGTTTAAATTTAAAGCCAAAAATCTCCAAATACACCCAAACACAGGGACTGTGAGGAAGTCAGGCCCTTTGGGAAAAATGAATAAGTGCTGTAAACTCTTGAACAAGTGTTAAACATAAGCCAGCATTATGGTGATATCTTAACTTTGTTTACCATAACAGAAAACTAAGGCAATCGAGGGGCAGAGCATCAGAGGTTGCACTTCCATCGTCTTGAGATTAAACTAAGATAAGTGCCAAGTTATTGGCATTTCCAAAAAGAGAAGACAACATAGGAACAAAGAAATGCAAGCCAAAGAACTTTAAAGTGAGCATCTGGATAATAAATAACTGGTTTATAATCTACAGAATACTTAGAAAGAAATGTCTTTCTATAGACAAAAAAAAAAAAAAAGACTTTTTGCACACTTTCTCTTTTAAAGAATTGTAATTTTCACTCTCCTAAAATCAGAACCTAAGGTGATGCCTTGGATGCTGGCAGTTCATCTGTTAACTGATGATCCAGGAACCCCAAGCAGGAACCCAGAGCAAGTTGTCAAAGCTTAGCATCCTGCATTCCAGAAGTACCAAATCTGCAAGACGATAGCTGAGCTGGGTGGTGGGAGAGGTCAGAACTCCTCCTCCTCCCTATTTTCCCTATTTATGTATGTATATACCTGGTCCTGAAAGTCACTGCCCCCCCTTTTATTGTCATCATCCCTGAATTGGCACAATCCACGTAGAAAATAGCAATAGTTCTTACCAAAGTCTATCTACAGTGTCACAGAGGAGAATCACATGGTCTGGGTTGGAGCAAAACCTAGAAGTCTGTTCTACTCAATTATCTCCTTAAGACCGTCCTCATATTCCCTTCTCCCAAATCTCTTCTCTCTGTCAATCCCAAAAACCTTATTAAAAATCTTTAGAGCTGGCTCACTTAGCTTTCTTCTCAATTCTTTTATTTTCCCCCTTTTTAGCTTCTGAGTTTCAATGGGCTTTCCTCAGATAAGTTCAATAATGAAAATAAATCTGGGTTTTATCTCCTTCTAAGCTTCCCAAGTGGTTCTCCCTCCTACCAACAGAACAAAAATCCTGGAATGTGCTAGCTCCATTCTTAGATGAAAGAGGAAGAAACACAGAGCATAATTCTTCCTAGACATGCTTGTTCTTGTCATACCTATTTACATTGAACAAACTCAATTATACAATTAATTCTTATATTATTCTTATGTATACATAACTGTGGATGCTAAGTAGGCAAATGACATTAATGGGCAGAGGGATACACTTCACTATTGTGTGCTGGTCTCAGCCTATCAGTAACTCATGTTGTGGCTGGACCAGCCCTGTGGTCCTCAGTATGATTGCAAGATGCCCTCCATAACAACCATCAGGAAGCTTTGGAAAAAAATAAAAGGTTTATTACTTATAAGTGCTAGAAACTACATGGTGCACTTGGGGCCACACTACGTACTGCTAGTCTTTTGAAAGATACTTGACAGATGAGGTAAGTACATTACATCTGAACGGGGCATTCCAATCCAATAAATGGAATTTGGTCCCCAGCATTTATAATGTAAATCTTACCATGAAAAATAATTTTAGCTTTTTCACATCCTTTAAGTAGATGGCAAAAGTTTGTCAAGCATTTGGCAAGAATGATGTATTGTTACACACACACACACACACACACACACACACACACACAGAGGACAAGCGCCTGCAGTTCTGCTTTTATTGAGGTCAACGGTAGGGGCTTAGGGTTTTGCAGGCTTGCTCTGTATTGGTGAGTTTAAAGCATAAGAACAAGAATTTCAGGCACAAGAAGAGAATAAACAAGGGCCCAAATGATCAGTTACTGGAATCAATCAAGATGTCTAAAATAGGGAGCCTTGGGGCGCCCGGGTGGCTGTTGGTTAAGTGACTGACTCTTGATTTCAACTGAGGTCATGGTCTCAGGGTTGTAAGAAAGAGCCCCACTCCAGGCTCCTTGCTGGATATGGAGTCTGCTGAATATTCTCTCTCTCCCCCTCTGTCTCCACCCCCCATCCTTGCTCTCTCTCTTTCTCTCAAATAAATATAGAAATAAATCAAACCAAATCAAATCGGGAGCCTCAAGAGGAGGTACTTAGCTCTTTATCTAGCATGTAGCTGGCCATGTGTTTGTCGGAAACAGCCATCCTTGAAGGAGATGCCTCTTTGAATTGGGTGCTGGGCAATCAAAGCTTAAGCCAGGCACTTGCATTACAAAAAAGAAAAGCTGACTCTCTGGGGCTTACACTACACCCTACGATCTCAGTGCTGTAACTAACTCCTAATTTGGAAACAATCCTTAGAAAAGGAAAGAACCAAATATCAAGTGAGATTGTGTGTCCATTACCCAGGTAGAATAGGATTAAAAATAAGAATTGAGCTGAAGTGCAGGAAAATAGACATATATTTCTTATTTCTTGTATACCCGTGATTATGTACTGAAATTTGTTATCCATTTAACTACAAATTGCATTACTGAATTGGTATTTTAATTGAAAATTTAGCCAATGTTAATAAATGATGTGCATTCCCCCAAACATTACCCACACTTCTTTACTGCTCCAAAGATGCCAGATCTTACCATGCTCTGCCTTCATACCTTGTATGCACACCTCAGGGAATGAATGGACTGGGGAGGTTCTGCTGCTACCAGCAGTTATGTCTTCTTGTAGAGTCTTTCTTTGAGGACATTCTATTTTCCCTGACTCTTTTATTACCTGATTTCATCTGACTGTGGTGCCAAGTGGACTCCATCTTTATAAAATCCAGGCTGACCTCCTAGAAGTCTTGACAGGTGATCTGATTAACTCCAAGCTAAGGCTGAGACTGCATATTAAAACTCCCATGAAGCCACTGGTCACACATGGCTTTAGGAAGCTCAAGGGCATCCCTCAAGTTCCTGACAAATCTTTTCCAAAAGAGGTCTTTGTACAATATATGACTTCTCTTTAAGTTTCTGTCTGGCTGAGACTCTTCATCATTTTTAAATGCATCATGTAGATATAGGCATCTCCCCTTCCAGAGTAGGACAACCTACCTTTGTCTTACCTCTCAGTATTTTATTTACTAGTAATTGAATATGTGTCTTTATTTATTTATTTTTAAAGTAGGCTCCATGCCCAGTGTGTAGCCCAATATAGGGCTTGAACTCATGACCCTGAGATCAAGACCTGAGCTGAGATCAAGAGTCAGATGCTTAACTGATTGAGCCCTTAGATATGTATCTTGAGACTGCCAAGAAACTGGTATTTATATTCAAGATGACTGTCTTTTTTTATATATGTATGTCCTTATCAGTCAGCTTGACTTGTCTAGAGTCATACCCTATAAATTGTAATTCTTTGCTAAAATGTACAGGACTTTTTACGTTCCATTATCTCTGACCATTCAATTTAAAGGTGGAATTGGTGGCCTATAGTGAATAATATTCCTACCTATATGGCATCTTCTTTTGAAGTCCTCAGGAGAGTGATGCATTCATTATAGAGCATTCTAACATGAAATGTGTAACATATTTTATAGAACCTCACTTTCCCTGCCCTCAATATTTCTGTTATAGTACATTTGACTAACATTTATTTAAAAAGTCATGTAAGATCCCTAAAACAGTTTAGCAAAAAGAAAGTGACATAAACATTAACAGTCCTTGCAAATAACAATCAAAACCGTTCTCTAAAAGAAAGTCTGCATGTTTATTTCAAAGGAGATGTTTCCTGGCAGCCATTAGCATAGGTAGCTGCATCTTTAAATGAGGATCATTTTGTATCACTGAAGAACTAAAGTCTAAAGGAAATTAAAGGCTTTTCTAACTACTTCATGTCCCTGTTGGAATATAAAAACATACCTGAACAACCACAGCATTTCCATAAGCCAGTAAAATGATGACTCAGAAAGTTAAATATCCAAGCCACAAACCACTCACATATGAATTTTTAAAAATTATGTAAAAGTCCTATTTTTTAAAGTATTCATATAATTAGAAAAGAAATGTATTGTGCAAAAGTCGTTTAATCCCTGACTCTTCCCTGAAATGTCTCAAGGAAATTCACTGATTTCAAGAAATAATATTCTGAAGGATATTTTAGAGTTTCAACAGATTTATTACAATGACTGTAAACCTTCTTTGCCATTTGCTTTCTCTGATGTCCTAATACAGAAGAGAATTTCAGATAAGGACTTTTTGCTAGTAGGCATTCTAGTATGTTGCTTGCAGTTCAGTGATGTGTAAATCCCAATGTGTTTGACTTCAGCCATATTTGTGGCCACTTAACCAAATTCCTCATATTGTGGCCTGGACTCTGATTATTTCTATCATCCAATGGTTGGTTCAAATTTCTACACATTTGAGTTGATTAATTATGTCGGACATAGGCCTTGAGCAAAACCAGATGAAAGGAATGAACTACATTGTGGTTGATTCGGTGGCTCATGGAAATAGCAGAAGTGCCAAAAACACAATGGGCAGCAGAGATCCAAAATAGTAATATCATACCTGACACCAAGCATGTTATCTCAATTGAATTGTTCCTTAATGCAAACTGATCTTGATATTAATTATGAAACTTTGATTTCAAAATATGTATTGTGAATGAAGAAGGTACAACTAGACTATTCCTTTGTAGCCACTGAAATCTTAAATGAAATGGATTTCTGCCCTGAGTGTAGAACTAATTTCTATCCTTGAAGGCAGAGCAGTTCTCTTTAAAATATATCTATTGTATATTTTCCATAAGGCAAGCAAAGTGGGAGTTACAAAGATCTGTCATTGAAGACAGGGTTCAGGGTGTAGAATGAGAGAGAAGTTTTATACTAGATATTAGATATTTAACAGAGTTGCAAAGAGCTCCAAAGTATCTTCATACTGTATATATATATTTTTTTCTTCAAACTATATTTTATACTCAGTAGCCTCGTTATATATAAAACAGAGCAAATTAATATTGTGCAAAGTAATATTGAATAGATTCATAATATTACCCAACTCTTAAGGCTGTTATGAGGATTAACTGCATTATTATAGGCAAAATGCTCAAACTAGTACCTGACACATATTAAATGTTGGCAATCATTAGCACTTAGCACTTGTTATCATCATGGAAACTCCACACTTCCCTTTCTTCTTTAGTTTCTGTAGTAGTAGTTACTATTTAGTAGATGCTTACTGTATAGCACATATCCTTTTTATTTTTTCAGGATTTTGCTTATTTACTTGAGAGAGAGTGCATAAGCAGGGGAGAGAGACAGAGGGAGAAGCAGACCCCCTCGCTGAGCAGGGAGCTCAACACAGGGCTTGATCTGGAGATTGCAACCTGAGCCAAAGGCAGCCACTTAACTGACTGAGCCACCTGGGCGCCCCTATATCACATATCTTATCCCAAGTAATATTTCACTAGTCCTTCCTATAACTCTACTTATAATCCCAATTTATGAATGGGAAATTTAGCATTCAGAAACTCAATCATTTGCTCAATTTCAGCTGTAGTAAACCAGAGCTAAAATTTGTTTTCTACTTTTCTTCTAAACCACACCATGGACAAAGATCATTAATGGAGAACTGGGATTACACTGCTTAGCTCTCCAGCAGTTTTACTGTCTGGAGAACTGGCCCTTTCTATCCCCACTTCGCTCCCTTTAGGTTAAGATAGAAACCTACTCTAACTTGCAGGGTACTGGAAAAACACACAAAGTGAATTAAATGACTGTTTCTCATATTTCCTCCCTGTCTACAGCAGGCCTGTAGAAAAGATGGAGTTCATGACCCTCAGGGAATGAAGAAAAAGTATTTGAGCATTAGATCTCCCATATTCAATGGTTTGTAGAAAAACCTCTATTTCTAGGTGTATCATGTCACATTGATTCCAAAGCAATGAGCATTCAGGAGAGGACTGGAGAAATGTGATCCAGGAAGACAGAGATGAATGAGGTTACAGGTAAGCGGCATGCCCTGCTTGGGCAGAGCCTTCACCACTGCCCTGACCAGCCTACCCTTTGTCAGGCTCCCCTATGTCTTTCTTAAGTAAACTAAACATGATTAAAATGGGTTTTAACAATACTCAACTCTCCTTGTAAATGATAGCTGTGTTTATTTTTATTGTTTTAAAACTTGAATATGTCTGCTTGAGTAGGTGTGTGTACCCATATACGTGTGTATGCTTTTTTTTTTTAAGATAATGATTGGGTAAAATTTATCGAACAGTTAACTATTTGCAAGGACTATTCATACAGTACGTTATTTCATTTAATTAATTTCATTTAATAACTTATTATTTCATTAATCTTTAAGGCAGCTCTATGAAGTAGTTATTATTATTATCTCATTTTTATGGATGAAGAAACTGAAACCCCCAAGAATTTTAAGTAAAATGCCCAAGATCACGAAGCTAGTAGAATATATGAGGTGTAAAGCTAGTAAAAATGAGAAGCCAGACAGCTAAATGCAAATCTTCAGTTTTTATGTATTATGTTAGACTGCTTTCCATGGTCTTTAGAAAATTGGGAAAATAATTCAGAAATAAATGTCACTCATAATTACATTGTTAAGAGATAATCATTCTCTATATTTTTATACTTTGTGCACATACAGAGTATTATGCCAGGGCAAAGTTTTCATTTTGTTCATTTGATGTATTGTGATGCACAATTTAAAGATGATAAGATAAGATAAGATAAGTTGAATATTACGACTTCATTTTCTACAGTTTATCTTATTTACTTAACTATTTCCCTGTTTTAAAGAATTCATATAGCTCTCATTTTTAACCATAAAAGTATCACACTGATATCTTTGTGTTTAAGTTTTTTATTTAGTTACTTAAGATTGTCTTTTGGGATATATTCCTAGACATGTAATTCCTGTGTCAAAGACATGATTTTGCTTCAAAGGTCCAGATCCTTTTGAATGAAAATGTATTTAGAACTTCTCACGACAGTTTCTATTCTTTCTACTTGTTGACCCCTTAATTATTTCTCTGTAGTGGCTTTTACCCCCCAAATAATTCCAAATTTCTAGTCATTTAGAGGACAAGTTTTTTTTCCCAAATGGGAGCCAGCTATTTCCTTCAACTCCGAGCTTAACAAATTAGTGTTTGCAACTCTTACACTGTGTTTTCTCCCAAGTCAACCATTTTTACTCCTTCTTGTAGTCACTCCAGTCTCTCTCCTCTAACCTTTCATTTTTTCCCTGCCCCACAATATTATTAAAATGTGGCTTCTACTTCCTCATTTCAACTAGATCGATTGTTTTCCTAATTTCTCTGGTGCCTGGAAGCTTTTTGTATTTTTTGTGTTTTTTTGAGCAATAGGATCTTGCACTTGAGGACAGCTGTGTGTTCTCCCAAGTCCCCCTCTTCCTCTGGCTGCTGGGCTCTGTGGCCAGGCTTTTACATGGGATTGTGTGACTTTCATCTAGTCCTAGGCAGCAGGGAAAGGAATAATCTTCCTCTTCCAATCCACAAAATGTCTCTCAGTCATGACCTGAGAAGAATTCAAGATCCTGGAGATGAGTAGAACCATGATCATTCTCAACACTATAAGTTAGCACTTAACAAATTCTCCATGAAGAAATAAGCTCCACTTTTCATTTGCACACTTGGTGCTAAATCTACATTGCAAACAAAAGATAGGCTAACACAAGTTAGTTAGCTGGTAAACAGATCTCACCTTTTAATGAAAGGACCAAGACGTGGGGCACCTGGGTGGCTCTGTAGCTGAGCATCTACCTTTGACTCAAGTCATGGTCTCAGGGTCCTGGAATTGAGTCCAGCATCAGGCTCCCCTGGGGGTGAGGGGGCTGCTTCTCCCTCTGCCTATCTCTGCCTCTCTCTCTGTGTCTCTCATGAATAAACAAATAAAATCTTTAAAAGAAAGAAAGAAGAAAGAAAGAAAGAAAGAAAAGAAAGAAAGGAAGAAAGAAAGAAAGAAAGAAGAAAGAAAGAAAGAAAGAAAGAAAGAAAGAAAGAAAGAAAGAACCAAAATGTGCAAATGTGCTCTGTGAGTTGCAAGATAACCACGGGAACTGCAGAAGACCACGAAGGCTAACTGAATTGTCCACGACAGCTTTGTATTTTGATGCGTACCAGTATTGGCCTTATAGAAATAGAGGTCAGAGGAGTAGAGTCCCATATATTAAGGTAAGGACTAGGGGATGGAAATCAGAAAATTTGAGGTCTAATCCCAGCCATGACAATGATTTCACGTATTTGGCAAGTGATTTTGACTTTTGTTTCTCAATTGTAAGTGCTAATTTGAGGGAAATGACACTACAATACCAAGTGTGAACTGTGAGGAAAATTATAAAACAGCCCATCTAGTCAATTCTTCACCTGTAGAAGAAGTAGGACTAGACAAAAAGTCACTGCTCAAACTGCAACCCATGCCAGCTTTTCAGTGTATATGCTACAACATTCATATTTACAAGGCTTTTTGAATTAATAAAATAATACTCATTAGAATATAACAATTGAAACCATTCTAAAATGTTGGCCAAGTGGTAGAGGCAGTGACAGAGATCAAAGGCTTGTGAAAATAAGAACTGATGACTTTGCATCTCTTAGATTTTTCATTTCCCGAAAGAAGAAATGGCAGGCTCATTCCATCAACTACATGTTGATGGATTTTTGGAAACATGGACAAAAGAAAGTCTATCTTTTTCAAAGCTCTTTTTAATATTTATTTCTAACCATTAATGAAATTTCTTAACACAGGAAGTATCTTGGCTGCACAAGGGGGCAGGGAACACAGCAAAGAGGCGATGGAATATTTTAGGGACAGACAGCCAAGAGTTTGGAAGGCTTAAAAGTCACTGAAACAAGTAGGGCTTGATTGTCTAGGATCAAACACTTGATCTTAGATAAGAAAAACTAGACCCTAAAATGGAATAAAGTATGGAATATATTTTAATTTGAAGCCAAACAAAGTAAAATATAAATACTATTTTGAATGAGATATTGCAACAGAAAGTTCCTTAGAAACTAACGCATTACATAGTTTACCAAAGAGGCATGTCATTACTGACAGAGGGAATCCTTTTACTTCCAGCATGCTAATTAATCATTACTCTAATGAGAAAGAGAAAAATAGATCTATATTAATTGCTTTCCAAGGGCCTATTGAATCAGTACCTGGAAAAATACACTGAAGAGGAAATTCACATCTTTCTGCTTGACAAAGAAGTAGGAAAATGAAACATTAGGCTGCAGGTCCAGATGCGTATTTTATGTCATCAGTTTTCAACTTATACGTAGATTGTATTCTGAAAACTTTGAACCAAGTTGGTTTGTTAGTATTTGAAATATTTTTTCCTCTAGAAATAATGTTCTGAATTCATAGAATTCATAGAATAACCCCTGTCCTGGCATACCCCCAATACATACACACACCTACATACACACAAAAACTCACACTCTTTCAAATAGGAGGCAACATGATGTAACATAGGTTTTATTTAAGGGAGCATGGTAATAACCCACCTGTAATTATTATGGCTAAATTAGCGACCTTAGAAAAACTGCTTAATTTCTATTACTTTCATTTTTTTCACTTGAAAATAAAAATAGGGGCTCCTGGGTGGCTCAGTTGGTTAAGCATCTGCCTCTTGATTTTGGCTCAGGTCATGGTTTCAGGATTGTGACATCTAGCCCTGAGTCTGGTTCTAAGTTTAGGATTTTCTCACTGCCTGCCCCCTTTAACCCCCCCCCCCCCCATTCATACATGCTCTAGCTCTCAAAAAAAGGAAAAGAAAATTATAACTTTTCATAGGGTGGTTGGTTAACTTCCTCATAGGGTGGTTGCTTGTGAGCATGATGTAAGGCAAGGTAAGCAAAAGTTCTTTTTACATTGCTATATCCTACAAAATGTCAGTTATTAATGTACTCTAGTGCTCTATGATTCAGCTACTCTTTGGATTAAGTCTCCCTTCATAAATGATGTGGGAAACAAATGCTATTTAAAATGTTTCTATAGAGGAAAATGCATAGTGTGTCAAGACAGGCTACTCTCCTGTGGGTCAGGAGAGTAACACTCCCCGCTGTGGTGTTGCCAGCCAGCCATCTGGCCAACAGAAATATTTCTTCACTGTCTCCCCTCCCTTTTCCAGCTGTAGTGATCACTGCTTCCCAGAAAGCAGTATCTGTCTGTTCTCACTCTTTTGGTAGGCCCTTGCCCTGTGTTTACCATCTTATCCTCCTTATTTTCATAACTTCCATAAAACCGTCATGAAAGTTTTATAACTTCGTGTGAGATTTGTTTCTTCGGTTAGATTCGAAACCACTGGGAGGCAAGAACCACCTTCCCATCTGTAAATCAGAGTACCCAGCAAAAAATCTAGGCACAAAATTGCTGCTTGGCAAATGCTAAGTGAGAATAAGAGGGCATTTTCCAGGTGACGAGAATGCTATATCATAAAGCCAGAAGGTTAAATGGCCTTTAATGGGTATTATCTAGATTATAATGACCACATTGAGAAAGAAGGAAAGGCAGAAAGACTCAAACCACAGGGACAAGTGCAAAGATCTATAAGCAATAGTCAAGCCTGAAGGCACTTGAGAAACAAGTCAGATAATCTAACTTTTTAGTAATAGTAATTTCTTAAGAAACAAAGAAGTGCCATATGTCAGAAGCTTAGAAAAAGAATATCTTTTTAAAAATGGGAAAAGAAATCAAGCAGGAAAATAATTTTCAGGAGAGGAATTTTATGCTAATGGTATACCGAATAAATTTCTGGAATTAGATGGTTCAGGCTGCCAGGTAGGGTCTAATTCATCTTGTTGTTTGCACCTCTGTCTTCCTCATTTTGAATTGTGTTGACTCTGCTAAAAGATTAAATCATAATTACAAAAAGCAAATATTTTTAATATGTACTATATGCCAAATCTATTTCATCTGCTTTATATGGATTATTATATTTAAACATTGCATTAATGTAATGATTCAGGAATTTGGGGGGGGAAACTTCAACTCAGAAGTGTTAAATAAAAAAATAATAAAATAAAAAAAATAAAAAAAAGAAGTGTTAAATAACTTGCCCACTGATTTACTGAATTACATTGGCTTACACTGCTCACAAATGGCAGGTCCAAGGTTATTCCTCAACTCAACAATCATTATTCCTAAAGCAGCTCTCTTAACCACTGTACTGTAACACCTCCCATACTTGAAGAAAACTATTCCCTTGGGGTGGTCTACTTCTGTGTCTTTTGATATGGAAAAAAGAACAAAAAAAATGCCCCTTCCTCCAAACTAACATATATGCTGTCCTCTGCCCCAGAGCCATTATGATCCTCCCTTATACTTTCAACCCCCAACTATCTGTTGGCCCTTCCTTCTTTCCCATTTTTCCACACTGTATCCAGTTGAAAACATTGCACAATGGTTCACTGGCCCATTAGCGGTCTGTGGTTAATTTTGGTTAGACATCAGTGGGAGTCAGATAACAAGAGGTCTGGAAAGTGAAGGCATTGGGTTAGTTTGGCTCTACTTTTGTCTTTCTCTGAGACCCATAATTCTTGGCCCAGAATAGTGGCTAATCTTCTGCCTGGCTTCTTGCCACAATAGTCTTTGAGGCTAAGGTCAGGGAATGTGGCTTTTCCTCTTCCAGAGAGGATATGCGAGGGAGCTTGAAAAAGTGGGGAGGGGGGCAGGGGGCAGTCCCAGGGAGCCAACTTCTGGCATGCGCTCAGTGTGTGTGGGTCTAGCTACTTGACATAAATTATTTCTGATCTTCACAAACAACCTTTTGAGATGGGAAGCATTCTCATTATCTCAGGAAGAAACAAGGTGGCCTTAGTTTTAGAAAAATGCCCCCATTCACACTACTTTAAATGACAGAACAAGAATTCACTTCAGGTTCACCTGATTCTAATCTGCTCTCTGCACTGTCAGTTGCATCCCAAGGGCTGGGAGTCAACCAGGGTAAGGATTTACAGGATTCCAAACTCCTTGCGCAAATACTTTTTGATAAAGAAACTATCCTACTGTGAGTCATCACTAGGTACCAGGCTCTTTGCTGAGCACTTTCCATGTGTTATCTACATTAATTCCACACAACTCTATGAAATAGATACTGTTGTTATTTCTAATTTACAGAGAAGGAAAAAAGAGTCTTAGGAAGATTAAAAAACAGTTTACCTGGGATTGGACACCAGGCAATCTGGTCCCAGACATCCTACTCCCATCTCTCAAGGGCCCGTTACAGATAGAGCACAAACTAGATGTTTTTGTTTAACACCTTGTCACTATTTCTCTCTAAGGTACATGTTGTGTGTGTATATAAATATTTATGTAGTGCTTCTTAAAATGTCAGGCACTGTCCTGAATCCATGATGGGAATTCCTGGACTTAATCCTCACAACAATCCTGGGAAGTAGCTATCATCATCATCCCTGTTTTACAGATAGGGAAAATAAGGCACAGTATGGGTAAATCACTTGCCCAATGTCACACAGCTATCAAGGGGCAGGATTCTCTGCAGAGACCATGCTTCCATGCTCACTGAGCTCAGCTGCCCATTGTCATTCATACTGTTGACAGAGCTCTGTTCCTAAAACTTGGAGTCAGTCCTGCTCATCCCCCACTTAAAGACCTGCAATTTCCCATTACTTGTGACACAAATTAAAAAATATGCTGCTCAGCATTCAAGTCTCTTCACAATTCGGCTCTCTCTTGCCATTCTACCTTCATTTCTCCTTTTGATTAGCTTGGTCTTTCTACTTTAGACCAATTATCACCCTTAAATTAGCCTAGCCAGTCGTATTCAGGTACTCGTGATTTTCTTCTCAGACTGGAAATATCTTCTTCGTTTTCCAGATCCAAATCAATGTTCAAATTCTCTTCTCCACTCTCTTTCCACTAAGCTTTCCTTGTTTCCTCTTCACAGAGCGATACTTGCTGCCTTCCAGACTTCTGTATACCTGCATAATACTGTGCCTTTCACTCTGTCTTGCTCTTATACCATGATGTCTGTTCTTCTCCCATTTGGTTGAGCCTCTGGATCCCTTTAAGTTAAGGACTGTGTCTTATTACCATCCCCTAACAGTTCCTAGTATTTAGTGCAGGCTGTTGGCCCTCATAAATATCGCTGAATGAATGAGTGTATGTATAAGTGAATGAAAGTGTTGAACATAATTTAAGCTTTAAGAGAAAAACAGTAGAACTTCTAAGTGCTGTGGAACTAGATTGATTTTCAGGGTTAACAAAAATCATTTCTGTACTGGATGCATTTTTCCGATAAAAGTACAGCAATATTTTCTGGTTTTGATAGAACTGGCACATCAGAACTGTTAAGTTGTTCAACAAGACTTTGATGCAAAGGAGTTGTTGTTCCTTAGTTGGAGAGATGAATGATGTTTTAAAAATATAACTCAAGAAGTTGATATTATATTTTAACTATGATTTTTTTTGTTATACTATCTTTCTGGCAGTCTTACAACAGTGTAGGATTTATCTTTGAGGACTTTGAGTAGCAAAGGCAAAGTCTTTCTGATAATACTTTAAGCCATAGGTCTTACCACTCTTAGGAAACACCTTATACATTTCCTGGTTCCTTTCCTTTGCTCTTGCCCTTCGCTCTGTCCAGATGTTCATTTTCCTTGCCATGCCCTCACCTATCACCTCATGCCCAAATTCTTAGTCACCGAGGGCCATTTAAGATGTTCCATTCTCCACAAACTGTCTAGAGAAAAATTAATCTACTTATTCTCTTCTACCAAAACATGGTGTGTTTTGCAATTATAATAGCATTAATCAGGTCTGCTTACTTCTCTATCTCTCCTAGTGGCTTGTAAGCTGATTGTAGGTAGGGATCCTGGCATTTAGTCTCATGTCATACCACTTTTTCTAAGCTATCCTAGCCTCCTCCGTCCAGTTCCCTTAGCGTGCCAAACTCTTTCCAATGTGAATGCTTTAGAGTTTTGGTTTTCTCTGCCTGTGTGTTAGACACATAGGGGAAACCACAATTTGTTTTCCCTTTTACTTAAAATATGACTACCGAGTAAGAAATTACATTTCTTAGTTGGGCTTTCTTCTAGGTGTAACCATATTACAAAACTATTTGACACCAACAGGATATGAGCCTAGGTAATTATCTCCAACATACAGAGAAGGCACTAATATTATCATTATCCCACTTCATGGGGAAGGTATAGGCTTACAGAGATTCAGTAACTCAGTGCATTAAAACTTACACGTTTGAGTTGAGACTCTTCTATGTTCATGTATCTGTTGTGGGTTTGGTTTGCAAGACTCAGGTGAGCAAAATCCTGACAGTTGTAGGATATCTGTAATTGACAACCAGGTCCTAGTGAATGATGACCACACCGAGGGCAGGCCCATTAGTTCCATGATAGCCTATCCTAATACCTGAACAGTCAACCAAACTTCCTGTACCAGCCTAATGTTCCAGACATCTGTTTAAGGAAGTTCTTCCGGGTGAAAGAAGTCAATCGGCCAAGGACAAACATTATATGGAAAAAATAAATAAATAAATAAAAAATAAAGAAGTTCTTCCAAGATGACCATCTCCCCTTCCTTCCTGCTGGCTGGAAGCAAATGTAGAAGTTACAGCAGAGGATGATGGAACTGCCCTTCTCAGCCTGGATCCCTAGATGACTTTACCAAGCAGAGCTTGACTACCAAGCCTGGACTGTTAAGTGAAAGAGAAATAAACTTTTGTTTTATTTAGTCATTAAATTTTAGAATCTATTTACTAGCCTGTCCCTGCCTGTCTCTCTCTCTCTGAATGAATGAATAAATAAATAAAGATTTGTTAAGTAAATACAGCAAATAGTAATGTAATATAATATTAATAATTTTCAGGAATTTTACTGTTTTACATATTATCTCATTTAATCCTCTCAACAACATATAAAGAAGTCACTGATAATATCATAATCCCAGTTTACTAGGAAAATGTAGGTTTAGAGAAGTTCAATAATAACTCATACAGGTTCACATAGTTCAAAGCTTTTTTTTTTTTTTTTTTAAGATTTTGTTTATTTTTTCATAGAAACACAGAGAGAGAGAGGCAGAGACACAGGCAGAGGGAGAAGCAGGCTCCATGCAGGAAGCCCGATGTGGGACTCAATCCCGGGTCTACCAGGATCACACCCCAGGCTGCACGTGGCACTAAACCGCTGTGCCACCGGGGCTGCCCTAGTTCAAAGCTTATATTTTCAAGCTGAGATTCTCTTCTGTGCTCATGTATCTCTTGGGAATATGGTTAGCAAGAGTTGAGTGCACAATTTTCAGACAGTTCTGCTAATTGAAAAATCTAGGATTTCTATTTATTGAGATTTAGATCCTAGTGAATAATGACCACACCAAAGCAGACTGGTTTGGTCTGAACATGCCTGAACACCCAGGTGACTTTTCTGTGCAACTGTAATTATGTTCTTGTCTCTTCATAACTACAACAGGAGCAAAGTCTAAACACTGTTTATAGTTTAAAAATATTATCAAAACCATGTAGTTAATTCAAGATAAAGCATGAAGAAATATTCTTTTGAACTCCCAAAGGGGCAACTACAAGAATTTTTTGATTATTTTCTTCCTTGTTTGAATCTAGGATTTGATCTGGAGTTGATTGATATTTTAGAGTTATGAATATTTTCTTATTGCATATTTGTTGTTAAATACTCCCTTCACATACCACACAAACCACACCAAGAATTTAATAGTTAGCACAAGGAAAATCTCTAACTGTAAACAGCTGGTATAGAAGATTGAGAACAGTATTAAATCAGGAGTCAGGGTGCTGAGGATTTAGGTCTGCACTGCCCAACATGGTAACTATTTACACTGAAATTTAAATTACATAAACATTAAAAACTCAGTTTCTCAGTCACACTAGCTGAATTTTAGAGGCTCAACAGTCTTAAGTATTTAGTGGCTACTGTATGAGACCTGAAGATTCATAGGCCATTTTCATCATTGTAATAAATTCTATTCAACAGCATTGTTCTAGACAAGGAATTTTTGGTCTCAAGATACTTTTAGTCTCTATAAGCATTTGTTTTTAGTGTTTCACTTTCTTAACTTTTATTTTTAAATTGAGATATAATTGACATAAAACATATTAGTTTCAAGTATACAATATAATGATTCAATACTTGTATACATTGCAAAATAATCACCACAGTAAATCTAGTTAACATCCATTATCACGTGCAGTTACAAATTTTTTCTTGTGATGAGAACTTTTGCTCTCTTAGCTTCAAATATGCAGTACTGTTTTGTTAACTACACTCACTATGCTATATTATATCCTCAGGACTTTTTATTTTATAATTGGAAGTTTGTACCTTTTGATCCCCTTTAACTATTTCTTCCACTGCCTACCCCCTGGCCTTTGGCAACCACCAGTCTGTTTTCTGTACCTATGAGCTGTTTGTAACTGTTTTTTTTTGTTTTCTAAGCCCACATAAAGGTAAGATTATACAGTATTTATCTTTCTCTGACTTATTTCCTTAAGCACAAAGCCCTCGAAGTCCATTCATGTTATTGCAAATGACAGGATTTCATTCTTCTTTACGTGCCTCCAGACACTTTTAAACTCTTCAAAATTATTGAGGACCCCAAAGAGCTTTTTTTAAAATATGAATTATAACCATAGATATTTACTGTATTAGTAATTAAAACTGAGAAAATTTAAACCAACTGACATTCCATTAGCCATCAGAGTAATGACACCATCACATATTATATAGTCCCTGGGAAATTCCATTGTTTTCTTGTAAGGGGGTTAGGAGGAAAAGCAAATAAAATCTTAATATTTAAAAAAATGCTTTGGCTTGACAGGCACTCTGAAATGGTCTCAGGGTCTCCTAAGGATCCCCAGTCCACATTTTGAAAACCACTGACCTAGACCCTACTCTATGACTATCAAGTTCTTTTGTTCCCTTTTTCTTCCAAATGCTATGGTGCTTATTTTGCCCAATCAAAAATCAATGTCCTGATTATTTTAAAGGTTTGACAAAGTAAAATTAAAAAAAAAAGATCAAACCAGACTTCTTTGAAGGGGAGAAAATAAAGCCTCTCTAACCTCAGGACTACTTCTAACTTGAATGGAGGCTTAGCAGCTACTTCAATGAGTAGATCAGTCACAGTTTGGGTTAAGTGGGTTTTAGTGATTTCTCTGCCTTGACCTCAGTAGATTTTCCTAAACATCTGTGAAACTCACAGTGGCTCAGGCTGAGCAGCCTCAGACAGCAGCTTCATATTTATACTTCGAATTCTCCCAATGTAATTTGTGTTTGCCATCTTCTTGCCATGTTAGAAAGGACTTCTTAAAAGATCATTATGTAGCACAAATGAAAAGTTCTAAAAAAATATCAAAGTCTTGAATCTGATCTAAGCACCATTAAAATGATTTTAGGATGTTTGGTTTTATTTATTTATTTTTAGATTTATTTATTTATCCATGGCAGACACAGAGAGATGCAGAGAGAGAGGCAGAGACACAGGGAGAGTGAGAAGCAGGCTCCATGCAGGGAGCCCGACGCCGGACCTGATCCCGGGTCTGCAGGATCACGCCCTGGCCCTGGCCCGAAGACGGCGCTAAACGGCTGAGCCACCCGAGCTGCCCAGGATGTTTGGTTTTAGACTAAGTGCTCACAGGTCTTTGCTAGTTGGTTCTAAAAATGTGAAAATGCTATACAATGCTATACCTCATCCTGAGCTTTCGGAGTTAAACACCTGTTCTGTCCGTGTACTATTCCTGAGAGTAAAATTGAGTTGCTGACAAAGCACCCTGTAATAGGTTAACCATAATAGACTTGGCAAAGATGCCTTTAATAAAATCTAGATCTTTTTTTGAATTTATAAATGTCCATTCTGATAATGTTCTGAATTTGGATGATTTTAATTACAAAAACTCAAGAAATATTCCATAGATTTTGTTAGTATCTGTGATGCACGTTACCCCTTGCAAGGATATCTCTTGATGCTTGAGATACATAGGTAGATGAGAGAGGAAAGGAAGAAATCCTGCTGCAGTGGTAAAAGGTATAGCCAGGTTGATAAAACACATCACCCAGGGAAGTTGTTGCCCTTTGTCCTCTGATGATTCTCTGCTAGTTCTTGACAAGAGAAGTTACTCACAAATAATCTTTTTACTCCGTCAATGACCAAGTTCTATTTCTTTCTCTTCTTTCTAGATGGTACCAGTTTACCCTCCAAACTCTTCAAAACATTTTTCTCCGTAAGCCAAGTGTGTATTCTGAGTAAGTGTGACCTTTGAGGCCACCAAGCAAGTTTCTTGAGTAAAGCTGTTTGGATGGGCTGCTGGGTTGATCTGGGTCCATTTATATATGTATATATTTTTAAAGATTTTATGTATTTATTCATGAGAGACACACAGAGAGAGACAGAGAGAGAGAGAGGCAGAGGGAGGCAGAGGGAGAAGCAGGCTCCATGCAGGGAGCCCGACACGGAACTCGATCCAGAGTCTACAAGCTCACACCCTGGATGCTAAACCGCTGAGCCACTGGGGCTGCCCAATCTGGATCCTTTTATAGATCCTCTCAGTGCGTGAGCCAGAGCTACAGCTGAGGGCAGCAGTATGAGGAGGACCTTCTCCATCTATAACCTAAAGAGAAAGAAGTCACCTCTGTAGATTCAGAACAGTCTGACTCCTTCCCTGTAACCCAACCTCAGACAGAACCAGGAATAGGCCTAATTATTCTGTTATTGATCTGGACCTCCTCTCGAGAGGTGGTTACTTAAGCAACTTTGCTTTGGGCATGTACCACTTATAAAAACCGCCCAGATGTTTAATCTGTTACTGTGCTTGGCATTATACGTAGTGTGATCCTGATTTGAAAAGAGGAGAAATTTTGTGCGATAAGTTACCTATTGAGCAAGGACACCCCCCTGCAAACTGTCTATATAGCATGTTTAACAGATTCAACCCAAAAGTACGATGAGCCTTCTAAAAACTCTAAACTATGTTTTAACAATCATTGCAAGAGGAGTCTGCTTTGGGCTAAAATTTGTCTTCAGTATGCACGGAGTCTCGCTTTTGCTTCCTCACTGCATTCTTTCTCTCCTGCTGGGTGATAATGATAACATCTTCTCATGCTAAAGAGTTATATAAACATCCTCCCATCAGGACCACGTACTTTTCTCTGCAAAGATGTCAGATCAAAGCTGGTACAAACTCATTTGGCCACGTCTCTCTGCATCATCCTAAATTCACTAGCTCCAAATGCTGTTCTTCCCTCTTGGGGACGTGCATGCTTTGTCACGCTCCTTCTAATCTTCAGGGATGAGCCCTTTACAGTGTGTTCCAGGGGCAGAGGCAGTGACAGAACTCAGTATAGCTGTACCTCAGAATTATCTGCCTTGAGGAAGGAAGCAGGGAGAATTCACTACCACGGCATCCTCCAGTATCCACTGGTAGCAACAAGAGAGTAATTGCCTCTCACTTCTGGGGGCTCCCATGTCATAAAAGTTCCAGAGCATAATAAAGCAAGAGACAGGCTATGTAGCTAAGGCCAAGTGATGGAGGTTATACCCGCTCAGAGCTGTTTAGGGCATGAATGGCTGGGTAGTGGGTGAGCTCAGGATGGAAGGCGGGGCACAGCTAAATAAAGTAATGACAAATAATGATAAGTAATACAGAAGTCTATAGACTGTGTGAGAATGTTTTCTCTTGGTGCAGAAAACAAAACTAAGCATTCTGGCTGATTTTTTTTTTTCTGGTAAAAATGTAACTTAGTTGTCTTGATACAGAGTGTATCCAAGGAAATAAATTGAGCATAGAGCTGGGCAAGATTCCTCCAGTCCAGTGCTCTGATTGTTCTCATATCCCACTTCTTTGTATCCCTGAACCGCTGCCTTTGTTCCTAGTTCGCTGGTCTCTGAGAATGTGGCCAAGCAAAGTAGGTTGTGGTTTTACTGATAAAATTGCTTATTCTCCTAATTTGATGGCTCACTATGAGTCAATAAGTGCTTTGGCTCGGCCCTTAGGCAATGCCACTGTCATTCCAATAGACTGCAGCTGCCTGCATTTTGGTTGGTTTGGATCAGTGCCTGGGTTGCTTCTTTGCTAGCTAGTGGTAAAGGGAGGTCAGCCAAGTCCACCATGGGTTGGAGATAAAGCCTTAGACAGCACTGTTGATGGAAGCTAAGAGAAGCCAGACAAAGGGGAGAAGAAAGGAGTGGCCCTCTTCCTTAGCAGATAAGAACTAGCACACTCCAATGTAGGCCGGAGTTCTAATCACGGCTGTGTCCAACAGAATGAGGAAGGGGTGGTTACATGATGAACTGAATCTCTCGATGGCACCTTGATGGGACAACCTTTATCACAGTTTTTGTGTTCAGATGCAGAAGCCTGCCTGCTCATCAGAGCCAAGGTTTCAGGTATGCTAGTTGTTTTCTTAGGGAACCTACAAATAGTGCTCCTTACAATTTCCTGATTTTGGAGTCTTGATTTAATTAAGATAAGAAAAAATAAGTTAGGGACGCCTGGGTGGCTAAGTGGGTGAGGCTCTGCCTTCGGCTCAGGGCATGATCCTGGAGTCCTGGGATCGAGTCCCACATCGGGCTCCCTGCATGGAGCCTGCTTCTCCCTCTGCCTATGTCTCTGCCTCTCACTGTGTCTTTCATGAATAAATAAATAAAATCTTTAAAAAAAATAAAGACAAAATATCACCTTTATTACTAAAAAAGCTGATATTAAAGAACAAAATTTGTATCTATGGGTAGATGAACTCCTTAATACTGAACCCCAGAATTAGGCAGATTTATCTACCTCGTCACAAGCTGGGTTAGAAAATCTCAGACATCCCCTCTGGGGTAAGCTACTTTCACACATGACAGAGAACAGAACCAATCACTTGCTATAGGTGTGCAGGTGGCTCTCAGGAAAAAGGTAAGAGGAAAATGTTATGTTACGCAGGTCCACTAGAGAGAGAGAGACTACACGTGCATGTGTGTGCGCAGGTGTGCATGCAAGTGGAGGGAGGAGGGACAGAGGGAGAGAGAGAGAATCTTAAGCAGGTTCCACACAGATGCCTGTCAATCTAAAGAATCTTTATCTCCTCTCAGAAGCAGAGAGATCACATTAATTAACTTTTCAATACACCTTCTTTTCCATAGTAGATATATCATGAGGGAGTAAAAGTAAGTTTACAGGGAAAACATCTCTTTCTGAGTGGTACAACCTGCAGCTCAACTTGCACAATACCCCTCCCCTCCCCTCCAGCATCTCTTCCTTGTGGGTAGGCTTGCTGCTGGATCCTTTACCTTCACACTATGACTCATTCTGTTGCTGCAGGTTTTGACTCCCCTGGGTCAGCATTGAGACTGATAAAGAAAAGATGACAAGAAAACTAAAATTTATGAGAAAGTCTTTTTATAACCATTTGTTTACCAAATGGAGAAATGAAGTTTGCAAGATAATAAGATTCATACTATTTCAATGATTCTAATAGTCGTATTTGATCACATTTTAACATATCTGAAGTCATGATATGCCTACCATTAATGGGGAACACAGATTAACTGATATTTCTCCTTCTAAATAGTATGTGAAATAATGATGACTTACAATCCATATTGTCTAAGACTGAATAAGTAGCTAATAAATGATGAGCCTAAAATTTGTCTCTTGGGTTCTGTAATTTCAAACTTCAGGATATTTTTTGGCTCACAACACTTTTCCCCTGACATGTGCAGGCAGTTAAGGCAACACGTGTGTTTCATGTTCTATGCAAATGATTTCCTCCCTTCCCCACATCATTTCACATAGTGTCATGCAGTTTGGCGTTCAGTCTTGCTTGACCACATCTGTATAGAACTATGCTTCCTGGGAGTCAAATTCCTTCTTTTGTGAACCAAAGTTTCTCAATGAGTTTTATGAAGTGGACTGATGAAACATGTTCATTATCACAAGTTGAACTAATGGTGATTAAATGTTCCAGCAGCTGGGCCCTGTTAGAATAAACTGGGGCTGACACTTTATGTAAACTCAAGTGGAATGTGAGGGAAAAGGCTAGGGAAGTTTTCTTATTGCTCAAGACTATTCCCCTTTGCAATCAAGAAATGTGGGAAATAACTGAAGTGGTTATTTCATAGTTGATTTCTTAAGCAATGCTTTGAAATTTTTTCTATTAAATAAATCTTAAGCGTCTCCTTTGTGCAGAGCATGAACTAGTTGCTTCAAGGGATAAGACATGCCACTCGCCATTGAGAATCTAACACGACACAAAAAGGGAAACACTGGATGCACTCATGACTGAAAGGAGATTAAGAGAGGGTCAGATAGGTGATACGGGGTTTTGAAGAAGGAAGAAATGTGTGTATGAGAAAAGCAAGAGCAGCATCACTGAAGCAATGGCAGAGCTTCAAAAACTTGAGTGAAATTTTCTCAGGCAGATGTGATTGAGACTTCTGGTTTCCAATAATGCAGTCTAGGTTATCTGGAGTCCCATTCTGACAGAAAACATAAAAAGGAGAGATAAAATATTTTTAAAAACTCTTTTAAAAGTTGAACAGCCAAGGGATGCCTGGGTGGCTCAGTGGTTGAGCATCTGCCTTCGGCTCAGGGTGTGACCTGGGGTCCCAGGATCTAGTCCTACATGGGGTTCCCCACGGGGAGCCTGCTTCTCCCTTTGTCTATGTATCTGCTTCCCTCTCTGTGTCTCTCATGAATGAATAAATACAAATCTTTAAAAATATAAATAAAAGTTGAAAAAGCCAAAACAATGACGAATTATTAGATCAACATTTGAAGAAAATCAGGAAATCAGAAAATCAGAAAAATAAGTGGAGTATAAAAGACCCCTTTGTCCCTAAGTAGGTTTGCTCATTCTCCCAAATCTGAACTTTAATTTTGGTGACCCAAATATAATGGCCAGTTTAATGGAACACAGCTGTCACTAAGTTTGCAATCCAGGACACTGCCCAGATAGGCTAAAGACCAGGTGAAAACCAGCCCTCAACCATATTTCACACTGAATGGCTAAGTCCAGGTAATATTAAACTTCAAGCTTTAAGATTTAAGATGGTCCTGGGTTGATGGAGATTTGGAACACAAATCAACTTGGGAAAACGCTATGAATAGTACACGGGCATGCACCATTACCAAGCTCAATATACTTTGCTTACTGCCGGTAAGGATATGACCATATCCATGCAGACACTGGCGTTACTAACCTTGTGTAAGGGTGTGTGTGTGTGTGTGTGTGTGTGTGTGTGTGTGTTGATGACACTATAAATTGACACTTGTAGCTGTTACCACATATCTTTTTGTATATTATTTTATTGGAGTTTGATTTGCCAACACATAATATAACACCCAGTGCTCATCCCACGAGGTGCCCCCTCCAGTGCCCATCACCCAGTCACCCCATCCCCCTGCCCACCTCCCCTTCCCCTACCCTTTGTTCCTTTCCCAGAGTTAGGAGTCTCTCATGTTCTGTCTCCCTCTCTGATATTTCCCACTCATTTTTTCTCCTTTCCCCTTTATTCTCTTTCACTATTTTTTATATTCCCCAAATGAATGAGACCATATGATGTTTGTCCTTCTCCGATTGACTTACTTCACTCAGCATAATACCCTCCAGTTCCGTCCACGTTGAAGCAAATGGTGGGTATTTGTCATTTCTAATGGCTGAGGAATATTCCATTGTATCCATAGACCACATCTTCTTTATCCATCTTTCAATGGACACCAAGGCTCCTTCCACAGTTTGGCTATTGTGGACATTGCTGCTAGAAACATCGGGTGCAGGTGTCCCGGCATTTCACTGCATCTGTATCTTTGGCGTAAATCCCCAGCAGTGCAATTGCTGGGTCGTAGGGCAGGTCTATTTTTAACTCTTTGAGGAACCTCCACACAGTTTTCCAGAGTGGCTGCACCAGTTCACATTCCCACCAACAGTACAAGAGGGTTCCCTTTTCTCCGCATCCTCTCCAACATTTGTGGTTTCCTGCCTTGTTAATTTTCCCCATTCTCACTGGTGTGAGGTGGGATCTCATTGTGGTTTTGATTTGTATTTCCCTGATGGCAAGTGATGCAGAGCATTTTCTCATGTGCATGTTGGCCATGTCTATGTCCTCCTCTGTGAGATTTCTCTTCATGTCTTCTGCCCATTTCATCATTGGTTTGTTTCTTTGCTGTTGAGTTTAATAAGTTCTTTATAGATCTTGGAAACTAGCCCTTTATCTGATACGTCATTTGCAAATATCTTCTCCCATTCTGTAGGTTGTCTTTTAGTTTTGTTGACTGTATCCTTTGCTGTGCAGAAGCTTTTTATCTTGATGAAGTCCCAATAATTCATTTTTGCTTTTATTTCTCTTGCCTTCATGGATGTATCTTGCAAGAAGTTACTGTGACCAAGTTCAAAAAGGGTGTTGCCTGTGTTCTCCTCTAGGATTTTGATGGAATCTTGTCTCACATTTCGATCTTTCACCCATTTTGAGTTTATCTTTGTGTATGGTGTAAGAGATTGGTCTAGTTTTATTCTTCTGCATGTGGATGTCCAATTTTCCCAACACCATTTATTGAAGAGACTGTCTTTGTTCCAGTGGATAGTCTTTCCTGCTTTGTCGAATATTAGTTGACCATAAAGTTCAGGGTCTACTTCTGGGTTCTCTATTCTGTTCCATTGATCTATGTGTCTGTTTTTGTGCCAGTACCACACTGTCTTGATGACCACAGCTTTGTAGTACAACCTGAGATCTGGCATCGTGATGCCCCCAGCTATGGTTTTCTTTTTTAAAATTCCCCTGGCTATTCGGTGTCTTTTCTGATTCCACGCAAATCTTAAGATGATTTGTTCCAACTCTCTGAAGAAAGTCCATGGTATTTTGATAGGGATTGCCTTAAATGTGTAAATTACCCTGGGTAGCATGGACATTTTCACGATATTAATTCTTTCAATCCATGAGCATGGAATATTTTTCCATCTCTTTGTGTCTTCCTCAATTCCTTTCAGAAGTGTTCTGTAGTTTTTAGGGTATAGATCCTTTACCTCTTTGGTTAGGTTTATTCCTAGGTATCTTATGCTTCTGGGTGCAATTGTATATGGGATTGACTCCTTATTTTCTCTTTCTTCAGTCTCATTGTTAGTGTATAGAAATGCCACTGATTTCTGGGCATTGAGTTTGTATCCTGCCATGCTACCAAATTGCTGTATGAGTTCTAGCAATCTTGGGGTGGAGTCATTGGGTGTTCTATGTAGAGTATCATGTCATCGACGAAGAGAGAGAGTTTGACTTCTTCTTTGCCAATTTTAATGCCTTTTATTTCTTTTTGTTGCCTGATTGCTGAGGCGAGGACTTCCAGTACTATGTTGAATAGCAGTGGTGAGAGTGGACATCTCTGTCTTGTTCCTGATCTTAAGGGAAAGGCTCCCAGTGTGTCCCCATTGAGAATGATATTTGCTGTGGGCTGTTCGTAGATGGCTTTTAAGATGCTGAGGAATGTTCCCTCTATCCCTACACTCTGAAGAGTTCTGATCAGGAATGGATGCTGTATTTTGTCAAATGCTTTCTCTGCATCCATTGAGAGGATCATGTGGTTCTTGTTTTTTCTCTGGTTTAATGATCTATCAAGTTGATTGTTTTATGAATGTTGAACCCAACTTGCATCCTGGGGAAAAATTCCACTTGGTCATGGTGAATAATCTTAATGTTCTTTTGGATCCTATTGGCTAGTATCTTGTTGAGAATTTTTGCATCTGTGTTCATCAGGGATATTGGCCTATAATTCTCCTTCTTGCTGGGGTCTCTGTCTGGTTTTGGAATTAAGGTGATGCAGGCCTCATAAAATGAGTTTGGAAGTATTCCGTCCCATTCTATCCTTCAGAAAAGCTTTAGTAGAATAGGTATTGTTTCTTCTTTGAACGTTTGATAGAATTCCCTTGGGAAGCCATCTGGCCCTGGACTTTTGTGTCTTGGGAGGTGTTTGATGACTGCTTCAATTTCCTCCCTGTTTATCGGCCTGTTCAGGTTTTCTATTTTTTCCCTTCCAGTTTTGGTAGTTTGTGGTTTTCCAGAAATGCATCCATTTCTTCTAGATTGCCTAATTTATTGGTGTATAGCTGCTCATTATATGTTTCTAAAATCATTTGTATTTCCTTGGTATTGGTGGTGAGCTCTCCTTTTTCATTCGTGGTTTTATTAATTTGAGTCTTTTCTCTTTTCTTTTTAATAACACTGGCTAATGCATTATCTATCTTATTAATTCTTTCCAAAAACCAACTCCTGGTTTTGTTAATCTGTTCCACAGTTCTTCTGGTCGCTATTTCATTGAGTTCTGCTTGAATCTTTATTAACTCTCTTCTTCTGCTTGGGGTAGGTTTTATTTGCTGTTCTTTCTCCAGTTCCTTTAGGTGCAATGTTAGCTTGTGTATTTGAGTTTTCTCCATTTTTTTTGAGGGATGCTTTTATTGTGATGTATCTCTCTCTTAGGACTGCTTTTGCTGCATCCCAAAGATTTTGAACAGTTGTGTCTTCATTTTCATTAGCTTCCATGAATCTTTTTAATTATTCTCTAATTTCCTGGTTGACCCATTCATCTTTTAGCAGGATGCTCTTTAACCTCCACATGTTTGAGTTTCTTCCAAATTTCTTCTTGTGATTGAGTTCAAGTTTCAAAACATTATAGCCTGAAAATATGCAGGGGACAATCCCAATCTTTTGGTATTGGTTGACACCTGATTTGTGACCCAGTAATATGGTCTATTCTGGAGAAAGTTCCATTTGCACTTGAGAAGAATGTGTATTCAGTTGAGTTCGAATGGAAAGTTCTGTATATATCTGTGAAATCCATCTGGTCCAGTGTATCATTTAAAGCTCTTGTTTCTTTGGTGATGTTGTGCTTAGAATATCTGTCATTTGCAGAAAGTGCTGTGTTGAAGTCTCCTAGTATTAGTGTATTATTATCTAAGTATGTCTTTACTTTGGCTATTAATTGACTGATATACTTGGCAGCTCCCACATTAGGGACATAAATATTCATGATTGTTAGGTCCTCTTGCTGGATAGATCCTTTAAGTATGATATAGTGTCCCTCTTCATCTCTTACTACAGTCTTTGGGATAAACTTTAATTTATCTGATATGATGATTGCTACCCCAGTTTTCTTTTGAGGACCATTTGAATGGTAAATGGTTCTCCAACTTTTCATTTTTAGGCTGTAGGTGTCGTTAGGTGTCATTTCCTCTAATTTGTTACAACATTTACCACACAACAAAATTGTCATTCTCCAAGTGAATCATGTCAATGTAGATAAATATAATTTTTTTAACTTAATAGATAAATGCATTATATGCTATTTTTACTGAGTCTTCCTGTGTTTCAGGCTGTGTTTTCTAACCCTATCACCTTTCTCTGCTGGGGTCTCAAACAACTTCTCAAATAAGGGAAAAGGACATAAGTTTTTCTCTGCTGGCTTTATTTTCTGTGTTCTCTCCCTGTTGCTTTCTCTAGGCCATCCCCTTCTGCTACCCAAAAAAGATACCCATAATCAGTTAATCCAAGGTGAAAATTGTCAGTTTACCAGCGATACAAATTGCCTCACAGACTTTAAAATCCAGCTTGGTCTTGATTAGAGCACCTTGCTATAGCTACTTAACAGATGGAAGAGGTATTTTTCCTAGAAACATGATGGCGTTGCACATAGACATGTGAAAACAGAATCCTTAAAAGTAATAAATAGTTGCCTAGAGTATTGACAATCACCCAATTTGAGCGTAAGGTAAGGAATAGAGAAGAAATTCAGTCAGAGAGCAGACCTGAGTTGCCTTGGGATGACCATGGTTTTAATAATACTTACCTCTCAAATGTAAAGAAAGCTGGTCATTTTCTAGATCCTAGTCGGGTTAAATAGTGTACCACTTCATTTATCCATCAGCAAGATTAGAAACCTGTTCATAGTTGTTAAAGTATAGGTATTTGGTAATATATTTCTTAAGACAATTCCCACATAAAGGAGAGAAGTTAGCAATAGCAAAGTCAGATGGGATGATATTCTATTGTTTAAACTAACAAGCTGGAAACAAAATATCATGAAATATCCTCTAGCAAGCCAGAATCCTATCTGCTCAAATAGTAAGACCAATCTTTCCCTTATTTCTTCCCCTTAATTCTCCACTTGCCCCCAAATTTCTTCCTCTTTGCTCTATCATAATGTCTGAGATTCCACTATTGCATTTATTTTTTGGGGGGGGGGTGGCTAAGGTTTATTTGGTTTTCAAATAAACCACTCACTCCTAAACACCTACTTTATCAAGCTCCCACTGGCTTTTTAGACTTAGCACCCGGATGGCCTCTTTTGTGAATCCCACCTGCCCCCACACCCTGTTCCTGGGGCAATAGCAGCTATTCTGATCAGGCTTTCATTGCCCTGCCCAGCCTGTCTGAGTTCCCAGTATATGACTAGCTCCTTATAAAGTATCTTAGAAGGTTTGATGGAACAACAAAAGAGACAGTAGGATAAGGAGACCTAAGGGTAGCAAAGAGGGTAGTTAGCAATTATAAATTAGCTGATTGGGGTAGGCTTAATTGAGAAGCTGATATTTGAACAAAGACTTGAAGAAATGAGACAGTTATCCACAGGAATATCTGGAAATAATATATTCCGGGCAGAGGAAAAACCAGAGCAAAGGCCCTAAGGCAGACATATGTATGAGTTGTTCTAGGGTCATTAAGCAGGTCAATGTGCATGGAGAGAGTGAGCAAGGGACCTCGTAGGAAGTGAGGTCCTGTAGTTAGTGATGGTACTACTACAGACTGAATGTTTATATCCTCCCAATCCTCAAATATTGAAGCTCTAACCCTCAATATGTACTTGGAAAAAAAAGACATTTATGGAAGTAATTAGGGCTAAATGATGACATAGAGTAGGATCCTGATCCAATAGGATTAGTGTCTTTATTAGAAGAGACCTCGGAGAGCTCATTTCTCTCTCTCTCTCTCTCTCTCTCTTTCTCTCTCTGCCATGTAATGGCACAGTGTGAAAGTGTTCGTAAACCAGGAAGAGAATTCTCACCAGAACCTGACCATGCTGGCACTCTGCTCCAGCCTCCAGAATGGTGAGAAAATAAATGTCTGTTGTTTAAGTCACCTAGTCTATGGTTTGTTATAGAAGCTCAAGCTGACCGAAACCGGGGGTGAGATAGGGCAGACATAAGGCTTCGTTGGCTATTATAAGATCTAGCACCTTTCTGTGAGTGAGTGAGATGGGATGTGATGGAAAGAAAAGTTTTGAATAAATGAATGACATTATCTGATCTATGTTTTAAAACACTACTATGGCTACTGTTTTGAAACAAACTGTGGAGTGAGGTGGCAACTATAGGAGCATAAGTCAATTTGAAGATGATGGCCTCCCCAGGTGAGAGAGGCTAGCTCAAAGCAGGGAGGCAGTAGTTGAAGTGGTGAGAAGTGATCAGATTCTAGATATACTTTACAGGTAGATTCAATAAGATTTTCTGGCAAAAATAATATCTAATGTGTGGGTAAAAAGAAGTCAAGAAAAATCCCCAAGTTTTTTGGCCTGGACAGTGGAGGGGGTAAATTTGCTGTCAACTATAATGTAGACTTGCAGGTAGATCACATTTTTGGGGATGATCAAGAGTTCCATTTTGGATATATTAACTGTGAAATGGCTGTTAGATACTGAAGTGGAGTTGTTCAGTGGGAAGTTAGATACACAAGTCTGGAGTTCAGGAGAGGGTTCAAGGGTGGAGTTTTAAGTCTGAGAGTCATTGGCACATAGAAGACATTTAGTCATAAGACTGGATGAAATCACCAGGGTCTGTTCTTTTCTCTTTCTCCACTTTGAAATTATTTTTCTCCTTCCCTACTCATCATTGCACTGCTTCTGCATTTTCTAGCATCACAACAAGGGTAGAGGAACACAGAGGAAGAGAACAATTTATTTATTTTTATTTATTTATTTACTTTTTTACTGAATTTATTTGTGGTTCTTTCTTGGATGACTGGCTGGTTATACATTATTTTGTACCAGGCTACACCTGCAAACTTTTTATGGGCATGTTGGTTTGTTCTCCAAATATTTTTCATGAAGTACTCTGCATCTTTCTGTGCCCTGATTTGGGGTGTGGGCAGGCAAAGATGGGATGCAGGCCTCACTCAACTTCTTATAAACCCCTCTCCTCAACTTCTGCTTCTAAGGCACTATATCTCTTGTTTCTTTCTGCTGGTGTTTCTTTGATCTAACAGGGCACTCCTTTATAGTGTCCCTTAAACATGGCTTATCCATTATACTTATAACTATATATACATGGGAAAGCAGATGGAAAGGGAATGTACTAAAATAATAGCAGTATATTACTATAGGGGGACTTGGGCATTACTTCCTCATTTATTATACACAATATATTGTAATATGGTTAAATTTCTTTTTCAGTGAAAAAAAATATAATTTTTATACACAAATATATATTAGTGTATTTTGTATGCAAGAATGTATGTAGTATTTTTGTATAAAATACAAAATGTTTATGTACACATATTCAATATAAAAATACTATATATGTAGTTTTTACTGAATATTTACACACATACTTCTATGTGTATATATCAACAAAACACAAACACACATATATCTATGTTTAAAGCTTAATATTACCCTTGTTCTTCCCTGAAGATGACATTGCTAGGATATATCAATTCATTTTAAGACATGAACTACTTGTAAACATTCCAGATTGAAAAGATTATTTATTTATTTATTTGTTTGTTTGTTTGTTTGTTTATTTATTTATTTATTTAAAAGATTTTTATTTATTCATGAGAGACACAGAGTGAGAGAGGCAGAGACACAGGCAAAGAGAGGAGCCCGCTCCATGCAGGAAACCTGATGTGGGACTGGATCCTGGGTCTCCAGGATCATGCCTTGGGCTGAAGGTGGCGCTAAACTGCTGAGCCACCCAGGCTGCCCCGAAAAGACCTCTTAAATGTAAGTTCATTATTCTTAGGTATGATGTATATGACCCGCTCACTAAGAAGCCTGTTTTCCAGCAGTCCTAATTTAGAGAATATCTATTTCGGGGAGTGATTGGTTCAAACCTCTCAATTTGAACAAACCAAGTTTTGGGATGGAGAAGTGCCATGGAAGCAAAACACAAACTCTAGGTACCATTACAAACAAATTTAATGAATTAACTACACTAAAATAATTGTTTCTTTCTGTTGTTTTATTCAAAATAAATAAAACAAAATAAAATAAAAATACAAATGGAAAATACAGAATAAATATTTTGCAATTTATTTTGCATAAAAATGGTTTTTTAAAAAAATGTTTACAGGTAGCTTACAAATAAATGATAAAACCAATAATGAAAAAAATTTTCCAGAAAGTAAAGTATAAATGGCTGCAAAAAAAAAGGGGGGAGAGAAAGGAAAAGAAGCCCACCATCATTCAATTAGAGAAATACAGACTCAAACAATAAGATAATAGTTTTCACCTATCAGTCTAGCAAAGACCAAAGTGTTTGACAGACTATCACCAGTGCATTTCATTTTCATAGTCTAATAGAGGGAGTTTAAATTAGTGCAAATTCTTTGGAACTATTTTGGCAATGTTCATCAAAATGTAAAATGCACATACCCTTTGATTCAGTTATTCGTGTTCTATATATTTGTACTACAGGTATGCTTGCATAACTTGTATAGACATAAAATGAAAATACATAAATGTTCAGTAACGCATTATTTCTCACATAAAACAAAGTCCAGAAAGACCTAAATGTCTATCAGAATAGACCGGGAAACTGAACAATGGTACATACCAGCAATAACATATTCTGTCCCAATTCCCCATCCTGAACAAGTAAATAGATAAGTAAATAAATGTACTGAAATGAGACTCTCATTTATGTCATCAGATATGCTGGTATGTGTAGAGAACATTTCTGAGAATATAAGTTCACCAAAACTGGTAAAAATCCTTACTCCTAGAGATGGAAACCAGACAACTCAGCATTTGAGGTGGGAGGGAACTTATCTTTTACTTTAAAAAAATGGCATAACCCTTACACTGTTTAAATTTTTACCATACATATGTTTTTTCAATAAATATAACACATGTACACATTTGCCGATGTAAGCTTTGGCCCATAGGTAAGAAACAGCAAATAATTAAACAAAATGAAATGACAATAGAAATGTGGGTCTCGGGATCCCTGGGTGGCGCAGCGGTTTGGCGCCTGCCTTTGGCCCAGGGCGCGATCCTGGAGACGTGGGATCGAATCCCACGTCGGGCTCCCGGTACATGGAGCCTGCTTCTCCCTCTGCCTGTGACTCTGCCTCTCTCTCTCTCTGTGACTATCATAAATAAATTAAAAAAAAAAAAAAAAGAAATGTGGGTCTCTTTTTGACAGATGGTGCTGGGGGGAGGGGGGAAATCAAAACTTGAATGACTCCAAGAAAAATGAATCAAAATTGGATCCACCAAGTGAGTTTTGAGGAAAATCTGAAGAATAATGGATAATTTCCAGAAAGGATCTGATTAATGGTTGTTCTTAATGATTGGCTTGCCTCATAGATGAAGGATTCTTCTCACCCACTGATATTCATGTTTTGGAACAGTCACTCTGTAGTGAATCCGACTGACAGGAATAGGAACAGACCAGAGTCATGGATACTACTGCTTAGGAGGCTATTTTCAGGGAAACAGCTAAAAGTTTGAGACTACCAGAACTAGGACAATGGCACAAAGAAGAGAAAGGAGGACTGAATGGAGAAGGGTAAAGAAGGTGGAGAAGTGGCAGGGCCTAGAGACTGGCTGGATATGGGGCAGAAGAGGAAAGTTAGTCTATGATGACTCCTAAATCCTTGGCTTAGGCAACTAGATGAACTGTAGTGTTAATAAAGTAGAAAAATAGAGGAACAGTGAGTTTGCCCCTCCTTCACCCTGAGCTCCCTGTTCCATGGGGTAGGGCCCAGTCATGGGTGAATAAATGTGTGTTTCAAGGTAGGAGGGGAGGTGCAAGGTGGGGGGACAATTGTTTTCAGCAATGACAATAATTGAATCTCAAGAGTAGAGAAAAATCTCGGTGTCAATGGCAAGTTCTGGAGGGAGGTTTGGCTACATTAAAATGATATATTTTTGTTGGCACCCAGAAGAAAATGCAGAAACAGCTATCAGTCCAGACCAAGATGATAGCATTTGATGATCCAGTGGGGCAAGGCTGGCATTACTGAAGGTAGCAGCAGTCAGGATGTCTTAGATGGCCTGATGACTTACCATGTCATGGGGAAGAAATGCACCTCACCTAGAAACACACAGAGGGTCTCTTTCTGGAGGTTTTATGTCTCAGTGTCCCACAGTCTGGGTGTAACCAGGGTGGAGCTGGGTAACTAAAAGTGGGAGTAATGGAGATAATAGAGTAATGGAGGATAAAAATCAGGATTCCTGGCTTCATGCTGTGGCTCTGCCACTCTCTGGTTTTATAATCTTTGGCAAGTCAGTTATTTGTGTTGATTTAAAGCCTCCCCCCGCCCCACCATACCCTGTGAAATGAGACAAAATATGAAGCAAATGTAATTCTGACAGCTTATATAGACGAGGAGCCAATAACCCAGACTTGAGAGGTTATGGGAAGGCCTCCTGGAGGAGGTGATACAAAAACTAAGACCATTCCTTAGATCTTAGTTCCCTTATATGTCAGGTCAGGTGCAGGGGAAGGAGGCAGGGTAAGGGGATTTAGGTAGAGGGAACAGCAGGAGTATAAGCTTTAAGCCAAGAAATGGATAATACGTTCGCAAAGACTATGGGTAATTTGATGTGGCTCCTAGAGCATAAAGAGATGAATGCCTATTCACTTCTTTAGTTTTTTCATTCACTTTCTAAAGTAAATATGAGTATTAACATTTTATAGAAGAAGAAACTGAAATTCAGAACTGTTATTTGCCTGAAATCACTGTCTTTGTAAATGCTAGAACAAATAGGATCTGTCTGCCTCAAATCCTGTTTTTAACTATTAATTTTTACCACTTCTCCACATTAACACATTTAGAAGAGTGGGGCAGGAGGGCAGGTAAGTAATTAAAGTGTACAAACCACAAACATAAGGAAGCAAAAAATTTCTAGTAAAGTTAGTTAAATAAATAAATGACTCACTAACCATGGTTTCTTCTTGGTAGTTTACTATATCCTTTAGAAACTGTCTCACATTTAGGCATGATTAACACGAGAATTTGATGACCCTGATTCTTCTTCACAAATGTGCATAAAAAGCTTCAGCAATTTGATGCTCTTTTACAAGGAATTCAGCCACAATGTTTCCATTTTAGAAAAACCATGTATGTATTCTAGAGACCTACTGTAGGTGTGACTTGTCCTTGAGCCCTCCTTCTAGAATCATTTGCCACATGGTATAGGTCATGCTTATTCATTCTAAGGTATTTTCTTTGTATTTGGAATCTTGCAGGTTCATTACAATGTAGCTGGGTGTGTGTGGATTTTATTTTTCTATCATGCTTCGAATTTGTTGGGCTTCTGAATATGAGGATTTCATCTGTCTACAAAATTCTTAGTCATTATCCTTTCAAATATTACTCTTCATTCCTTGTCCCTCCCCACATTGTCTGGTATTCCTTTCAGAAATAAGTTAGATATTTTCAATACTATTCTTGACATCTCAGCCTTCTTTTTATATAGTCTGTATTTTTATCTCTTTGGTGCATCTTAGATTCATCTAAAATGATGATCTCTCTAGCCAAACCCTAATCTATTGACTCACCCCACTGAGCTGTCTACCAGCTACTCTGGAAATGTCCTGCCTTATCCTGGGGTTGCTGCTGGCCATGTCTCTGTGATGTGTCTCTACCTTCCTGTCCTAGGGTGCTAGACCATGAGTGGGTGCGTGACACAAACTGTGCCAGCTTGATCCCTTTCCCTTGAAATTTGGAATTTTATATTCTAAAATATTCAGTCTTGTACTTGTGGTCCTGAGATAGTTTTTGCATCAAGCCCAAACTAGAGCTAATTGTTAGTGTATAGCTTAATAACATGATTATTATTTTTGCCGTGATCCACAGCAGCAAAATTACCACCTGCTTCAGACAGTTTAGAGACAGTTGGAATTGTTAGAATTGTGGATAAGACAATGTAAATAGCCACCATAAAACTGGCCGTCTTAGGTACTGATTGGGAATTGATTTTAACATTTTACTAATAATAAGGATAATACTTTATGATTTTTCATGCTTACTTTCAAAGCAATTTTATTTTATTATCTCCTGTTAACAATCCTGTGAGGAATGAAGATACTTTATTTTGTTTGCCATATTTTCACATTTACAAAAGAGTACAGCGAAGTTAAGACAGAATTGCAGAGCCTAGACCTCTGGACCTTTTGCCCAGGGCTCTTTCAATACATGCATATCACCTCTTGAAAGTACAATAGTTTCTCCTGAGGAAATACATTTTCTCTTTCATCTTTGTTTTCCCCTGTCACATGTGAAGACACGCATGTAGTGATCTTTTGAAAGATTCAGTTCATAAGAAACTCTCACTTAGCTGTTTCTGCATTCTAACAGTGTAAGTTCCAGATGGCCTTGCTTGCACTATTTAACTATTATCCCTTGGCCACAGTTTATTGGACCTTTGTGGACAACTGAATCCATATAGCCAATAAGGTCTTCTCACTCAGGAACTGGAAATTAAATATGAGGGAAAGTATGTTACTTTTTGCAGATGACTTGTCATCAAGACTCAAAAATCAGAGAGAGGAGAAAAATCCCAGGTCAGCAGAGAGAGACAAAGACACAACAGATGACAAGAGAAAGTCCTCAGGGCTCCAATGTCCAAGGACTGAATCCCTTTCTGCTACAGATTGCATGTTTATGTCCCCTCAAAGTTCATATGTTGAAACTCTAATCCCCACATGATGGTATTTGGAGGTGGGGGGCCTTTGGAAAGTAACCGGGTCATGAGAGTAGAATCCTTATGTATGGTATTAGTACCCTTATATTGAAAGAAAGAGAAGGCAAGAAAAGAAAGAAAGAAAGGAAGGAAGGAAGGAAGGAAGGAAGGAAGGAAGGAAGGAAGGAAGAAAGAAAGAAAGAAAGAAAGAAAAAAAAAAAAGAAAAGAAAGAACAGACCAGAGAGCTAGTTCTCTTTTTCCATCATGTGAAGACACAGCAAGGAAATGGCCATCTATAAACTAGGACCTTCTCAGGAACTTGACCGTGCTGGCACTCTGACCTTGGACTCCTGGCTTCCAGACCTGTGAGTAATAAATGTTTGTTGTTTAAGCCAACAACTTGGCCTAATTTGTTAGCAATTTGGTAATTTGGTAATCTGTTAGCAGCCCCAACTGACTAAGACATTTTCTGAAACAACACTCCTATTCACTGGCTCCATGAGAACATCATTCATCTGTTAACACATTTTTTCCTTCAGAAATAATAAAAAAGAAATATGTTTATTCACTCAATATGGTGTTGCATATGCAGAAATTCTACCTAGAAGAAGTTAAATGACTAGAACACAACTTTAGTTCTGTGTTTTCCATTTCATCTTTCTGAGGCATCATCCTTGTGATTTTCCTTGGGTCTAGATGGTCCTAAGTTTCCTTCCCTTCCTCTCCCAACTCAATGACTTTACAGTTTCCTGGGTTGGATTACTTTACTCGGCTTATGCTGTCTATTAGGTTTGCTCTATTTAAGAGTAAATTTTTAGAAATTAAGACAATTCTATATAAGTGTATAAACCCCATTTTCTTCTTACTAAATGCATAGGTTTTATAATGAATAAAAAATTTCTCTAAAAGAGGTATTTCAGTTTTGAAGACTATAGATAAACCCAACTTTATACTGACATCCAAAGTTGTAGGTGACTAAAATAGGGAGCAAGTTAAAGCCTTTGGAACTCAGAAGTCCAAGCAATCAAGAGGCCAGAATGTTGATAAGTTAACCAAGAAATATACTGTTAAGAATAATCTCAAAAGATGGAGTTGAGTGAAAAGTCTCATCAAAAGCCAGATCCACTAAAAAGTTAAGTGATAAAGTACACCAAGGAAGAGGTAGACTCCATTAAAGTATACTGAGCCTAACAGGGAAACCTCTCACCCACTATATGAGTTTGGGAGATTATTCTTCCAACATAATAGAAATTTCATTACCTCTTCTTCCATTATTTCCACACAAGTAGCCAATCTCCTGCCTGAAAACAATGTTTAAGTTGTCAGAATGAGTAAAGAAGGCAGTTCATTTTAGTCATAAATTAGCATAAGTTGGTGCTACTTTCAAAGAAAACTCTGGAGGATGTTCAAGCTCACAGATACCAGTGGCTCTTCATACCCATATAGGATGTGACGTTCCTTGTGTGACCATCAGTTAGGAGCACTACAATACAAGCAGAGCAACAAGTAACTATACAAATACACAGGATTTCCCATGTGTGGTGCCTTTAAGAAAAAAAGCAAAAACTCTGAAGAATAAAGAAAAAAGCTTACATATTTGGTAAGCTGAAAACTAATAACAGCCATAATCACTTTACATGTGTAACCTCTACTTCCCCCAAGATAAAGCCAAGCCAAGTACTTCCCCCAAGATAAAGCCAAACAAATGAAATCATACAAATCCCAATGTTAAGTGAATTAACCAAAATGATGTAACTTATAGCTGTGGATCCGGAACATTAAACCATAGCTATATGATTCACAAATTCAAACTCTTCCCACCACATTGACACGTAACTGTCAAGGTGATCCTCTGGGCAAATCATAACTCCACATACCCTTAATTTGTTTTCCTGTTTATTTTTTAACTAAAAAGTCCACAAAATTTAGGTTTTCCATTAGGACTGGTCACCTCTCTCTTCTTACATACTGCTATGGCTTAAAAACTCCTAGCTTGATTTTTTCCCCAGAAGTCAATCCGAACACACTCCCATTGTCACCTGCCTGTCCTTAGTGTATCTTCTCCATTCACCAATTTGCAAATTCTATTTGGAGTCTAGTTTCTAAAAATGTTGAAGATAAAATTTTTTCAAAGGGGAATTTTTTTTCTTAAATTTTTTTTCACCATATATGTCTATTGCCTGCCTAGCTGATCTGAACGAGACAGTTCTAGTAATTTTCGATTATTTTTATATTAATTGGGGATATTTATAACACAGGTCAACTAGGATAGTGTGTTAAATAGAAGGTATGGATCAATGGTTCTCAAACTTGGTCATGCATCAGAATCATCTGAAGGGCTTGTTAAAATACAGACTGTTGGGCTGCACCCCAGTTTCTGATCCTGTAAGTCTGAGCTGAGGCCTAATAATTTGGATTTCTAATGAGTTACTGGGTGACAGTAATTCTGCCAGTCTTGGGACCACACTTTTGATTTTCTGGTATAGACTCATTAATCTTACTGTAATTTTATTCTGACCTATAGCAGAGTCTGTATATACTCATAAATATCTTTAATTAAAAGAAAAGAGAAAGTATGAATATGAGAATCCTTGGCATTGATTATACCTGTTGGTAATCTTTTTGATAATAATCATCACCCATTCAGCCTCGGGATCCAAACAAATTAATTTCTCATCTTTCAGTGTGACTCTGAAAAAAAAAATGCATTTTGGGTAAATGATAACTATATGTAAATCAATAATGCTTTAAATTTATTGATTAAAATTTCAATAACATGAAATTTTATGCTTAAAATGGATATGGATTTATTTCTCAAACTACATTAATCATATTATTGGAATATGGTTTTCAGTCATACCAGTGTACATAATGAAATCTTAAAAATCAATTAAAGAATAATTTTTTTCTTAGACTTTTTGGGTTATCAGCAAGTCAGCAAGCATTTATTGGACTTGTGCTACACAGGTGTTAGACTCTGGAAAATCTACAGAAAGGTAACATCTTCCTGGCTGCCAATTATCAACCACTTACTATACATTCTTTATCATTATACCTGTGCTAAATGTGCTGGCTTTTGGACCTTGCTAAAGTCTCACTTGTTGGGGGAGGGAGGGCGAACACAAATTGCTTATTTCAATTAAGTCTGTAGTTTAAATTACCTCTGTAGTTTTCAAGTGTACTTCACAGAACCACAAATCTCTACCTCTTTGAAGCTCCTTACAGGAGGACCAGATCATAGTGAAAGTGATAATGATGATAATGTAGCAATAACCTCCGAGCAAGTTACCAATACAAAGATAGGCTCAAAACATCAAACATAATGGTGAAAACTTGTAAGTATTCCCTCTGAATGCAGAAAGAAGAGTCCAAAAGCTATCTCCAAAAGCTAGAAAGATAAAGGCATAAGTTTCCTAAGAAGGAAACTAAACTGCCATTATTGCCAGATGATGTGACTACCCAAGTAAAGAATTCACAGTTACAAAATTAACTAAAAGTTTTATCTCTAAATCCTAAAAACAACTGGAACATAAAATTTTATAAAGCTATTCTTTACAACAGCATCAAAAAATATAAAGTGACTAGAAATGTGCTTTTTTTCTTAAATAATAAAAAAGATATGTAAGGTCTTTATGGAGAAAATAACAAAACTTTGTTTAAAGACATTAAAGAAGCACTTGATAAATTGAGAACTATTTTATGCTCTTGAAATAATTCAGAATCATAAGAATGTCAATAATTCACAAATTAATCTTAATTATTAAGATTATAATCTTAATTATTAATCACAAATTCATAACTTCAAAGAAATTCACTCAAAATTATAATTAAATTAGTGCAAATTTGCAAGCTGCTTCTAATATTTATTTAGAAGAACAAACAAAAGTCTGAGAAAATCTGCTCTGGAGACGATGGGAGAATTTTCCTTTCTTGATGTCAAAAATTAGTATAAAATCTTAGTAAAGATGGTGTACAAGTGTAGACAATTTGATTAATTGAACAGAATAGAGAAGTCAGAAATATCTTTACACATCAATGGGAACTCAGTTTATGATAGAAGTAGCAGTGCTGAAATAACTGATGAACCATATAGAAAAATAAGATAAAATTGTATAATTCCCTCATGTCGCATACAAAAATTAGTTCCACTTGGGTTAAAGTTTTAAATACAAAGGAAAATAAACTATAGAAACTCTAGAAGACAATATAGAGGAATATTTCTGTGAAGTCTATGAAAGAAACAAACACTGAATGTGCTAACCAGAAAAAAAGCATATTGCTTAGCTCCATATATTAGAAACACAAACTTAATTGAAAGAACACCATAGAATGAAGGAAAATATGAGCCACAAATTGGAAAAGGAGCTTTGCTATCCATAAATCTGACAAAAGATTAATATTCATGATATATAAAGAATACAATACCTGTAAGCCAATAGGAAAAAGATAGTATGCAAGTAGGAAAAGAAACAAAGGAATGAACAGAAATTTCACAAAAGGCGCAGCCAGGGTGGCTCAGCGGTTTAGCGCCACCTTCAGCCCAAGGCCTGATCCTGGAGACCCAGGATGGATTCACAAGTCAGGCTCCCTGCATGGAGCCTGCTTCTCCCTCTGCCTGTGTCTCTGCCTCTCTCTCTGTTTCTGTGTCTCTCAAGAATAAATAAATAAAATCTTGAAAATAAAAAAAAAGAAATTTCACAAAAGGAGGAACACAAATGCTTATAAACATATGAAAAAATACTCAACCTCATTAATAATAGAGAAATGCAAGTTAAAAGAACAATTAAAGGATACCATTATATACTCATCAGGTTAACGCCACCAGATATTGGCCAATATATAATACAACAAGTGGTTTTATGTACCATAGTACAGTAATACAGTGTGGCATAGCCTAGTAAGGTTAAATAGATGCAAACCTTAAACCAGCAAGTAATCCCTAGAGAAATTCTCATATACATGAACCACATATACAGAATGTTGATAATAGCAAAAATCTGGAGAGAACCTCAATGTGCACCAATAGTGGATTAGATAAGCAAATTTGGTATTTATTTAGTATTCCTACTACTGCTAAATGTCATTTAAATTGAATAAACTACAGCTAAACATATCAAAATGCACGTGTTGCAGAATAAAGTGTTGCATAATCAAAGAATATATTCAGCATGGGGTCCTGAAGTTCCAAAGCAGTTGTCTTATAAAGAGAGGCAAGCTGTAAGAGACTCTTAGCTATAGGAAACAAACTCAGGGTTGCTGGAGGGGAGGTGGGTGGGGCATGGGGTAACTGAGTGATGGACATTAGGAAGGCACTTGATATGATGAGCACTGGGTGTCATGCAACAAATGAATCACTAAACTCGACTCTGAAACTAATAATACACCGTATGTTAACCAATTTGAATTTAAATTTTTTAAAAAGTAGGCTTAGTCCATTTGGGCTGCTATAAACAAACAGAGAAACAAACAAAAAACAACAAAAAAACCCACAGACTGGGTGGTGTAAACAACAACATTACTTCTCACAGTTCTGGAGGTTGGGAAGTCCATGATCAAAGTGCCAGGGATCTGGTGTCTGGTGAGAACCTACTTCCTGGTTCATATAAGGCCACTGTTTTACTCTGTCCTCACAAGTTGGAAGGTTCAGGAACTCTCTGTGGTCTCTTTTTTAAGGAAACCAATCCCATTAATGAGTGATGAGGCCCCACCCTCATGACCTAACCACCTCCCAAAGGCCCCACCTCCTAATACAGAAACATTTGTGGTTTAGGATTTCAACATATGAATTTGGGGTTGGGAGGGGGGACACATATTCAATCCATAACACAGGCAAAATTGTAATTTTTAGATTTCATATACAGATGGCAAAACTATTTTTAAAAGGAAGAAACGACACCTCAAATAGTAATTATTTCTTAGCGTGGGGGAGGTATATGATTTGGGAGGTTTGCTAGGTGTGACATAACAGTATACCACAGACTAGGTAGCCTAAACAACAGAAACTTATTATCTCACTATGAAGGCTATAAGTTCAAGGTCAAGGTTTGGCAGGTTTGAGACCTGAGACCTGTCACCTTAGCTTGTAGGAGGCCATCTTCTTGCTGTATCTTCACAGGCCTTTGTGTGCATGTATTCCTGGTGTCTCTCTCTCTTACAGGGACACCAGTCATATTGGATTAGTGCCCCACCTTGTGACCTCATTTGACTTTAATCACGACTCTAAAGGTCCTATCTCCAATAACAGCCACACTCTGAGGTTTCAGGTGTTAGGACTTCAACATAAAAATTTAGACAGAACACAATTCAGCCCATAATAGACGTTTTCCATGTGCAGGCTTCTGATGCACTAATCATGTTCCAGATTTTGGCCTGGATGGCAAGTGAATGGGTGTTTTCTCTCTTACTGTTCCTTAAACTGTATGTGTATATATTTACACACTCTTTTGTATGCACATTAGGGAGAATCCTAAGAAGAGCCATTATGTTTTCCTCCCTAGTCTCTAGGAACATAATGAGATATTACACCCGTGATTATGTCACATTATATGGCAAAGGGATTGTGCAGATGGAGTTAAGATTCCTGTGAGTTGACTAAATTAATCCAAAGAGAGATGATTCAGGTGGGCCCAATGTAATCATATGGTCCTAAAAGCAGGTAGCAGAAGAGAAAGAGAGTTCTAAAGTATGAGATCAATTCAATGTAAGGCAGATTCTCAGCTGCTGATATGGAAAGAGCTGAGGGTAGCCTCTAGGAGCTGCAAGTGACCATGAACCAAGGGCCAGAAAGAATATGAGTATTTCAATCCTACAACTGCAAAGAACTGAATTCAGCCAACAACATAATAAATCTGGGAAGTGGATTCTTCCCAGAGCCTCCAGATGAGATGTCAACCTCGCGGACGCCTTAATTTAAGCCTCATGAAACTCTAAGCAAAGAACCTAGTCAAGCCATTAGACTACTGACTTATAGAACTTTGAGATAATAAATGAGTTTATCTTTACTACTTACATGATTTCTTTTCTGCTGCAGTGAGCACCTTCAGGTTTCAACTGGACATTTGTAATGAATTTGGGAGAAACAAAGTCAGAATGTGTCTGAATACACTGACATCGCAACTCTTGGCCTTCACAAGGATCAACTGTGCAAGAAAAGAATGGCCAAACCCTGAGTGAGAATATGGGCAGCTACTGTGCTTATCCTTTATATACCAATGCAGCAGGACCCCCAATTCACAAAATAAGTGCTGATAGCATTATTTAGGGAGACAATCACACAAATCTAACCATCTGCTTTATTTATGGTCAACACACATTTATTGAGCATCTGTTATATTTAAGGGATGGTTAAGCACACTAGACCAATAATTCATTGTTTCAAATTATGCCTGGTCAATAAAATAATTTATTTTGTGGTAAAATCAACTTGATTTCCTCCTATGAAAAGTTGTAAACATAAAAATTTTATGTGAATTCTATCAGTTGAAAGTGGCAATTCCTATCTGCCTACCATCCTCAAAATAAACACCCTAAACCTATTTGCAGTAATGCTCTGGCTGTTGTCTCTGGTAAGACAAGCACAGATGCTTACAGTTAAATATTTCCCAGGAAGTTAAAAAGATTTTTAAAATTAACTCAACAAGAGATTCTTTGACACTCCATGGTCTAAACATATGTTATACTTAGGTTTTGATCTTACAGTTTCTAGATTTTGCTCAATGCCAGATACAATCTCATTAGATCTGGAATCTTTTCTAAATTTTTGCAGTGCTTAGAAGGAAAATATAAAAGCTATAGCTGCTTTAACAAAGATGCTCAGGGCAAGGACAGCCGGCAGGAGAAGTGTCTGTGAGCTCTCAACAGCCATGTCTGTGCTGGATCTTGACCCTTGTCTGAATGGCGGAATCAACACTGCAGCCCTCTTTTATGTGCCTTTTGTAGCTCTGAGAATTTTTTGTTGCTCATGCACTTCCTTCCCATTGAAGAATGAAAGGAGCAACTTTGTGTTTGTCCCAAGCCAATAAGGAAATTGGGTGTGTTTTTCAAGCTTTGTTTTAGTTGGAGGGGGGCTGAGGTTTGGGGGCAGGATATGAATTTGTTGAAGGGAGAAATGAACCTATTATTACCTGGGGAGGGAAACTGAATAATCATGTCAATCACTGCCAGTTGGTTAAGTGACTTACAGAATGGAGATATAGGAATGTCTATACACTTTTTAAAGGTCATGTGTATACAAAGAAGTAATTAAAAATGCTTTTTCCTCAGCAAGTATTTGCTTTTGGCTTTTGTGCCTATTTGCATAATCCCACTCAAGATGGTAATAGAATCTGTCAAACTCCAACCACACTTATAAGTAACCCACAAAGAAACTGCAGTTCAGACTACAATAACTCTTGTCCTGTCAAAGGTAGCAAATTACACTTTACTTGTAGTTTGAAGGCAGCAGTTTTGATGGACTTGAAGCTGCCATAGGTAACAGTGAACTATGAACTCCAATTTTTTTCCTTAAGCAATTTTATATATGACCTTATTATTCCACACTGACTACAATTTTCTCCTTCTTCTTCTTCTTATTATTATTATTATCATTATTATTATTATTAACAAATCAAATATCAAAGCATTAGCTTTACTCTCCTTATGCTGTCATAGCAAGGATCCACCGACTGGGTGGCTTAAACAAGAAATATATATATTTTTTGTTTTTGTCTTGAGGTTCGGGAGGCTAGAAGCCCAGAATCATGGTGTTGGCAGTGTTGACTCTTCCTGGGGGCTGGGAGGGAAGGAGCTGCTCCAAGCCTTTCTCCCTGCCCTATAGGGGGTTGTCTTCATCTTCACATGGTGTTTTTCCTGTATGTCTGTCTCCAAATTTCTGTTTTTTTATAAAGACACCAAATTGGATTAGGGCCAGCCTAATGATCTCACTTTACTTTGGTTCCCTCTGTAAAAACCTTACCTCCATATGAGGTGCCAGGGGTTAGGACTTTAACCTATGAATTTGAGGACTTGCTGTGGGGGTGAGGGGGCACAATTCAACCCATCACAACATTCATTTGAAGAATCCTCACTTACAGGACTGATAGAGTCTAGAGGTAAACCTAGCTTACATATGAAAGTCTTTTCTTGTGAAGTTATCATTGAACATCTGTTACCAGCCAAGGCCTTTGCTGGACATTAAATATTCAAAGAATGAAAACTGAGTTTCTGCTCTTGAGGAATTCACAAGCCTGTTTGGAGACAAACACGTAAATAGATGAATCTAGAAGGTGATCTGTGTTAAACTAGATGGAGACCTGAGGCAGTCTGAAGGTAGAGGAGGGAGGAGGAGAATGTGGAAGGAGGAGAATGTGGAAGACTTCACTGGGGAAGTAACATGGGAGTTGTTAAAGGTGAAAGGAAGTTCATCACCACAAATGCTGACAAGCGTTCCAGACAGAGAAATGAACAAGCACACAGGTTCACAAAGGGTTGCTATGGTCTGAATGTTTGCTTCTCCTCAAAATTCACATGTTTGAATCCTAAGCCCCAAGGTGATGGTGTTAGAAGATGGGGTGATTAGATTATGAGGATGGAACCCTCACAAATGGGATTAGTGACTTTGTAAGAGAGACCCCAGTACTCCCTTGCCCCTTCTGCCACATGAGACAAGGCCAGTCTGTGACCCAGAAGAGGCCCTTGCTTAGTTGGCACCTTGATCTCAGACTTCCAGCTTCCAGAATTGTGAGAAATAAATTTCTGTTGTTTAAAGCCACAAGTCCACGGTATTTTGTTACAGCAGCCTGGACAGACTAAGACAGGGGTCTTGGCAATCTTTCTGGTTAAAGAAGAGAAAAAAGTTATTCCAATCTCAAAATCAGGTAAGTTTTAACATCTTGACAACATATAATTGACTGACCGGATATTGGTCTTCAGAGAAACCACAAAGCTGCAGATCAGTTAGAAATACCATTCAGGGACCCCGGGGTGGCGCAGCGGTTTAACGCCTGCCTTTGGCCCAGGGCACGATCCTGGAGACCCGGGATCAAATCCCACGTCGGGCTCCCGGTGCATGGAGCCTGCTTCTCCCTCTGCCTGTGTCTCTGCCTCTCTCTCTATCTCTGTGTGTGTGACTATCATAAAAAAAAAAAAATGATAATAATACCATTCAGATGCAATCTTGATTTGAGTTTTATTTTCTGTCTGCACCAAGTGAAATGCTGTGTTATCAACGTATCTAGACATGATGAGAACAAGATAAAGATTATGCAAAGATTAAACTATTAATATTAATATGATTAACATATCATAAACTATTCCTCAACTATTGAAAGATTCAAAGTAATTTCATTTTCCAAAACTCCAAAAACAGGCTTAGGACATCATGGCTGATAAGGAATTTGTTAAAGAGATAGTGACAAAAGATCCAGAGATCTTCCTTATCAAATGTGGGTCTCATTCTAGACCTACTAAAATCTCTGCCAGATCTGGAGCAGAATTAATGTAGAGTTCAATCTAGATTGTCA